>NC_091344.1:10986071-11028571 GCF_038502225.1 Cherax quadricarinatus | reverse complement strand
TCCCCTTGAAACAACGATTCCATCTATAAACCCCTCAAGGAAGGTTCCTTGATGTTGGTGAGGGGCTCTTGATTTAGGGAATTGGATCTGTGCTCCAGTTCCCCGAATTAAGCCTGAATGCCTTCCACATCCCCCCCCAGGTTTAGCGCTTCCCCCCTTGATTATAATAATAATCCATCTATAAAAAAAAAACACAACTTTTATACAATTTTCCAAGATTCATTTAATGTTTTTTTTATCAAAATAATATTCTTGTCACTACGTTTTAAGATTTCTAGAATAACATACCCCTATTTTTTATGTTTTTAATATTCTTACCAGAAATATTCAATTTATGCTACGTCTTACCTTCCAAAATGCGTCACGAGATGTTTTACTGATATCCAAAATTGGTAGCAGTAGGCCTGGCTTTAGATTAAATCTCCAGGACAATGATCCCACGTAGGCCTACCCATTTTTAAAACCATTATAACGGAATATATTGTATTTGCTGTATTACTGTATAGGTTTCTTGTACAGGAAATGCTGGGTGATATAAGAACCATTAATTAACAGAACATTGGGAAGGTACCACTATTATTGGTGATATTGAACTGAGTGCTACTGTGTCAGTGAGAGAGAGAGAGAGAGAGAGAGAGAGAGAGAGAGAGAGAGAGAGAGAGAGAGAGAGAGAGAGAGAGAGAGAGAGAGAGAGAGAGAGAGAGAGAGAGAGAGAGGCAGAAAGAATTTGAATGTTTGTGTATGTGTGTGTGTACTCACCTAGTTGTACTCACCTAGTTGTGGTTGCAGGGGACGAGTCATAGCTCCTGGCCCCGCCTCTTCTCTGGTCGCTAATGGGTCACTCTCCCTGAACCATGAGCTTTATCATACCTCTGTGTGTGTGTGTGTGTGTGTGTGTGTGTGTGTGTGTGTGTGTGTGTGTGTGTGTGTGTGTGTGTGTGTGTGTGTGTGTGTGTGTGTGTGTGTGTGTGTGTCGGGTATCAGCGCTGCACCTCATCCCGTGTTCTACATTTTCTTTTCTTTATAATTAATTCCAACCTAATCTTAATTAATCTTTGATATGACTTTTAATTTACTTCAGCATCTCTCTCACCACCCATAAAATTATTACACTCCTCGCTATCTACTGCAAATTCTCATTCATTGTCATTCTTCACCCTCGTCCTCATTGAATTATCTCTGCCGTTCCCTGTTTCCCTTTCTCTATAATCTGGTCTTTATCGTCCTCTCTCTCCCCTTCCCTCTCAGGATTCATCATCTGTTACCGAGGGAAGCGACTAATGAATACGTAACGTGGTTGACTGACACACATACACACACACACATATATACACGGGGCCAGAAGCTGTGACTCGACCAGTGTAACCACATATAGGTGAGTACATTTAAGTAAATATCTTACTGCTAAGCGAGCTAGATACCTCAAAGGCGATGGGGCCGGATAATATCTCTCCATGGGTCCTGAGAGAGTGAGCAGAGGCACTATATGTACCACTAACAACAATCTTCAACACATCTATTAAAACAGGGCGACTACCTGAGGTATGGAAGACAGCAAATGTAGTCCCAATTTTTAGAAAAGGAGACAGACACGAAGCATTAAACTACAGAGCAGTGTCACTGACATGTATAGTATGCAATGTCATGGAGAAGATTATCAGAAGAAAAGTGGTGGAACACCTTGAAACGAATAAACTTACCATCGACAACCAGCACGGTTTCAGGGACGGGAAATCCTGTGTCAGAAACCTACTGGAGTTCTATGACGAGGTGACAGCAGTGAAACAAGAGAGAGAGAGGTGGGTCTCATGCTTTTTCTTGGACTGTAAGAAGGCGTTTGACATAGTTCCACGCAAGAGATTAGTGCAAAAGCTAGAGGAGCAGGTAGGGGTAACAGGGAACACACTGCAAGGGATCAAGGAATACATGTCGGGAAGATATCACTGAGTCATGGTACGTGACGAGGTGTCAGAGTGGGCGCCTGTGACGAGCGGGGTCCCACAGGGGTCAGTCCTAGGACCGGTGCTGCTTCTGATATATGTGAACGACATAACGGAAGGAATAGACTCAGAAGTGTCCCTGTTTGCAGATGATGTGAAATTGATGAGAAGAATTAAATCAGACGAGGACCAGGCGGAACTACAAGGAGATCTGGACAGGCTGCAGGCCTGGTCCAGCAACTGGCTCCTGGAATTCAACCCCACCAAGTGAAAAGTAATAAAGATTGGGGAAGGGCAAAGTAGACCGTAGACGGAGTACAGTTTAGGGGGACAGAAACTACAAACCTCACTCAAGAAAAAGGATCTTGGGGTGAGTATAACTTCAGGCACATCTCCTGAGGCGCACGTTAACGAAATAACTGCTGCAGCATACGGGCGCCTAGCAAACCTAAGAATAGCATTCCGACATCTCAATAAGGAATCGTTCAGGGCCCTGTACACCGTGTATGTTAGGCCTATATTGGAGTATGGAGAGCCAGTTTGGAACCTACACCTAGCAAGCACATAAGGAAATTAGAGTGCAAAGGTTTGCAACAAGATTGGTCCCGGAGCTAATGGGGAATGTCCTACGAGCAGAGGTTAAGGAAAATCGACATGACGGCACTAGAGGACAGGAGAGATAGGGGGGATATGATAACGACGTATAAAATACTGAGAGGAATTGACAAGGTGGATAGAGACAGGATATTCCAGAGATGGGACACAGCAACAAGGGGTCACAGTTGGAAGTTAAAATCTCAGATGAATAACAGGGATGTTAGGAAGTGTTTCTTCAGTTACATAGTTGTCAGGAAGTGGAACAGTCTGGGAAGTGATGTAGTGGAGGCAGAGTCCATACATAACTTTAAGAAGAGGTACGATAAAGCTCATGGAGCAGGAAGAGTGACCTAGTAGCGGCCAGTGAAGAGGCGGGGTCAGGAGCTGTGACTCGATCTCTGCAACCACAACGAGGTGAATAAAGGCGGGGTCAGGAGCTGTGACTCATCCACTATACCCACGTATAGATGAATACATTTAGGTACGTACACACATACACACACACGCACAGGCAAGGCCAGGAGCTGTGTATCGACCCTTGCAATCACAAATAGGTAAGTACATACACACTTATGATAACATATAAATTACTTAAAGGAATTGACAAGGTGGACAGGGGTAGAATGTTCGAGAGATGGGACATAGCAACAAGGGGCCACATCTGGAAGTTGAAAACTCAGGGATCTAAGGAAGTATTTCTTTAGCCTTAGAGTTGTCAGGAAATGGAATAATCTGGAGAGTGAAGTAGTGGAGGCGAGATCCATACATAGCTTTAAGAAGAGGTACACACACACACACACACACACACACACACACATCCAAAAATGGCTTGAAATCTAAAAAAATATTCCTGAGTACTTAATACATCAACAATATGTCAGGCGCATCTTGTTACTACAATACAAATACTTATTTCCTTGCACGATTACGTTGAGATTATGTGATTACAATAATGAGTTGCAGTGCAAAGAGAACCACTATCATGCCATGGCATTATGGGCAGACTAAGTTTAATGGCTTACAGACTACTTAATACTAGAGAAATTGATCATAGTTTGTTTACGGTGTACTAATATGGAACCTCGTTGTTTCAACTTAAATGGTTCCTAGGTGGTGTTCGAACTACGAAAAGTTCGATGTGGGAACAGTAATTCCCAGGCTTTAATTATCAGCCTCATACACTAGAGGATGTTGAAATGACTCTTCCAAAAGTCTCTGAGAGTCAGGTCAGTGTCAGAGGTCACTTCAAAATACTTTTGATAGGGGGCTTTCGTGTAAAGTTTTTTTTACAACTGAATTTTAAACAGCTCAGCTCGTTCGGACTCCAGAATAGAGAGATATTTGTTTAAGGGATACCTGTTCTAAGATAAAGGAATATTTGTTTAAGGGATACCTGCTCTCAAATAAATGAATATTTAAGGGATACCTGTTCTCAAATAAATGAATATTTAAGGGATACCTGTTGAGATGAAGGAATATTTGTTTAAGAGATACCTCTTCTGAGAGAAAGGTATATTTAAGGGATACCTGTTCTGAGATAAAGAGATATTTGCTTAATAAGCAGCCTTAAGGGAAAGGTCTGTCTCCCGGGCACGAGGAAAAAATCGAAAAAAAATGAAAAATGCGTTACTCTTACGGAAAATTAGTTTAACAATCTGGAAACGCGTTGGTTTAATGACCCTCGTGTAGTCGATTGGCCTTAAACCCAAAACGTTAACCAGTTTTAGATGCAGGTATGATTATTCCTTCCGCTATTTTGATGATAATTACACAAATTGAAAAAAAAAGAGTTTTTTTTTTGTTTATATAAAGTATTTAGTTATTTAGATAATACAACACCCTAAGAGAAGTGCAAGCCTATACTATTTACACGAGGTTTCGCTCAAGAAGAATTACCATCATCTTAGCGATACGTTGTCTAATAGCATCCTCATCTCTGCCTTGCCACTTTTCTTGTGAAACACACAAGATGAGGAAAGGCGTAGAAACACACACAAGCGTAATAACCATTGAGGGATGGAGATAAAAAGTTATTGTACGCAGACAAGTTGGAAAAAGAGACACAAGTAGATTTGATCCAAGGGGATGAGGCTTAAATCCCTTTGATGAAAAACTCACTACCAACATTAAATCACTTCATTTTCCTCCTTGGAAGAAACAATGGCTAATGGGAAAATTATGTGAAAGGGTTGGATACCCTCAAAATCGCAAAGTTTCTCCCGTACAACAGATTTCTTCAGTCGAATACAGAGGCGACTTTTATACTGGAGACAGTGGAAGAAATGGCGAGGTAATTTTAATGTGCGCAGCCCTTAGCTTTGAAGGAAAGTGTTCACTTCCTTATTAGCCTTGATGAGGCTAGGTGAGGATTGTCTGGAACCAGGACAAGTGTTTCCTGACGCTGGTCTTAGTCAGATGATGACCCGCCGTTGGAGCTTCTGGTCCTCTGACCGAGGCCTTCAGCTTACCCTTCCACCTCTTTAAAAATAATGGTCATAGTTGTAACCATATAGTGATAGAAGATGAGCCCCTAAATGTTGATTGATGGTGTTCAGTTCCTTAGGATCAAGTAGAGGTAATAAGGTGGAGACATACAGAACTGAGGTGCAGCAGTTGCAGATGGTATCAGAGATGGTCAGGGTACACTACTGGAAGTAGATCATGCCAATAAGTTGGTTAACAACAGAGTTGTAGAAGATATCACCTGTGCAAAGATTTCACAGGTATTATTAAATTATTGCTATACAGTACCGACAAGTTAATGATTAAGATACACGTGTAGAACTTGGGTATCTTTACTGCCAAGCCGTTTTGCTTGTGCAGGAGGTTTCTTCAGTGGAAGTCGAAGTCTTCAGTGGAAGAAGTGGCGATGTTATATGAAGATGTTCTCTCCGTTAGTCTTGACTGAATAAGCTGAAAACCCATGAAGCTTAAGGGAATGAAAACCTTTAAAATACCTCCTTATGCTTCCGCTCTCTCTATTATTAAAGTTTCCTTTTATCGACTGATAAAGTCGTCTGCGTGTGTACATGGCACCTTCAGTCTTATTCATTAACTTACCGGTAAAATATCATATTCTTTGAGCAAGTATATTAAATTTGCTTCCAATAGCTAAAATATAAATTGTAAATATAAACCCTAATATACTTCCGTTAACTGTTTTGGGGTCTAGTTCCTAGGCCTTTTGTGTAGGCAGATGTTCTTGCACTACTGCCCAGAGGATGGATATGAGATGCCTAATAAATCTGCAATATCGGCGTCAAAATCAAATATAATCCTAAACACATGTTTATTCATCGACAGGAGAGGCAAAGGCTCATTCCTCCGTCGAAAAGGTAGAGAGAAACTCTTCTCTTACAGCCAGGCTTCCCCTACCTCCTGTAATATTGCCTTTCGCAAACACAAGCCAGACTAAGTTCCACAATTAAACTTTACAAAGAGGACGAACACTCTTTGATCCTAAGGTTGAATATTCAGATCGCGAGGTAATGCATCATTTGAAAAAAAAAAAAAAAAGGTTTTAGATAGTATAGATCGAGTCGCTTCCTCATTCAGATTGCTGTGTGGTGATTTTTAAGCTCGTGTCTCACGTATTGAAACTAGACTCTGGGGTGATAATTACTGCAAAACAGAGAGCTTTAATTCACTCTTTCTTCTCTTTATCACTCATTCCCTATTCTACTTCTTCCTTGAATTACGCATTTCGTTTCTAAACTTTACATTTATTATTATTTATTTTCAACTCCCTGTAACGATGCCACTCCCCCTCTCTAGGCCTATACAATATAAATCAGCCACAATATTGGGATAGAGAAGGAGAAATGGAAGAGAATGAGAAATAACTTTAATTAGCTGAACCTCTCGGCTCTTTACCATTATATATATATATATATATATATATATATATATATATATATATATATATATATATATATATATATATATATATATATATATATATATATATATATATATATATATATATATATATATATATATATATATATATAAATATAGGGAAGTACCACCTCTATATATATATATATATATATATATATATATATATATATATATATTTATATATATATAATATGGTACAGAAGATTTAAGAGATATATATAATATATATATATATATATATATATATATATATATATATATATATATATATATATATATATATATATATATATATATATATATATATAATGGTAACCTCACCACATCCTCTTACACAAAACTGGTAAAATAATTAATAATTGAGATTAGAGTAGACACTGAAGCTTATTTTCCACTTTGGAGTAATTCCAGCAAAACTTTGCTCACTTATTTCACCAAAACAAAATTAATAAGTAATCTGGGAGCCGGTTATTCCAGCACTTCCCAGAGCACTTCCAGTCACCTCAATGTCTCAGTACTTACTGCTCGCGAAGTCAAGCACTCTTATTATCTCATCAAAGAGCTATTTGGTCAGCCAATGAAAACTCAAGAAATCTCTTGAGCCGGAAGTCAGCGAATCACAGCCTGCATTACTCTTCCTCAATATTATGCTTTAGGGGAGGCTACAATATGGCATTTGTTGCTTAGCAACTTCCCTGCCATAGTGTCTTAAAAGTTCGCCCAGCACTTGGGTTAAATTACAAGATAATAATTAAATATTTTAATAAGTGTGGTAGACGTATTTTATAGCCTGGCAACTTACATACCTGCTTTTGTGTGTATAAAGCTATAATGCTAAAATATTCTATAAATAATAAATATCAATTTAGACATATCACATGTATACATAAACATATCCATTATTAAAATATTCATGACTCACGAAATCGCAATGACACGATTGCAAACAAACCATACCACGGGCGGGGATAGAACCCGCGATCAGAGAGTCGCGACGGTCTGGAGTTTTGAGACTCTCTGATCGCGGGTTCTATCCACGCCCGTGGTATAGTTTTTTTTAAATATTCCAGATGTGCTTCCTGTGCCACATAATTCTTATGAGAAAACCACAGCCTGATGGATGGTAAGCAGCACTAGGGGAATCTTATTATTTTAATGGTATGTGGAAGACCTCTTGGGTAAGCTTCACAAATCTGGCTATCGAATCTGGCTCTCAGGCTGTTAACCTTTTCGATGGACGATTTTCCTTATTGCATGACTACATCACTAAGTTGTTGTACAACTCCAGTCCACTCCACACAGTCCCTCCTATGCTGTCAAGTATAGAGAAAGATTACCCAAGGAAATAGTTGTATAATGGAATGAGAAGCCAACATGTTGGAATATTTCAGGATCTAGAGACAGCATCTGCTAGGACGTTAAGCGTCCCCTTAATGTTTCAGATCTTTATAGTTAAGGGCTGGATGCGCAAAGCCAAGTGCAACAGGCGAGTATTTCTGTTCTTCATAGTATGAACAAAAATCAAAGGGTTGTGCTCACTGTATCTGGATGGGGAAAGTTGAAGTGTTCACATATATTTCAAACTTCTCCAAATGAAGAACCAAACCCAGTGCCTCTTACGACAGTGGCATATGCCAGTTGATATTTCTTGAGCTTTGTGTTGCAGCACACCTGGTGTTAGGTGGCATCTATTGATGACAACTGCAACAGTACCATACTCACTCCTGGTTCATGGGCTGATCAACACTGGGAAAGACGATAACGCGATGGTGCATAAAAAACAATCCTCGAGGAACTTGAACTGTATATTACCAGTCAATTAATTCCAGTCAATTTAGCTGAAATTAAAATCTTCCAGGAATAATACACTTTCGTTTCTCAAAACTTTAATGGTCTAGTCTCAAAGCAGTGTCGCTTTGCGGTCTCTTTCAGTTTGAAGATCAGTGTAACACACCTCAAATCTTTTCGATATTCGAATTGAAACAATGAAATTTCTTTCCGTCGAGTGAAGTATTAAAATCCCGTGATACAGTGGCTCCCACCTTTGTGTATTTGTCCGGCAAAATTACCTGTCTTGATAGATTCTGTCTCTGTTCCTTCAGCCACCATATTTGTTTTCATGGGGCAGTTCACGTTTACTCCGACATGCAGCGCCACTCCGCTCCTTCCCTCTCGAAATCATTTAAACACTTGAATGCGGCATTTGATAGAAATGTCCTGACTCTCCACATTAAACCAGGTCTCAATTATTTCAATAACTTCGGCGTTTCCTGAATGTAAAATGAATCTTTACTCTTTCATCTCGCATCCCAGACGCTGCATCACCATTCCTTGCATGAATATCATGTTTGTCATAAGAATTTTCCAAGCTCTTAGTGAATGGAATTGCAAATTCCTGGCGGTACTTGTTTAACCAATGATTTACATCAATTCTCTAGACACCTATTTAGCTTCCCTTCCATTTATCACCCTTGCCATTTAACTCGGCTTCCATTTATCAGCGTTTCCATTTGACCCCCTTCCATTTATCAGCCTATTTATCTACTTCCCTCTCCATTCACCATATCGTCAATTTAACACCCACTCTATTTATCACCATTGCCGTTTATCTTCCCTTCCATTTACCACCCCTTTACTTACCACCTCTTCCAATTACCACTTGTCCTATTTACCATCCCTTTTATTTATCACCCTTTCTATTTATCAGCATTTTATTTCTGCTTCCTCTCCCTACATTCTCCAACCTTTATATTCATTACACATTCTCTTCTCGTGCAATATAAGTGACAAACTAAAGAATAAGTCACAGTAACGTGGTATGACACTTCACAAGCAACTTGATAATACTTTAGTAAGGACTAAAACCTTGTCTACAGTTTCCTTCCTAAAGTGTGAATAGCAAATTAGAGAAAATACTTCCTCTAGCTATTTTTCAATGCATACGGCATGACCCACAATGGAGACTCCGTGTAGGCTTTCCAACTAGTTTACCACTTTATTTAATTAAATATATTTCTCGTTCATTTATAGCCTCCCGCAACCTCCACTCACTCGCCATCCACCTTCACCCTCCCAGTGCAAACGTTTCCTGCCCCTTCAGAACCACCCCACACCATCCACCACGTTCCACCACCTATCTCCACTCTCCCTTCATCCACTCCTCTCCTCTCCATCCATTAAGACTAACCTCAACACACGTGACCAAATAATATTATTACCTATGATACAATACCGTCTCATTATCACAGCCAATACTGTTGGTGTGTCGTCCTGAATGTCAATGAGGCAGTAGTTGCCCGCTAGAAAGTGGCTACAGAAGCAAGTCACCCGGTGTTCCCTTGAAGATTTAAGATCCTGGTTCAATTTCATTGATTGGTTGGTATGTTATTTTTACGCTTGTCAACCGCGCGAAGGTCATTAAGGATGCATCTCACCTGTCCACCATTTGGTCCAGAAAACTTTAATCCGTAATACAGGGATTAAGGCAAATTTTCAGTGTACGTGCATCCTTCGGTTTACAAACACTTCAGCTCCAAGTGCACGTACAACGATGATATACACTTTTCGGAATATATTCGCTGCTGGGTTCCAGTTTTATTTTTGTACACGTTTTTTTATGCTGATTAAAAAAACGCATGCGTTATAATTAAACTTAAAATTCCAAATACAGTGGCCGAAGTGGCTAGATTATTGTGCACCCCATATCCATCCTTGGGCGGTAGCGCAAGAGCATATGGATACACAAAGGCCCCAAAGGGTTTACAGGAGTACATCTGGATTCATATCTACAGTTCACTTTTCTGTTATAAGCAATGAACTCTGGTCCTTAGAGACAAATATCCACCTGGGAGAGATTTATTCCATACACTTCTCAGAATTGTGTTACACCGTTTCTAGGTGGGTTTGTTTGTGACACAATTAAACACGGGTTAAAAAGTGAATGAAGTAAAGGAAACAAAAGTGTTGCGAGTGGTCTGAGCAAGTGTTGGAAGATAGGGAACTGAGTACAAATAGGAAGCACGTCTGTTTCACTCTCAGCAGATGGAGAAGGAAGCCTCCACCACGTCTTGCGCTGAATGAGCCAGTTAGAGTGCGAGTCCTGCCCGTCCTTCATCTTAAACATTGAGCGTGTAGATACCAACGTTCTAATAATCTAAGTAACTTGTAGGACACTACTCTTTCCATTGTGGGTACTCTGCCTCGCCCCATCGTGGGGGTACCTTTACTTTAATGTACGGCTCATGATCCTAGGAATTAGAACTACCCTTCCTCTTCGATCAAGAATAATTACCTTGACTTCACCAGACTTAGCGCTTCCCCGTGAATATAACAATAACATTCTGCTGTAGATCAAGAGAGCAACTGACCAGAAAGTTAATCCTGGTTTACAACCCATTTAATTTCCGTCGAAGCCTTATCATCTGGAGAAGAGACAGAAAGTGACGCTCCCGTATTCATAGGATTTACTGAGGGTCATTTCTCACCCCGCTAGTGAAGTGTGGAGAGGAGAATTCAAGAAACACGAAGGAACCTTCATAACTCACGAGTCACCCCAGGAATAATGAGAATAAAAGAGATAAATCCCATGAAGTCTTTCTGATATTTCCAAGTGAGTTTCATCATTTACGTCGAGGAACCACATGATTTATGCATGATGCAGATTGATGTTTCCTTATGGCAAGATGCCAGACATCATAGTCTATTCTGGACGGGGTTTGTCAAAATATGTGCTGCTCTTTTGACTAACATAGGCATCAATAAATTATACATGACCCACAATCTGCAGCACAAATTTATTAAAATATATCTTGAGCACCTTTACTATATTAGAAACTGATATATATTTTGCTGTATAGTCCTTGTGGCTTAGCGCTTCTTTTTGATAATAATAATAATAATAATGATATATATTTTATATAAGTGAATAATATAACTAAATGTGAGAGTGACAGTGTTTCTTGCTTAACTACTTCCATTAATGTGTGGACAACCCTACGACAATTTACTGAGATTTTTATTTTGCAACAGTAGGGATTGTGTCGTCCACCGGCCATATAGGGGAGAAGAGTTCGATTTGTCCATGACTTAATGAAGTGTTATGCCTCTGTATTGTGGTGTAGGTAATGAAGAAAAGACACAGGTGCAGACTACGTTTTTTTTGTAACAAAGTTTCGCTCTGCAATTGCTTTATCTTACTGTTTACAGTAGGTCTTTGTTTCCTGTGATAAAGACTCGTAGACCGTAGTCCCTGGGAGGGACTACTGGTCTGTTATATTAATGAGACAAAAGTCTGTTAAATAAAGAATGAAAAGGCACAATACAGTGACTGGAACAATACTCTAATAACTTGCACAATGGTGAGAGAAGCTGACGTTTTGGTCTGACTTGGACCATTTACACAGTGACTTTGTAAATGGTTCAAGTCAGATCGAAACGTCGTCGTTAGTTCCTCTCTCCTACGTGTGAGTTATTTGTGTATAAGTCTGTTAAATGCCTGGCTCTGTGGTTGGATTCCTCGTCTATTCTTTTTGTCGGTTGTGGATGTCAGATAACAAGTAAACTTTATCGATCTCTACTTGCATTTAGTATACTCTTATTTCTTTTCATTTCCTGCGTATTTTTCAACAGTTATAATTCCTCTAATATTTATTTTTCAACTTAAGGATTACCTCCATTTTTCTGTATAAATATTAAAATGAAAAAATAAGGAAATTTTATGATCGCATCTCTGGGTCTTCCTGGGACGCTGCCGATGTGTTAGAAAAACAATGTGACTAATGACAGTGGCGATAGTGTTTTGTTCATCAGGAAATAGCTTTAAAACACAAATGGTCACTACATAGTAGCAGTAACAACCTGGTTGACCAGGCAATCACCGGACGAGCCTGACCCCAGACCGGGCTCTGGGAGTAGAAAAACACTCGGAACACATCAGAGATAAAGGCATGGATTAGAGCATATCCTAAACTCATTTGTTTTGTTTTTTCAATCTTGATTTAACTGGCGAAATAATTATTTTTGATATTCGAATTGCAACATCAGACTAAAAACCCGTGTGGGTCATTTAGCACAAAGACCACTGAAGGCTCGAACCTCCACCTGTTAATCTCCATGGAGTCACGTTACCTATCTTAACCTACTGCGTACACTCTCGCTACCTCGGAAACAGCGGCGTCCACCTTAGTGCATTTGTTCGGCAAGTACCACCCTGACCTTTCTCCTTCATTACCGGGAAAACTATTAGCAAGAAGAACCTTAAAGATGAACACTGAACCCTAACTCAAGAGACTCTTCAAGACAGTCGATTACTTCTTTTTGTATATCGTTCGTGAAGAAATGATAACACGAATGCATCTCCCCGGGGGTTTTTGAGGATAATTAGTGTATCCCTCGAGTGATGGTGAGGATAATGAGTGTATCCCTCAGGTGATGATAATGAGTGTATCCCTCGGGTGATGATAATGAGTGCATCCCTCGGGTGATGGTGAGGATGATGAGTGTATCCCTCGGGTGACGGTGAGGGTAATGAGTGTATCCCTCGGGTGATGATAATGAGTGTATCTCTCGGGTGATGGTGATGATAATGAGTGTATCCCTCGGATGATGGTGAGGATAATGAGTGTATCCCTCGGGTGATGGTGAGGATATAGAGTGTATCCCTCGGGTGATGGTGAGGATAATGAGTGTATCCCTCGGGTGATGATAATGAGTGTATCTCTCGGGTGATGGTGATGATAATGAGTGTATCCCTCGGATGATGGTGAGGATAATGAGTGTATCCCTCGGGTGATGATAATGAGTGTATCTCTCGGGTGATGGTGATGATAATGAGTGTATCCCTCGGATGATGGTGAGGATAATGAGTGTATCCCTCGGGTGATGGTGATGATAATGAGTGTATCCCTCGGGTGATGGTGAAGATAATGAATGTATCATTCGGGTGACAGTGATGATAATGAGTGCATCCCTCTGGTGATAGTGAGGATAATGAGTGTATCCCTCGGGTGATAGTGAGGATAATGAGTGCATACAAGATGACAAGAGAGAGTTAAAAGAGACAAGCAGGGAAAGATTCACTCCAGGTAGGTGTGTAAGGCAGGTGTGTAGGACAGGTGTGTAGGGCAGGTGTGTAGAGCGGGTGTGTGGAGCAGGTGTGTCGGATAGTTGTGTGAAGCAGATGTGTAGGGCAGGTGAGTAGGGCACGTGTACTGGGCAGGTGTGTAGGGAAGTGTGTGAAGCAAGTGTGTAGAGCGGGTGTGTGGAGCAGGTGTGTAGGATAGTTGTGTGAAGCAGATGTGTTGGGCAGGTGAGTAGGGCACGTGTACGGGGCAGGTGTGTAGGGAAGTGTATGAAGCAAGTGTGTAGAGCGGGTGTGTGAAGCAGGTGTGTAGGATAGTTGTGTGAAGCAGATGTGTAGGGCAGGTAAGTAGGGCACGTGTACGGGGCAGGTGTGTAGGGAAGTGTGTGAAGCAATTGTGTAGAGCGGGTGTGTGGAGCAGGTGTGTAGGATAGTTGTGTGTAGCAGATGTGTAGGGCAGGTGAGTAGGGCACGTGTACGGGGCAGGTGTGTAGGGAAGTGTGTGAAGCAAGTGTGTAGAGCAGATTAGTGGAGCAGGTGTGTAGGGCAGGTGTGGAACAGGTGTGTGGGGCAGGTGTGTGGACCAAGTTTAGAGCAGGTGTGTAGGACAGGTATGTGTGAAGTATGTGTGTGGAGTAGGTGTGTAGGGCAGGTGTGTGGAGAAGGTTGTAAGGCAGGTGTGGGGAGCAGGTGTATGAAGTAGGTGTGTAGTGCAGGGGTGTGGACCATGTATAGTGGGCAGGTGTGTGGAGTAAGTGTTTAGGGCAGGTGTGTGGAGCAGAAGTGTAAGGCAGTGTGTGGAGCAGGTGTGTAGGACAGGTGTGCTTAGCAGGTGTCTAGGGCAGGTGTGTGGAGAAGGTATATAGAGCAGGAGTGTAAAGGGAGGGAAGGAACTGAGAGTTTCACTTGGGCCTTAAGAGGGTCACATCATCAGTGGGGTCGCGATACAAGCTGAGGTAAGAGATAGGTAGGCAGGTGAGGGGAAAGGTTAACAGGTGAGGGGGAAAGGTGAGCAGGTGAAGGAAATGTGAGCAGGTGAGGGAAAATATGAACAGGGAAGGGAAATGTAGCCAGGTAAAGAAGGGGGATAGAAGGGAAAATAACCAGGTTAGAGAAAGATACCTAAGTGAAGAAATAACTGATGAGTCCTCAGGTGAGGTGAGGTGGTGTGGTAGGTGGCAGAAAGCAGCATCTCCTTTAAAAGTACTGTGTCAGGAGTAAACATCGGCCTTCAAACATAGGTGTCAGCCCTCGAGGTGGTTATAGCTTCATAGTGTCCAATTAGCATTCTGGGGACGATAATTAGGAAAGAACTCCAACTTATCCTTTAGCACCAGGGACAGAGTGAGATCGTCACCATGATTCTATCATGGGGTAATAGCCATGTATCTAACTCTGGGCTGTTCATTAGCAGTCTCAGGACAATAATGTGTAAAGAAACCATACCCCCGGCCGGGATTGAACCCGCGGTCATAGAGTCTCAAAACTCCAGCCCGTCGCGCTAACCACTAGACCAGCTAAGTAATGTGTAAAGAACTTAAACTAAACTTCTTACACCTGAGACAGAGAGAGAATGACTAGTGTTAATCTGTCTAACATCATTCTGTCTTGTAGGAGGAGCTACATGTTCCTCAATCTTCAAAATCAGCAGATTCTAGGTTGCAACTATCGTTCTGCTTCAGCTTACTGATGTAGACTCACCAAATGTAGACTCGGTCAGAAAGAACTGTTCTCATACTCTACTGCCAGGAAAAAAAAATCATTGACAGGAATGAATACATTTCAACAAAAAAAATTGAAAGGCAGATATTTAAGTTTTCGGTAATATTTCGAATCATTACGTAGCTGAGTTATCAGATTATCTTAACATTCGATTAACTAACTGGATTTTGATGTGTCACTGCTTGGTAAACTGCTGGTTGAATCCACTTCCGCTTCCTTCTTGCCGTCATTTCCTAACATCTCAGTGTTACAATACCATACGATGAGACAGCATATAGACTCGAATGAGGGTCATGCAGGTGGCACCTTCTGTTTAGGATCCCCGTAACGTGATCATCTTAAGACACACTACCATGTAGTGATCCTTTGTTTTGTAAATGTGGTGAGAACCTAATTTATGTTGACCAGAGAATGCTTAACCTGATTGAGACCAGAGTCAGATGACGCTCTGCCGTTTCCTTACAAACAAACCACCACAATTCCCTCTCATCTACTCCTGCTTAATGATGACCCATAATAAATATGAATTTCATCTGGACTTGTCCCAATCCTGTTCACTCGCGTCTCACTGCACAATTTAAAATCCTCTTTTTTGCGACGCCACTGCTAGCTTCTGGTGCCGAGAATGAGCTGTACGTCGTTTAGTAAACAAACCAACGTCTCGGGAACTTTCCGTAATATTTTATCTTAACAGCCAGAAGTAAGAGGTGGCAGAGACTGCCTTATGAGTGACAAGGTCACATTCCCTTCCTGTTGCCCGGAGAAGTCAGGACGTCTTCAACTTGCAGCAAAGACCCCGAGAAAAGGTACCCATAACATTTATACGAAGGACTTATTTTTACACCTGCAGGGGCGACATCTTCCTGTACAGTATTCACGACGTTGACAGAGCAGCTGGAATATTTTTGCTCGTAACTTAGCTATCTTTGACCAGTAAAATATTTACGTTTAACTGTTAACAGGCTCTTTCCAACCAGTAGAAGACTGAACCAACAGCATCAACAGCCTTGTTTGATAAGCTCAACGGCAAACATTTCTCAACGTCATCAGAATTTTTTTCCACTTAGTATATTCTTATCTCCTAGCATTTTGTTCCCTCAGCATTTTTCTTCATCCCAGCATTTATGTATTTTCTTTCTACGTGTTCTTAAATATACTTCTCCCATCACTTTCCGACTGCACAATTATCTTCACTGTCAATGCACTTCAAGTTGATCGTAAAAGTTAACTGCAAAATGCATTTCACGATGCGCTAAACCCGAGTGGGTCACTCGTCTCAATGCCTGGTAGAGGCTCGATGCTTCCTCCTCTAATCGTGCCCCGTTTTTATGACTGAGGAATCTGACTGCAGTATGTACATGACTGATGAAGTTAACTTAGGTATTTGACTGACATATTATTTAAGTACAGTAATAATAATAATAATAATAATAATAATAATAATAATAATAATAATAATGATACTACTACTACTACTACTAATAATAATAATAATAATAATTATTATTATTATGATTATTATTATTATTATTTTTTATCATTATTATTACAGTTGTATTAAGAAAAAAAAAACGCTAAACCCGTGGAAGTTCAACAGCGAGACTTTCTTAAGTTAATCTTCATATTATTTATATATATATATGGTTTATTTTTAAGAATTCTCTTTTAATTAAAACTAAATAATATTCTTTTATTAAGAGACGGATTCTTTTTTTAATAATAAATCATTATTATAATCAATAAGAAGCGCTAAACCACAAAGGCTATACAGAGCTTTTTAAATAATAATTTTTTTTTTTTGTTGTTGATATTTATTTCTGGCAACAGACGTTTTAACACTTTTTTCTGTTAGCATATCTATGTCATCTTCGTTAACAAATTTATGTTAACAGTTCTATATCTGATAATATAATTGCTTCTGTTAACAGATTTGCTTCTGTTACACGAGTTATTTATTCTGTTATGAAAAATTTCTTCCTGAACATGAATTTTCTCATAAGAAATAAATCTACTTAACAAAAGCTCCATCTAAGGTATTACTATATCTTCCGTCTAAGCTAACACGTCAGTACCCTGAGCATTTTCCATGCCGTGACTATATCTCCTCTGAGTATTCCTCCCTTCCCACTTTTCCCCCGGTGTTCGAGATTTAAACCAGTCATCACAGCTCCTTTATCCCCTGGTTGGGATTACACAAAAATCAATTATCACAATGGAAGGGAGCAGTCGTGCGCCCCTCTCTTTTCCACCCTCCTCTTCCTCCTCCCGCAGGCAAACAATACAAGGGTCCGCAGTTTTCATTTGTTGGGTCTAGTCCGCCCAGATACGGAGAGGACAAAAGGTTTTTAATTAGGCACAAAGCAGAGAGGAAATTATTAGATGCAGAGAGCGGAGCCTGACTTGAGGTTCCCTGGAGACTGCGCCACCCTCACTCTATATTGGTCGTGTGTGTGTGTGTGTGTGTGTCTTAGGGGGGGGAAATAATGCCACTTTTTTCGCTTATTGATATATTCATTCTTCATTTTCCTGTTTTATAAATTAATTTTCTTTCCGCATTCCTTAAATTAATTAGTTAGTTAGTTAGTTAAAGAGTAGCCGGTATTCTCCCGGCCCGGGCCTTGTCCATGTGGTGGCCCGGCCTTGGCTCCCTCTTTAGGGAGTATCTGAGACCTAAGTCTCCCATGGGAGGAGGCACAAGTACCTCCTCATCTTTGGGACCAACTGTCCCCAGGCCTAGCCACAAGCTAGGCCTCTCTGGTCTGCCATCCCTGCCCAAAGGGGGCTAATGGGAATGACAGTCTTGTGAACTAAAGGCTCGGGCTCAGGCACCTACCCTACCCTACCCTAGAAGGTTTAGGCATGGTGTCGATTTAAAATTAATTAGGATTTTGGATAATAATAATACGAAGAATATTAATAATAATAATTATTTTTATATGATTATGTAATATTATTATTACTATTTTATTATTATTATTATTATTATTATTATTATTATTATTATTATTATTATTATTATTTTTATTATTATTATTATTATTATTATTATTATTATTATTATTATTATTATTATTATTATTATTATTATTTTTTATTATTATTATTATTATTATTATTATTATTATTTTTATTATTATTATTATTATTATTATTATTATTATTATTATTATTATTATTATTATTATTATTATTATTATTATTATTATTATTATTATCATCATCATTATTGCTTTCTGTTGTATAGCATCAGTTTGTCTCTTCACAAGTGTGTATATCTCTGTGACTTAACATGAGAGTGTAAGCAGCAACACACAGCGTCAATATCGACAGTGATACACTACACTAACAGAATGTAAACAAGACATAGTGCGGGTTATAGCAATTTATTTGTGAAGACTTTAGATCCACCAAGGAGTTTATATGAAATACCTGGCGAACGAAACATCTCCGAAAATAACAATGCCATAAATCGAACTGCGAGTTGTTTACATATAGTGACAAGTGGTATACCTAGAGTATACCTGGAGGGGGTTTCGGGGGTCAACGCCCCAGCGGCCCGGTCCGTGACCAAGCCTGGTGGTTGATGAGAAAAAATTGTGATCTCCGTAGTGTTGAAAAAAATATATATTGAATATTGATTGGTGAAAGCTTTTGTAGGTGATGAGTTTTTATATTTATTTATGAGAGCCACTCAGCACTACGTGAAGACTCGCTCCTATGTCTACTAATCACGAGACAGAAACTCTGCCAACGTTAATGTTAATTACCTAAATCATTTAGCTAGGATTGAATGATGTGGGATGGATCCAAATTGGGCGAAGAAATAGCGGTGAAGAAAAACCTTAAGCGTCAAGAGGTAAAGTGCTAAACAGAGCGAAACGTTTTCCCAATAAAAGCCTCTTCTAAAAGTCTTTTTTATATATATATATATATATATATATATATATATATATATATATATATATTTATATTATATATATATATATATATATATATATATATATATATTTATATTATATATATATATATATATATATATATATATATATATATATATCCACGAGTATGTATTAATAATATTCCCTGATTTCTAAAAGCAGAGAGCTCACCATCGCAAAAAATGTTATGTGCTGTTAAATCCATTTAATGCCCATTAATTTACTGGCTTCAAATGCAAAGGGAATGACAGGTTGTGACTACAAGAGGAATGACAGGTTGTGGCTACAAGAGGAATGACAGGTTGTGGCTACAAGAGGAGTGACAGGCTGTGACTATAAGAGGAGTGACAGGTTGCGACTACAAGAGGGGTGACAAGTTGTGACCACAAGAAGAGTGACTGGTTGTAACTACAGGAGGAATAACAGGTTGTGACTACAAGAGGAGTGACAGGTTGTGACTACAAGAGGAGTGACAGGTTATGACTACAAGAGGAGTGACAGGTTGTGACTACAAGAGGAGTGACAGGGTGTGACTACAAGAGGAGTGGTTGTGACTACAAGAGGAGTGGCTGTGACTACAAGAGGAGTGAGTGGTTGTGACTACAAGAGGAGTGACAGGTTGTGACTACAAGAGGAGCGACAAGTTGTGACTACAAGGGGAGTGAGTGGTTGTGGATAAAAGAGGAGTGACTGGTTGTGACTGCAAGAGAAGTGACGGGTTATGACTACAAAAAGAGAACGAGGTTAAGTCTTCATAAAGAGTGCCATAGGATTCCTAACTTTCATTACTTCCACATGACTGAGCTGAGCATAGGAGGCCCATGGCAAGACCACTATCATCCGTTTTGTTAATACATTTTGCTGTAATTTATATCATTGAGCGCCTCACTGTCCCTCTGTACCGGGATAACTGGTTCATTGAGCGCCTCACTGTCCCTCTGTACCGGGATAACTGGTTCATTCAGCGTCTCACTGTCCCTCAGTACCGGGATAACTGGTTCATTGAGCGCCTCACTGCCACTCTGTACCGGGATAACTGGTTCATTGAGCGCCTCACTGTCCCTCTGTACCGGGATAACTGGTTCATTGAGCGCCTCACTGTCCCTCTGTACCGGGATAACTGGTTCATTGAGCGCCTCACTGCCACTCTGTACCGGGATAACTGGTTCATTGAGCGCCTCACTGCCACTCTGTACCGGGATAACTGGTTCATTGAGCGCCTCACTGTCCCTCTGTACCGGGATAACTGGTTCATTGAGCGCCTCACTGTCCCTCTGTACCGGGATAACTGGTTCATTGAGCGCCTCACTGCCACTCTGTACCGGGATAACTGGTTCATTGAGCGCCTCACTGTCCCTCTGTACCGGGATAACTGGTTCATTGAGCGCCTCACTGTCCCTCTGTACCGGGATAGCTGGTTCATTGAGCGCCTCACTGTCCACTCTGTACCGGGATAACTGGTTCATTGAGCGCCTCACTGTCCCTCTGTACCGGGATAACTGGTTCATTGAGCGCCTCACTGTCCCTCTGTACCGGGATAACTGGTTCATTGAGCGCCTCACTGTCCCTCTGTACCGGGATAACTGGTTCATTGAGCGCCTCACTTCCCTCTGTACCGGGATAACTGGTTCATTGAGCGCCTCACTGTCCCTCTGTACCGGGATAACTGGTTCATTGAGCGCCTCACTGTCCCTCTGTACCGGGATAACTGGTTCATTGAGCGCCTCACTGTCCCTCTGTACCGGGATAACTGGTTCATTGAGCGCCTCACTGTCCCTCTGTACTGGGATAACTGGTTCATTGAGCGCCTCACTGTCCCTCTGTACCGGGATAACTGGTTCATTGAGCGCCTCACTGTCCCTCTGTACCGGGATAACTGGTTCATTGAGCGCCTCACTGCCACTCTGTACCGGGATAACTGGTTCATTGAGCGCCTCACTGCCACTCTGTACCGGGATAACTGGTTCATTGAGCGCCTCACTGCCACTCTGTACCGGGATAACTGGTTCATTGAGCGCCTCACTGCCACTCTGTACCGGGATAACTGGTTCATTGAGCGCCTCACTGTCCCTCTGTACCGGGATAACTGGTTCATTGAGCGCCTCACTGCCACTCTGTACCGGGATAACTGGTTCATTGAGCGCCTCACTGCCACTCTGTACCGGGATAACTGGTTCATTGAGCGCCTCACTGCCACTCTGTACCGGGATAACTGGTTCATTGAGCGCCTCACTGTCCCTCTGTACCGGGATAACTGGTTCATTGAGCGCCTCACTGTCCCTCTGTACCGGGATAACTGGTTCATTGAGCGCCTCACTGCCACTCTGTACCGGGATAACTGGTTCACTGAGCGCCTCACTGCCACTCTGTACCGGGATAACTGGTTCACTGAGCGCCTCACTGCCACTCTGTACCGGGATAACTGGTTCATTGAGCGCCTCACTGCCACTCTGTACCGGGATAACTGGTTCATTGAGCGCCTCACTGCCTCTCTGTACCGGGATAACTGGTTCATTGAGCGCCTCACTGCCACTCTGTACCGGGATAACTGGTTCATTGAGCGCCTCACTGCCACTCTGTACCGGGATAACTGGTTCACTGAGCGCCTCACTGTCCCTCTGTACCGGGATAACTGGTTCACTGAGCGCCTCACTGCCACTCTGTCCCGGGATAACTGGTTCATTGAGCGCCTCACTGCCACTCTGTACCGGGATAACTGGTTCATTGAGCGCCTCACTGCCACTCTGTACCGGGATAACTGGTTCACTGAGCGCCTCACTGTCCCTCTGTACCGGGATAACTGGTTCACTGAGCGCCTCACTGCCACTCTGTACCGGGATAACTGGTTCACTGAGCGCCTCACTGTCCCTCTGTACCGGGATAACTGGTTCACTGAGCGCCTCACTGCCACTCTGTACCGGGATAACTGGTTCACTGAGCGCCTCACTGTCCCTCTGTACCGGGATAACTGGTTCACTGAGCGCCTCACTGTCCCTCTGTACCGGCAGTTCCATAAAAACAAAATGTAGAAAGCAAGTGTACCTCTCAAGAGATACATTCGCGTGGTACCACTTAAGTGCAGGTGTATCAGACTTGCATCGCTTGAGGGCAAGTGTTTCGCTTGAGTGGAACCCTGGCACCTCTTGAGTGACATTTCGTCCCAACTAGTACTTAGAAGATTGAAATGACCTGATACTGACAAGAATGAAGAAATAATAATAATAATAATAATAATAATAATAATAATAATAATAATAATAATAATAAAATAATAATAATCATAATAATAATAATAATAATAATAATAATAATAATAATAATAATAATAATAATAATAATAATAAAGGAAACATTAACAAACGGCTCAGGGCAGTTACGAGTCATTCCAGAAATCTGATTGGCTTACACGTCATTCTAGGTTTCTGATTGGGCCAGAAGGTGCTTGGAAGGGAAGTCTCGGGTAGATCAGGACACCTAACTAAAACACGCATCTTCCTATCAGTTCTTAGGGCTCCTCCACCAGTGTCAGTCGCACGTGTTTTCTCCATAATTTAACGAATTAAAGGGAATTATCGGGGGTTAAATGACATTTTAGTTAGTGTTGAAACGTTGTTAAATTCAGAAAAGCAAGTGGATGTATTTCTAAAATATATGTTAGAACACATGCGTTACAAAAATACGTGTACGTATAATGTACGTATAATGCTTGTACGTATAATGTCTCCCACTTGTTTATATATTGTTCTAATCGGGAATATTTTTTTTAAGATGATCGTCTTGCCTTACCTGGCCTAACCAAGACAACTCTTAGTAAGTATGAGAGATATGTGTGCGTGCGTGCGTGCGTGCGGGTCGTTCACTTGGTTTGAAGGTTATCGACTGCACGAGGGGCAGTGAAGCTGTTTCACATGTACACTATCAATCATGAATACGTTAATCCCTCTAATAAGGATTAATGTAATCTCTGTGTACATACACTGAGTGTCGGTGTATGAACTAGCTTATCAATGAATACACACGCCTCTCGGTATGTGCATGTGTGTATATATATATATATATATATATATATATACATATATATATATATATATATATATACATATATATATATATATATATATATATACATATATATATATTTATTTATTTATTTTTTTTTTATTATCACACCGGCCGATTCCCACCAAGGCAGGGTGGCCCGAAAAAGAAAGACTTTCACCATCATTCACTCCATCACTGTCTTGCCAGAAGGGTGCTTTACACTACAGTTTTTAAACTGCAACATTAACACCCCTCCTTCAGAGTGCAGGCACTGTACTTCCCATCTCCAGGACTCAAGTCCGGCCTGCCGGTTTCCCTGAATCCCTTCATAAATGTTACTTTGCTCACACTCCAACAGCACGTCAAGTATTAAAAACCATTTGTCTCCATTCACTCCTATCAAACACGCTCACGCATGCCTGCTGGAAGTCCAAGCCCCTCGCACACAAAACCTCCTTTACCCCCTCCCTCCAACCCTTCCTAGGCCGACCCCTACCCCGCCTTCCTTCCACTACAGACTGATACACTCTTGAAGTCATTCTGTTTCGCTCCATTCTCTCTACATGTCCGAACCACCTCAACAACCCTTCCTCAGCCCTCTGGACAACAGTTTTGGTAATCCCACACCTCCTCCTAACTTCCAAACTACGAATTCTCTGCATTATATTCACACCACACATTGCCCTCAGACATGACATCTCCACTGCCTCCAGCCTTCTCCTCGCTGCAACATTCATCACCCATGCTTCACACCCATATAAGAGCGTTGGTAAAACTATACTCTCATACATTCCCCTCTTTGCCTCCAAGGACAAAGTTCTTTGTCTCCACAGACTCCTAAGTGCACCACTCACTCTTTTTCCCTCATCAATTCTATGATTCACCTCATCTTTCATAGACCCATCCGCTGACACGTCCACTCCCAAATATCTGAATACGTTCACCTCCTCCATACTCTCTCCCTCCAATCTGATATTCAATCTTTCATCACCTAATCTTTTTGTTATCCTCATAACCTTACTCTTTCCTGTATTCACCTTTAATTTTCTTCTTTTGCACACCCTACCAAATTCATCCACCAATCTCTGCAACTTCTCTTCAGAATCTCCCAAGAGCACAGTGTCATCAGCAAAGAGCAGATGTGACAACTCCCACTTTGTGTGTGATTCTTTATCTTTTAACTCCACGCCTCTTGCCAAGACCCTCGCATTTACTTCTCTTACAACCCCATCTATAAATATATTAAACAACCACGGTGACATCACACATCCTTGTCTAAGGCCTACTTTTACTGGGAAAAAATTTCCCTCTTTCCTACATACTCTAACTTGAGCCTCACTATCCTCGTAAAAACTCTTCACTGCTTTCAGTAACCTACCTCCTACACCATACACTTGCAACATCTGCCACATTGCCCTCCTATCCACCCTGTCATACGCCTTTTCCAAATCCATAAATGCCACAAAGACCTCTTTAGCCTTATCTAAATACTGTTCACTTATATGTTTCACTGTAAACACCTGGTCCACACACCCCCTACCTTTCCTAAAGCCTCCTTGTTCATCTGCTATCCTATTCTCCGTCTTACTCTTAATTCTTTCAATTATAACTCTACCATACACTTTACCAGGTACACTCAACAGACTTATCCCCCTATAATTTTTGCACTCTCTTTTATCCCCTTTGCCTTTATACAAAGGAACTATGCATGCTCTCTGCCAATCCCTAGGTACCTTACCCTCTTCCATACATTTATTAAATAATTGCACCAACCACTCCAAAACTATATCCCCACCTGCTTTTAACATTTCTATCTATATATATATATCTATCTATATATATATAGGTGAGTACAAATAGGTGAGTACATATACAAGAGACCTAGTGTCTAATCGACATGTACTTGGGACAAAATGATAACAAACGAAAACTACCACATTTCTTAAACTAAAAACAAAATCTCCTTAATAAATAACATCATTTAGATAGTCAGCGGTAAGTCAGGATGGCCGAGCGGTCCAAGGCGCTGCGTTCAGGTCGCAGTCCGGTCTTCCGGGCGTGGGTTCGAATCCCACTCCTGACAGTACTGTTTTTCGGTATCGTGAGTGAGTTTTCACACTTCATAGGATCATGGAGACCTATAGGGTGTCCGATTCCATAGCCAGTTTACAAACTTAAGAATATGTAAGTATATATGGAGTTTCGGACAGTGCCCCGGTTTCAGAATTATTGTTACTACTTTCAGGGGAAGAACAAAACCCGTAAGGGTTAGACAGAGCCTGGGGAATGGAAAGAAATAGAGTTTGAAAAATAGAAGTTGGCTCCAAATCCTATGATTAAGAGCATGTCACTAGCGACTAGCCTCCACCGTTGTAGGGTTAAACCTGCACAATGTTATACAATCCTTACTTCAAGGCGAACAGAGTGTTCGAGAGGCGTTAAACAGGTGCACAAGGGCATAGTCAAAGGCATATCAGAAAACATTATCTCAGTATGAGCGTAAACAAAACGTGGGATGACCTTGATGAAGTGATAGGAAGTCTTCACACGAAGCTTTATAAATAGCTATGAAAGCTCCCTTGAAGCCAGAAGAGAGTGAGCTCATTTATGGCCAGTTAAGAGACGGGTCAAGAGATAGAGGTACTGGCCACATTAACTAATAGATAAGTACAGAAAGGTGGGAACATGCATGCGTATGTAGGTACATGCAAACTTATATATAAATATATATATATATATATATATATATATATATATATATATATATATATATATATATATATATATATATATATATATATTCATGTATATATATATATATATATATATATATATATATATATATATATATATGTATATATATATATATATATATATATATATATATATATATATATATATATATATATATATATATATATATTCATATATATATATGTATATATATATATATATATATATATATATATATATATATATATATATATATATATATATATATACATTCGTGTATATATTCAGGCATACATACTCGGGTGGGATCCATACATAGCTTTAAATTAAAAATCTGTTAGGGCTAACGCAGCCAAGCTTAGAGCCAGGGCCATGAGCTGGGACTCGACCCCTGTAGTCACATGAATACAAACACACACACACACACACACACACACACACACACACACACACACACACACACACACACACACACACACACACACACACACACACACACACACAGGAGTTCAATCCGAATAAGTGCAAGGTCTTACAATTCTGGGAAGTCGAGGAAAGTCCAGAGACAGAGTACAGCTTAAGAGAGCAAACACAACCATCAAGGAAAATAATGGATCTGGGAGTGACCACACGCCTCACATATCACCAGAAGAACATATAACTGCTTAACGTCGGCAGCTTATGGGAGGCTAGTGAATCTCAGAACAGCCTTCATGAACCTTAATAAAGAATCCTTCAGGTGTATGTAATTGTGTTAAACTCTCGAGGCCTGCTCCTCCTTCCACATATTAACCTCTATCCTCCACTCCCGGACTTCCGAAGATGGAAGACGTTATCCTTGAGTGGAGTAGTTACACATAGGAGATAGAGGAAGGAGAGTAGAAAAAAAAATGATATGTCACATATCTAAGGGAGTTATCTTTATTAAATAATTTAATTCTCCTTTGTATAGGATAGACTATTCTGAGCGGCAATTTCCAAGAGGTAGTAACTCTTAACTCTGATAAATGGAACCTCTGAAGTTCGAGTATCTGCTGAACCCTTGTGTGATACTTAACGATTCTCTCGTTGCTCTAGTGAAGTCTCCCAGATCACACTGTACGAGCACCATCCTGTGCTTTACGAGCACCATCCAGTAACTTTCACTTAAAAGGGTAGCAATACACTGCTCGTGTGTCTAATTTCATTCTAGATGTGATATTATTTTGATCACCTGATAGGTGGTTGGAATCTTTAAATAAGTACAAAACTTATGTTAAACCCATCTAAAATTATGCATCACCAGGATGTATAATTTTTAGATACTAAAGAAAATGAAACTAACGACTTTGGAAGTGAGAAAGGCTTTGGGAGACATGATTACTACATACAAGCTACTTAGAGGACCTAGTTTTTGACATGTAAATGTCAGGAATGCAAGACTCTGTGCTCTCTCCTACTCTTTTCATACTCTATATAAACATCCACAGTCTTTATTGCATATGTAGATGATATTATGTAGCCCACAGCTCATAAAAACACCAGATTCCTTGCACACAGAACACAACACAAGGTCGACCGGATCAGCGTATGGTGAATCCAGTGGCACATTAAGACAAACTCCAACAAGTCTAAAATAACATATTTGCACCACAGACGCGGTATCCCTGTCCCTGTCGAACTTAGAACCACCACTTCACGAACACCAATAACATACATAACCTCCACTACCGTACTTGGAGTCAACCTTGACATTAAACTACGAATTTGCACACACATACACACGCATCACCGCTAAGAGAGAAATGGCGATGGAGCTCTCACTCGCTTATACAATCTCAAAGATGCACATACCTCCACAAAACTTCACCTCTATACTGATATTATTAGGCATCCCATATTATTCACACCAATTGCTCTCTCACTAACAAAACTAACGCCTTGAGGATGCAGCGAATCCAGGATCAGGCGTTTCATTAGTGCTGGACGTGAGATGGCAATACTTTGCTCCGAGCGAGTCACTCCACCTCAAGGCTTGCATACCAGCTCGCTGTATAGCCCTTGTGGCTTAGCGCTTCTTTTTGATTATAATAATAATTGCATACCAGCTCTGTACGTCTTCTGGAAAATGCTCAGCGGTAGACAGCTCGGTAGACTCGCGTCTTACCACTCCTGGACTACCTTCCTTGACGACACTATCAGATGCCCTCACAAACCTCTAAATGTCTCCCAAGCTCTTTACAATCTTGCTTTTCTCTCTACATCTAGCCCTGTAATAAAACCACTTTTCCTGCCCTTTGCAGGTGTGGACCAGTAACGAAATTCTAATTATTTTCTTTGCCAGCGCCATCTTGGCATTATAACACACCATTCCTCATCCTTGCCTCGCCACCATCACAACCATGGAAGTGTAAACCTGTGCAGTGTGATGAGCTTTCCCCACTGTCGTCTTGGTGCCCGCCCTTCCGTCCGACCCTGTCCTCCGAGCCCACTAGAAGGTAAGGTCTCCCACTAGACGGTAAGGTCTTCGACGAGAGTGTGAGGTCTCAAGAAACAGTACCCGTCAAGAACTGCTGAGATCAAGGCACATACCTGATGTCAGGCAATGCCATTTCTACTGGGTCTATCCCCAGCTCCTTTTCACCACAACTCTTCCTCTTGCCGAATGATGTTCTCCTATTCCCATTCCCACTCTTCATGGGTCCTCATCTGAGAGTTAGTCTGGTCTCTAGATCAGGAACAAGGGGACACAGATGGAAGATAAGAACACAAATGAGTATCATAGTAGGAGGGCCTCAGGGTACTATGGAAGTGGGATGAAGTGGATGTGAAGGTAGGGATTTTAAAGGCAGGGCAAGAAGTCAAGATTCGACCCCATAATAGACAAATCGGTAAGTATAATTTGTTGAGTACACACACATACACAGGTAAAGCTAAGTGGTTTAAGTAGTTAGCACACGAAGACAAAAGACCAGAGTGCACTCACCTTGCAGTCTCTGTTCTCCTAGGAGTAACTAGGTGTTAATAGACTGTTGAGTGGGTGGCATCCTGGGAAAACAAATACAGAAAAATGCAGATGATTATAATTACAGCGGACTGTGTCTCTGTACACAGACACACAGACACACACACACACACACACACACACACACACACACACACACACACACACACACACACACACAGCCAAGCACGTAAAGAAACTAGAGAAAGTGCAAAGGTTTGCAACAAGACTAGTCCCAGAGCTAAGCGGTATGTTCTACGAGGAGAGTTAAGGGAAATCAACCTGACGACACTGGAGGACAGGAGAGATAGGGGGAGACATGATAACGACATACAAAATACTGAGAGGAATTGACAAGGTGTACAAAGACAGGATGTTCCAGAGATGGGACACAGCAACAACGGGACACAGTTGGAAGTTGAAGGAACAGATGAATCACAGGGATGTTAGGAAGTACTTCTTCAGCCACAGAGTAGTCAGGAAGTGGAATAGTTTGAGAAGCGATGTAGTGGATGCAGGATCCATACATAGCTTTATGCAGAGGTATGATAAAGCTCACAGCTCAGGGAGAGTGACCTAGTAGCGACCAGTGAAGAGGCGGGGCCAGGAGCCTGGGCTCGACCCCTGCAACCTCAACTAAGTGAGTCCAACTAGGTGAGTACACACACACACACACACACACACACACACACACACTCCACCTGTTCGAGTGTTGGCAGACTACCAGGGAACAGAAGCATCAGGCAAGCAGTGCCAGGTGTGTAGGCTGCTTACCTGGGTAAATCTAATTGGGGCAAAAGGAGAGAGATTGGTAGAAATGCTGCGAGAAGCTCGCGCGCACACGCACACACACACACACACACACACACACACACACACACACACACACACACACACACACACACACACACACACACACACACACACATATATATATATATATATATATATATATATATATATATATATATATATATATATATATATTTATATATATAGGAAGGCCAAAGGCCAGAAGGATCAAGTTCACTCGACCTTTGTATCACATATATTTATTTACGGTTAAGTCTCCCCATATTAGAAGGAACAACAAAATATAAAAATCAAATATATCTTTTTCTTGATGGTTATGTTATAGTAAATTGTTGCTTACGCTAGTGTGACTAGTCAATCATCCAAGTTAAACCTAAAGTCGTCATTAGAGTCTTTCGCCTATGTGCAAGTTGTGTATTGTTCCAGTCACGGTATATGTATATATGTATATATATATGTATATATATATATATGTATATATGTATATATATATGTATATATATATATATATATATATATATATCTATATATATGTAATAAAATATAGGGAAGTACCACCTCGATAGCTGGAATGGGGACCCTCATCCTCAGAGAAGACAATAAACGTACCTCAGGGAAAACTCAAGGTTCTCCACGGAGCTGTTTGAATATATATATATATATATATATATATATATATATATATATATATATATATATATATATATATATATATATATATATATATATATATATATATATATAAATTTATGTTATTAAAACCAATAATTTAAACAAAACTTAAAATGATTGCCAGGGAGCGTTTCCATATATTCCTTTATCTCTCTCTACTGTTAATAAATACCAGCTGAAAGATAAGTTGCTCGACAGTTTGTAATCTGTAAGCAGACTGATTTGATGTTTGTCTCTACTTTTCAACATCATAATTAATAACCATCTTGAAAACATGTGCTGTCGGGAGTGGGATTCGAACCCACGCCTGGAAGACCGAGCTGCGACCTTGATTCGCTCGGCCATCCAAACGCTAGTACAGGTTCGTAATATATTTTCTTTAGAGAACTGGGCAATGCACTGCGAATTATAAGAAATAGCAATAGTAGGTAAGAGAGAAAAAGAGAAACAAACAGGTTTATTTAGATATAGGTATACATAGGTATAATTATCAACCATAGTGTAAATTACCAAGGATAACCCCAAAAAAGCAAGAGTGGCTAATTTCTTTGGTGTAAGAAAGTAAATTTACTTAGGTACAGGTACACTTAAGTAAAAATATCATAAATAATAACATATGTAATAATCACGAACAAGTGATACAATTCTAGGTAGATACGTTCAGGGGAACGAGGCTAGCTAGAGTCGTTCCCTCGAACGCGTCTACCTGGACTCCCTACTCATTTCTGCAACACTATGGTTTAGCGCTCCCCCATGATTACAATTACAATTCTGCAACACTACAAGCTCCTAATGATGAGTAAGTTTATTCAGATACAGGTACACATAAATACAGTTACATAAACTATCATACATAACAGCATAACCCCAAAATAAATCAAAGTGACTTATTTCCACACGAAAGGACTAGAGCTATCATTCAACTCCCGCCGTGGTTGTTTTACATAGTACCATACGTGTAAATTACCTGACAGGATAATCCAAAAAGTCAAAGCAAGTAACTTAGTTATTATTTAGGCCTCATTGTAAATTTAAAACTTTTCACAATGATCTAATGTACTAAAGTATGTAGAATTTAACCTTAAATACACAACATTTCGCTCAGGAATCACTTGATAAAGCCCAATCGTGAGCGAAACGCCGTTTAAATTAAAATCTCGCTCCGCATTATGTGTCTGTTTACCCGAGGATTTTTGTACCTACATCAGTAACTTTATAAAACTATAGATGTGATGCATGAAATAACAACATTAATCTGTAAAATATAAAAGCGAAAAGGCGTAACAAAATAATATGGAGACAAAAACAAAATGCCAGAGTTTAATTGAATAAACTAATGCATGCTGAAGGGGAGGAAGTTTTTAGTTATATTTGAGGGAAAATAATAACTGACGGGGGAAAGGAGAGGCGACAGTATGAGGAAGATAGGCAGATAAAGAGAAGGGAGAGAAAGAGGGAAGGAGGGAGAAAAACAAAGAGGATTGGAAAGATATAAGAAGGAATGGGGAAAGATATATGAGAGGAATCAGTTACAAAATAGAATAAATATATTAAATGAGGAGAGAGAGAGAGAGAGAGAGAGAGAGAGAGAGAGAGAGAGAGAGAGAGAGAGAGAGAGAGAGAGAGAGAGAGAGAGAGAGAGAGATGATGTCAATGAGATAGTTAATCAAATGAAAATGCTGGCCTACAGATGGCTCCAACATCATCCTGTTCCCTACTTGTATGCCCCATAACAATAAAATTGCTTTCAAATGAGCTGATGTAGGTAAGAGCTGTTAGCTTGTCAATAAAGCCAGTGATCCTTAACCTTACCTTGTCAAACCCTGCGTAAGAGAGGGATGAATAAGAGTGGAAAGATCTTCGTTCCTCTCCTGTGAAGACATCCTTCAAGGAGGTACACTGATTTTAGTGAGGCATTCTTCTTCAAAGGAACTGGAGCCGCTTTTCCCTTCTTTGGATCCTTCTGTTTATCCCCCAACACTGTGTAACTTTCATGGCTTCACTACTCTATGATGATGATGATGATAATAATAATAATAATAATAATAATAATCTCACATGACGGTTTCCATTATCAGTTTATGTACTCTGATAGAACGTTGACATTTATATCAGCCTCAAAATTATTCGTATTTCATATAACTCGCATCTATAACACGATGTTACTGTTCGTAGATGTACTTGAGTGTTATTACAATATTCATGGTGAGACAGCAAATTCGATAGGGTTATACAGCGTTTGGTGAATGCAAATAACCAGTTTTAATCCGTGGAAAGGGAGGGAAACTCCAGTTCCATGAATCAAGAGCCCTTCACCAGCATCAAGGCACCTCCCCAGCTCACCCATGAGATATTCGTGATATTTAGTCGACTAATTTAAAACAAACTCAAGATCTACTTATGGCTCCAGATTTACTTTGTACCCCACTGTCGTTCAGGTATCCATTTTTTATTTATTTTCGTCAGGGTTGTTTACGTGCTGTGATCCAGCTGTCTGTGTTGGTTGGTGTTTTTCTTTGGATTCCTGGTTTGTTTCTCCCCCTTTACGAAGCTCGACTCAGAGCGAAACGTCGTCTTTAATAAAGGTTGGCCCTGCACGAGGAGTTTTTCTGTCATACTTGTTTCTCATTGTAACTCTCAATTATAAATGTATGTGATAACATCTAGTTATATTAAGGAAGTCATAGTAGATATGTTTGCTGACGAGGCATCGTCTGTACAAAGACAATTTGTATATTAAGAGTATTGCGTCTAGTATAAGAGAGTTCGGGACGAGTCACTCCCGGCTGGTTATAATTATAATAATTTTTAAAGGAGAAGGGCGGACTAGTAAGCCAGTGGAAGGCCTCGGCCAGATGATCAAAAGTTCCTACGACGGGTTATCATATGACTAAGACCCGAGTAAGGAAACACTTGTCCTGTTTCCTGACAAATCTTAGCTAACCTATCTCCCGGCTCCTGCCTCAACTCGGGAAGGAAGCCTCAATACTGTCACCAATAACACCGAAGTCGGTACACTGCCTCGTTTTTGTTATTAGCTTATCCATTGGGGAAAAATCCTGACTCAGGTCTTTGTCACTGAGCGACTCTTCAGAGGGACCCTTCCAGTGATGCCAGCTCTTGCAAGTGCCGATGGCAGTCGGCAGGAGCTGAATGACCCACTGGGTCACTGTTTATCATTGGCTTCCAGAAAGCTGTGCAAGGTTTTATAATGATAATCCTCATTCTCTGATAACAGAATTAGGATTTCTCCACTTCGAAAACACTACTTGTCAGGAGTGGGATTCGAACCCACGCCCGAAAGACCGGACTGCGACCTGAACGCAGCGCCTTGGACCGCTCGGCCATCCTGACTTCGTGAAGACTTTCATGAGAGAAAAAATTCTTTTAAGTCTTTATAGACACAGGTACACATAAGAACAGCTATCATACCTAATGCATATTACCTAGAATAACTCAAAAATGTTACGCAAAGTGACTTATTTTCATTGGAATTGCATGAGGAAAAGAACAGAGATAACAATTATTCGCATGAAGCATAAGAGAAGTTAATTTGAAAATGCATCACTACTGTAAATTATATATATATATATATATATATATATATATATATATATATATATATATATATATATATATATATATATATATATATATATATATATATTATATTTTATATATTATATGGAGTTAAAAGATAAAGAATCACACATAAAGTGGGAGTTGTCACAGTTGCTCTTTGCTGATGACACTGTGCTCTTGGGAGATTCTGAAGAGAAGTTGCAGAGATTGGTGGATGTTTAAATTATTGAAGGTAACAATTATTTTAAATTTTAAATTTACAGAAAACCAATAAATAACTGTTCCTATGAACACTATTATTCTTCACATCAAGATAGAATTAAATTATCGGTATTCACATCAATGTTTTTGAGAGCTTTACGTATGTTTAGTCCAGAGTTCATAAGATGAAGAAATCTCCAAAATTTATGAAATAGCTAATGATCTAAAATACCCCAGAAACCTAAATGATAAATCCCTACACTTCTACAAACGTTCAATTTCTTCGCCACACTAGCCTGACAACACTCGCCTTACAACACTAACCTGACAAACACTAGCCTGACAACACTAGCCTCAGAACACTAGCCTAGCAACACTAGCCTGAGTAATGACCTACCGACTCACATTAAGATAAGATAAGATTTCGTTCGGATTTTTAACCCCGGAGGGTTAGCCACCCAGGATAACCCAAGAAAGTCAGTGCGTCATCGAGGACTGTCTAACTTATTTCCATTGGGGTCCTTAATCTTGTCCCCCAGGATGCGACCCACACCAGTCGACTAACACCCAGGTACCTATTTGCTGCTAGGTGAACAGGAGCAAATAGGTACACCCGAACTCAGATACATATATACTCAGCATGAAACGTTTAAACTTATACAGTTTGAGTTCTTTATCTCACTTCCCTCAGTTCGTTCTCTAGATGCCAAATTAATTGAGTGTTACGAACTTTCCTGCAGTTCAAAAGAGTATACATTAGATTCTGCAACTTGATATTCATAGTTAAAACTAGAGTAGTCATACTCTCATTGGTCCAGAATTCCAGCAATATAGCATCGAGAGCTTCTCGGTTATATGCATGTTCCCTCACCTTTAAAACATTCAGCTGTTTACATGAAAATCACACACAGACATCAATCACCGGGGTTAATATGTTAACATAGTTGATCGCAGTGTGTGTGTTAGGGTTTCGAAGTGTCTGCCTACGTTAGTGTATGAGGTTGGTCACAGTGTGAGTTTCATGGTGGCTGGGATCAGTGTGTATGAGGCTGGTTACAGTGTGTGTGTGTGTGTGTGTGTGTGTGTGTGTGTGTGTGTGTGTGTGTGTGTGTGTGTGTGTGTGTGTGTGTATGTGTATGTGTATGTGTGTGTGTGTGTGTGTGTGTGTATGTGTGTGTGTGTGTGTGTGTGTGTGTATGTGTGTGTGTGTGTGTGTGTGTGTGTGTGTGTGTGTGTGTGTGTGTGTGTGTGTGTGTGTGTGTGTGTGTGTGTGTGTGTGTGTGTATGTGTGTGTGTGTGTGTGTGTGTGTGTATGTGTGTGTGTATGTGTGTGTGTGTGTGTATGTGTATGTGTATGTGTGTGTGTGTATATGTGTGTGTACTCACCTATTTGTACTCACCTATTTGTGGTTGCAGGGGTCGATTCACAGCTCCTGGCCCCGCCTCTTCGCTGATTGCTACTAGGTCCTCTCTCTCCCTGCCCCATGAGCTCTATCATACCTCGCCTTAAAACTATGTATGGTTCCTGCCTCCACCACATCACTTTCTAGGCTATTCCATGGCCTGACTACTCTATGACTGAAGAAATACTTCCTAACATCCCTTTGATTCATCTGAGTCTTCAACTTCCAATTGTGACCTCTTGTGTCTGTGTCCCATCTATGGAACATCCCGTCTTTGTCCACCTCGTCTATTCCGCGCAGTATTTTATATGTCGTTATCATGTCTCCCCTGACCCTCCTGGCCTCCAGTGTCGTCAGGCCGATTTCCCTCAACCTTTCTTCATAGGACAATCCCCGTAGCTCTGGGACTAGTCTTGTTGCAAACCTTTGCACTTTCTCTAATTTCTTGACGTGCTTGACTAGGTGTGGATTCCAAACTGGTGCTGCATACTCCAGTATGGGCCTGACGTAGATGGTGTACAGAGTCTTAAACGAATCCTTACTGAGGTATCGGAACGCTATCCGTAGGTTTGCCAGGCGCCCGTATGCTGCAGCAGTTATCTGATTGATGTGCGCCTCAGGAGATATGCTCGGTGTTATACTCACCCCCAGATCTTTTTCCTTGAGTGAGGTTTGCAGTCTTTGGCCATCTAAACTATATTGTGTGTGTGGTCTTCTTTGCCCTTCCCCAATCTTCATGACTTTGCATTTGGCAGGGTTAAATTCAAGGAGCCAGTTGCTGGACCAGGCTTGTAGCCTGTCCAGATCTCTTTGTAGTCCTGCCTGATCCTCGTCCGATTCGATTCTTCTCATTAACTTCACATCGTCTGCAAACAAGGACACTTCTGAGTCTATCCCTTCCGTTATGTCGTTCACGTATACCAAGAACAGCACAGATCCTAGGACTGACCCCTGTGGAACCCCGCTTGTCACAGGCGCCCACTCTGACACCTCGTTGCGTACCATGACTCGTTGTTTCCTCCCTGTCAGATATTCTCTGATCCATTGCAGTGCCTTTCCTGTTATGTGTGCCTGGTCCTCTAGCTTTTGCAGTAACCTCTTGTGAGGAACTGTGTCGAAAGCCTTCTTGCAGTCCAAAAATACGCAGTCGATCCACCCCTCTCTCTCTTGTCTTACTTCTGTCACCTTGTCATAAAACTCTAGTAGGTTTGTGACACAGGATTTTCCTTCCCTGAAACCGTGCTGGTTGTCAATTATACACTTGTTTCTTTCCAGGTGCCCCACCACTCTCCTCCTGATGATCTTCTCCATGACCTTGCATACTATACACGTTAGAGATACAGGTCTGTAGTTTAGTGCCTCATGTCTGTCTCCCTTTTTAAAAATTGGGACTACATTTGCCATTTTCCATACCTCAGGGAGTTGCCCAGTTTCAAATGATGTGTTGAAGATCTTTGTTAATGGCTCACACAATATCTCTGCTCCCTCTTTAAGGACCCATGGAGAGATGTTGTCTGGTCCCACCGCCTTTGAGGTGTCAAGTTCGCATAGCAGCTTCTTCACCTCCTCCTTGGTTATATGTACCTCATCCAGCACTTGCTGGTGTGCCCCCCTGTTCTGATTTCTTGGAGTCCTACTGGTTTCCACTGTAAATACCTCTTTAAATCTTGTGTTGAGCTCCTGACATACCTCTCGGTCGTTTCTTGTGAATTCCCCATCACCCTTCCTCAGTCTGATTACCTGGTCCTTGACTGTTGTTTTCCTCCTGATGTGGCTGTACAACAGCTTCGGGTCAGTCTTTACTTTTGATGCTATGTCATTTTCATATTGTCTCTGAGCCTCCCTTCTTATCTGTGCATATTCCTTTCTGGCTCTTCGGCTGATTTCTTTATTTTCCTGAGTTCTCTGTCTTCTGTACCTTTTCCATTCTCTAGTACACCTAGTTTTGCCTCCCTACACCTTTGGGTGAACCAAGGACTCGTTCTGTTCTTCCCATTATTTCTGTTTCCCTTGGGAACAAACCTCTCCTCTGCCTCCTTGCATTTTGTTGCTACATAGTCCATCATTTCTTGTACTGGTTTTCCTGTGTGTGTGTGTGTGTGTGTGTGTGTGTGTGTGTGTGTGTGTGTGTGTGTGTGTGTGTGTGTGTGTGTGTGTGTGTGTGTGTGTGTGTGTGTGTGTGTGTGTGTGTGAGTTTTATGGTGATAGTAGACAGTATGGGAAGTTACAATGAGTGTAGAAGTTTCATGGTGACAGTGGTCAGTGTGGAAGGCAGGTTAGTTATTTTTCCAGGAGTTTGCATTGGTCAGAATTAGAAACTGATCACCGTGTTTGAAGCTTTTCAGGTGTCTATTATTATTATTATATATAATGGAAACCGCTATACCTGTAAGCGTCATACAACACCCGAGAAATGGGAAGTACTTAAGTTCAATTCCTTGGATCCTGAACACCTCACTAGCGTATAGGAACCTCCCTAGAGGGGCGGTGTCTATATAAGTCAGTGTGTGAGGCTGGTCACAGTGTTTGTGTTTACTTCCGGTATTCACAGTCACGTGTCGCAAGAAACTGTCCCTCTGTTTGGCAGTCAAACACGCCCTTTTCATTCACTGGCCACTGGTTTGTGATAAAGACCTTAAACATCCCTCTTATACAGGAGAGAAGTCCTAAAAAAATAACGGACAGTTTAACATATTTCTGATCTAGCCGGCTAAATTATGCCTTGGCATGACACATAAAACCCTACGAGATACATGTCATCACTGCAAGGATAGCTCCTCCTCTCATATACATATTTAGCATATGTATTATTTTAAACATTTCCGTTTAAAATGTAAACATGTGATTGTTGACTCTAGCAAAATAAATGTATAAGGATATGTCAAAAATGTCAAGAAACAGCCAAACAAGAAGATTATATTTGACTCACGATACGTTTGCAATCGTGTTATTACGATTTCATGAGTTTTGATGGCGGTTTTGAGGGGACTTGAGCCACAGCTACGCTGTTGGGAGATTCATCCGTGAAAACTTGCATTTTGTGGTCACAGTGGTGGCCCATACTAACCTCCTTGTGGTGTATAGAAATATACCTATTGGATGAATCTTATTATAGCTAGCTGACCTAAAGTTTTAGAACTCACTCGCTATGGGTTCAATCCCCGCCACTTTTGTTGTCTGTATATTTGAGGTTAATCAAAATACAAATGAAGAAGCTAAACACTCATTCTTAACATCAGTGATATGATTAAGAGTCATTGATACTGCTGAGGTTAAAATACTGAACATAAGAACCTACAAAATGCAATGAAAGTTTCACCTTTAAATACATTAAAGTAGAAACATATCGGAATTCAATCTTTCTTTTCATATATATACTTCATCTCATTATCCTGCTCTTTCCTGTATTATAAATTCCTCTTTTTGAACAGCTTCCCTAACTTCTCCAGTAAGTGATCTTCCAGCAACACTGGCAACCATTAGCAAGGAGCAGCCGTGACAACTCTTGATTAAATAAAATTCATTATGCAGCGAATGGCAACAGGTAATATACCCACAGAGGTGTGTGTATAACGTGTCTCACAGCTTATATGCAAGGAGAGTTTAGTCCCTATTTTTGGAATTAAAATCTACTTCACTAGTGGTGTACAGGTTACACTCAGTCCTCATTAAGATCCTCGTAAAGGCAAAAGGCTTTAAGCCCAATTTAGTAACTAATGTACAGAAGCTGACACACTAGGAATGCAAACTTACATCGCAGATCGAACCAGTAAATTAGCCAATATTTCGCTCTAAACAGGGATTTGTCAAGTGTATACGATATAGATTAGGGCGAAAAGTCGTAAATAAAACACTAGCTCGATACATGTGCTCTACAGTTTCACCAGTGGAGAAATCCACTAGTGTAAAGTAGGTCATGACTATAGGTTAGACAAGCACAGAAGAATTCCCAGTATCCAGATCCCTAGATGTTCAGCGTCTGACAGATATTATGTAAATACTTTAGAAAACAGACAAATTGAAGAATGAGACACTTGTATAGAATCAGGACGTAAAATAAGTTATATAATGATTTGTATATTAAACTTATTAGTTAGGTATTCAAACAGGTTACTGGTTATTAACATAAGAAAACAAAAGAAAAAGAAAAAAAAAATATATGTACAGTGGACCCCCGGTTAACGAACTTTTTTCATTCCAGTAGTATGTTCAGGTGCCAGTACTGACCGAATTTTTTCCCATAAGGAATATTGTGAAGTAGATTAGTCCATTTCAGACCCCCAAACATACACGTACAAACGCACTTACATAAATACACTTACATAATTGGTCGCATTTGGAGGTAATCGTTAAGCGGGGGTCCACTGTATTTATGTCCGTACAAAGTCAGGCGGTAAACAAGTAATTTAGTGATTTGTACAGTAAATTAGTTTATTGGTTATTAACTTAATATAGGAAAAAAATGCTCGTAAAAATTGCTCGATGTGCAAAAAATCCTGCCAATTTTCACACTTTCTCCCTTAACTTTGGCGAAGCTGAAGCCGAGACGAAATATTTTTGAAATGTATACTAGGCTTCCCCCCCCCAAAAAAAAAAAAATAAAAAAGAGAGAGAGAAATGTTGGTCCAGAATTCGAGAAAAAAAGGCTACAGAGTCATTTAGTGCTGTCTATCAGCCAAACTAGTTGGCTGTATTCACTAGAAAGTACAACAACCGTAGAGATCATGCAGCGTCTAAGGAATGGAAGGAAAGGAAGAATGGGAGAAAAAAGGATGAAACAAAAAAGTGAAAATTAAAAAAAAAATTCCTGAAGAATACTACTAAAATAATAATAATAATAATAATAATGATAATAATAATAATAATAATAATAATAATAATAATAATAATAATAATAATAATAATAATAATAATAATAATAATAATAATAATTTATTTTAATATTACAAGCACACACACACATATAAATATATATATATATATATATATATATATATATATATATATATATATATATGTATATATATATATATATGTATATATATATATATATATGTATATGTATATATATATATGTATATATATATATGTCGTGCCGAATATGTAAAACTGGTCAATTAGCAAGAACTCATTTAAAATTAAGTCCTTTCTAAAATTTTCTCTTATACGTTTAAAGATATATTTTTTTCATTAATGTTGATGTAAAAATTTTTAATTTTGCACCAGAAGGAACTTAGAAAACTTACCTAACCTTATTATAACAAGCGCAATTTATTTTAGCCTAACCCAACTAAATATATTTTAGATTTGTTTACAATAATTTAATACTAAACAAACACAGTGAAATATATTTTTTTCGTTAGGTTCAGAATGATTTTGGTGAAATTATTGCATACACAAATTTTCACTTGTCCTATATGGCAAGATGAGCGTTGCTATTTAAGCCAAGATCGCAAGTTCTGCCTATTCGGCACGACATATATATTTATATGTATATATATATATATATATATATGTATATATATATATATATATATATATATATATATATATATATATATATATATATATATATGTCGTGCCGAATATGTAAAACTGGTCAATTAGCAAGAACTCATTTAAAATAAAGTCCTTTCTAAAATTTTCTCTTATACGTTTAAAGATATATTTTTTTCATTAATGTTGATGTAAAAACTTATAATTTTGCACCAAAGGGAACTTAGAAAACTTACCTAACCTTATTATAACAAGAACGATTTATTTTAGCCTAACCCAACTAAATATATTTTAGATCTGTTTACAATAATTTAATACTAAACAAACAAAGTGAAATATATTTTTTCGTTAGGCTCAGAATGATTTTGGGGAAATTATTGCATACACAAATTTTCACTTGTCCTATATGGCAAAATGAGCGTTGCTATTTAAGCCAAGATCGCAAGTTCTGCCTATTCGGCACGACATATATACATATATATATATATATATATATATATAAATATATATATATAAATATATATATATATATAAATATATATATATATATGAATATATATATATATATATATGTGTGTGTAGGTAAAACTGGTCAATTAGCAAGAACTCATTTAAAATTAAGTCCTTCCTAAAATTTTCTCTTATACATTTAAAGATATATTTTTTCATTTATGCTAATATAAAAATTAATGATTTTGTATCAAAAGGAACTTAGAAAACTTACTTAAACTTAATATAACAAGCGCAATTTAACTCAGCCTAATCCAACTAAATATATTTTATATAACTTTACAATAATTTAATAACAAATAAACACAATGAAATATTTTTTTTTCGTTAGATTCAGAATGATTTTTGCGAAATTATTGCTCACACAAATTTTCACTTGCCCTGTTCGGCAAGAAGTGCGTTGCTAGTTAAGCCAAAATCTCAAGTTTTACTTATTCGGCACGACACAGACACCTATATATATATATGTATATATATATATATATATATATATATATATATATATATATATATATATATATATATATATATATATATGCATATATACATATATTTATTTATTTATGTATTTATATATACTGTAATAATTTTTTTATTATTTTTAGTGGTAGTAGAAGTAGAAGCTATTACTAATACTAGTATTACTACTATTATTAATTTCATGGATAAGCGTTAAACTCGTAGGAGTAATACAGCGATTGAGATATAGGAGGCAATCAGATTCGAGCCAAGAAAAGCGTGGGCAGCTCCATTTCCAGGATTCAAGAGATCTTCACGAGCATCAAAGGCTGGGATGAACTCTGGTCAACAGAAGATCAAATCTCCTACGCCGTGTTGCTCAACACAGACTCGCTGCTGGAAGCTCAACTCTAGTATAAAAGTTTTCCGAGA
>NC_091344.1:10903571-10981071 GCF_038502225.1 Cherax quadricarinatus | reverse complement strand
TGTGGGAGTAAATTAAAGGCTAATTTGTACTCAAGAAGTCTCTTTGGTATTCTATATATTGATGCAAAACGACCACGGGGGAGCTATCATTCAACTTCCCCCGTGGTTGTGTTGCATGTTGCACCTCTTGTTCTCGCTTATTGCACGTATGTTCATATTTTGATTTTGTGGCATGACTTATACCTGGCTTTTCTAAGACACCATTCACTGGGGTTTGATTCCTCATGCCGGAGAAGAGTTCATTACAGTTTCTTAGTTGTTCTCACCTTGATGTGTACACCTAGTTGTACTCACTTACTTGTACCCACTTGTACTCACCTAGTTATACCTCACCTAGTTGTACTCATCTAGCTGTACTCACCTAGTTGTACTCAGTTGCTCTTGAGAAAATAAAGATTTTGGTGAAGATTATCGTATATAATACTCAGAGAAAGCGTTAAACCCGTAGAAGTTAGACAATGCCTTGGGGAACGAGCATGTAATCAGGTATTGATCCGTGGAAGAGGGAGAGTAGCGCCAGTTCCACGGATCAAGAGCTCTTCTCCAGCATGTAGGCACCCCTACACCTAGTTAATAAATATAAATAATAAAATTATTTTTTTTATCAAGGAAAAAAACTGTCTTATTTAAGGCGTACATAGAGGCTAAATGTCTCTCTCCTCGGATCAAACCTAATTACCTCCCCATTTCCCCAGAAGCAGTTTGACCTTTACAGGTTTAGCGCTTCCCCTTGAATATAACTCTAACTCTTCTTTCAAGGGGAGGTACCTTGATGCTGGCGAAGGACTCTTGATTCGAGAAATTGGAGCTACCCCTCCCTCTCCCCCTCCCCCCACCCCCATACCCCATAGGCACTGTGCACCCTTCACGGGTTCAGTGCTTTCACAAGGTTACTATTACTACTACTACTACTGTTACTACTACTACTGTTACTATTACCACTATTACTACTACTACTGCTATTACTATTACTACTACTATGATTACTACTACTACTACTATTGCTACTACTACTACTACTACTACTATTACTACTACCACTTTTACTATTACTACTGTTATACTACTAATAATACTACTACTGTTGTTACTACTACTATTGTTACTATTACCACTATTACTACTACTACTATTGCTACTACTACTACTACTACTACTACTACTACTACTACTATTACTACTACCACTTTTAATATTACTACTATTAATACTACTACTATTACTACTACTAATAATAATAATATTAATATTTATGAAAAAGATTAGTAAAGTCATGTATAGGTTAGCGCATTTTGCAGTGTTCATCGTAGTTTTATAACTCACAAGACTGAATTTTTGCAAAGCGCTAAACCCGTGTGAGGGTAAGATAAACATTGTACACCGCTGAATGGAAAGGTACGGTGATACCGACAGCATGTAGACAGAAGTATATATGTACGATGAGGCAACGTTTTGCCCAAAGTTGTTTCTTCATTCCTAGTACAGAGACTACTGTGACCAGGACCGAAGTGGCTACATGTGGCGAAACGTTGGGACTGTGTGGACTGTATATATTTACGTCCTGTCCGTATCACTGCCTTACCCGGACACTGACGTTTGATGACGCCAGCCATCACGTCTGCACCGGGAAGCACTCCACTGCTGACAGATCTTTCTGAAATCCCTCCCATCACATCTCAGCTGTACTACTACTACTACTACTACTACTACTACTACTACTACTACTACTACTATTACCTCTACCTTCTCTCAGTTTCCCACCCGACTTTGTCACTATAAATACTAGCTTCTTAGTTTTCTCTCCACTAATACTAAAGAAACTACTTGGGGCGAAACGTTTTCTCAATAAATGTCTTAAACTGTCCCTCTATGTCTTTATATTCATTCTACACCAGAAATGATTCTATGTATATTGTATTTGTTAAGATGAATAATGTATTACAGCATATTTCAAAGATACATGCAGGAGAGGTCTGAATATCTTAGTGTATATACACTGATAGTTATGTATATATCCGAGAGGTATGTATATCTCAGTTTATATACACCAAGTGATGTGTATCAGTATATACGCCATTGTACATTAATTCCTTATTTAGAGAAGAGGGTATTTACCGGCGGTGCTCGTGTATCGTGGTCTTAATGACTCTTGTTCAACTGACGGCTCTACACCTAACGAACCCTTACATCCACATATATGTTTGGTGACGAGCGGAAAACAGGTACTTGGGGCACAGATGGAAGCTAAAAACAGAGATGAGAGTCGCAGAGATGTCAGGATGTATTTCTTCAGTCTCAAGATGGTTGGGAAGTGGAATGACCTAGATGAAGACTTAGTGGAGGCAGACTTCATACAAAGTGTTATGGGAAGGTACGATAAGAAAGAGTAAATCTGGTCAGCGGCAAGTTGAGAGGCAGGGCCAGGAGCTAAAACTCGACCCCTGCAACAACATATAGATGAGTACACACACACACACACACACACACACACACACACACACACACACACACACACACACACACACACACACACACACACGTACATACACACACACAATATCTATACATAGCTTTAAGATGAGGAACGATAATGCTCTTGGAGCAGAGATAGAATGGACCTAGTAGAAAGCTAGCGAACAGGCCGGGCCAGGAGCTGTAACTCGACCTCAGCAACCGCAGATTGGTGAGTACACACACACACACACACACACACAGCAGGAAACTGAGAAAGGATTAAGAAGACATCAACAAGTGCGCGATAAATTGACTGAGAGTCAACGGGATCAGGTGACGTCATGGAAGACTTGCACTACAATGACGCAGAGAAAAACTGGAGGAGCAGACACATGGAGGAGCAGACACATGGAGGAGCAGACACATGGAGGAGCAGACACATGGAGGAGCAGACACATGGAGGAGCAGACACATGGAGGAGCAGACACATGGAGGAGCAGACACATGCAGCGCCCATGAAGGAGCAGACACATCCATCAAATATGGAGGCGCAGATACATGCATCACACATGGAGGAGCACACACATGCAGCACACATGAAGGAGCAGAAACTTGCAGCACACATGGAGGAGCAAACACATGCAGCACACATGGAGGAGCAGACACATACAGCCCACATGGAGGAGCAGAAATTTGCAGCACACATGGAGGAGCAAACACATGCAGCACTCATGGAGGAGCAGACACCTGCAGCACACATGGAGGAGCAAACACATGCAGCACTCATGGAGGAGCAGACACCTGCAGCACACATGAAGGAGCAGACACATGCAGCCCACATGAAGGAGCAGGCACATACAGCACACATGGAGGAGCAGATACACGCAGCACACATGGAGGAGCAGACACATGCATCACACATGGAGGAGCAGACACATGCAGTACACATGAAGACGCAGACACATGCAGCCCACATGGAGGAGCAGACACATGCAGCACACATGGAGAAGCAAACACATGCAGCACACATGGAGGAGCAAACACATGCAGCACACATGGAGGGGCAGACACCTGCAGCACACTTGAAGGAACAGACACATGCAGCACACATTGAGGAGCAGATGCATGCAGCACACATGGAGGAGCAGAGACATGCAGCTCACACAATGATTAGCAGACACATGCAGGAGACACGTGGAGGAGCAGACACATATAGGAACAGACACATGAAGACACTTGGAAGAACAAATACATGGAGGAGCACACACATGGAGGTGCAGACACATGCAGCAGATACATGGAGGAGCAGACACATGCGGCACACATGGAGGAGTAGACACACATGCGGCACACATGAAGGAGCAGACACATGGAGGAGCAGACCTACAAAGGAAACAGAGAGAGAGAGACTGACCGTCAAAGGAGAGAACGTCCTTTGCCTGATGAAGGGCTCTTCATCCAAGGTATTTAAGCGATGTTTATCTTGCCTAGCTCAAACATGATTACCTCCCATTTCGTAGATGCTGTGTGACCCCTATGAATTTAGGGCTTTCCGATAAATAATAATAAGGGAATATTTTGAGGAACTGTTGAATGTTGATGAAGATAGGGAAGCTGTGATTTCGTGTATAGGGCAAGGAGGAATAACATTTTATAGGAGTGAGGAAGGACCAGTTGTGAGTGTGGGGGAAATGTGTGGGGCAGTGAGGAGAATGAAAGGGGGTAAAGCAGCTGGGATTGATGGGATAAAAATAGCAACGTTAAAGGCAGGTGGGGGATATAGTTTTGGAGTGGTTAGTGTTTTTATATAGTAAATATATGGAAGAGGGTAGGGTACCTTGGGATTGGCAGAGAATACAGTTCCTTGGTACAAAGGCAAAGGGGACAAAAGAGAGTGTAAAAATTATAAGGCAATTAGTCTGTTGAGTATACTTGGTAAAGTGTATGATAGAGTTAATATTGAAAGAATTAAGAGTAAGACGGAGAGCAGGATAGCAGATGAACAAGGAGGCTTCAGGAAGGGTAGGGAGTGTGTAGACGAAGTGTTTGCCGTGAAACATATAGGTGAACAGTATTTAGATAAGAGTAAAGAGGTATTTGTGACATTTATGGATTTGGAAAAGGCATATGATAGGGTGGATAGGGGGGCAATGTGGCAGATGTTGCAGATGTCTGGAATAAGAGGTAGGTTATTGAAAGGGGTGAAAAGGTTTTATGAGGATAGCGAGGCTCAGGTTAGAGTATGTAGGAAAGGAGATTATTTCTCAGTAAAAGTAGACCTTAGACAGGGATGTGTGATGTCACCATGGTTGTTCAATATATTTATAAATAGGGTTGTAAGAGAAGTGAATGCTCAGGTGTTGGCAAGAGGTGTAGGGTTAAAAGATAAAGAATCTAACACAAAGTGGGAGTTTTCGCAGTTGCTCTTTGCTGATGACACTGTGCTTTTGGGGGATTCTGAAGAGAAGTTGCAGAGGTTGGTTGATGAGTTTGGTAGGGTATGTAAAAGAAGGAAATTAAAAGTGAATATAGGAAAGAGTAAGGTTATCCTCATCACAAAAAAAATTAGGTAACGGAAGACTGGATATCAGATTGTAGGGAGAGAGTATGGATAAGGTGAATGTGTTCAGATATTTGCGAGTGGATATATCAGCAGATGGGTCTATGAAGGATGAGGTGAATCCTAGAATTAACGAGGGGAAAAACGCAAGTGGTGCACTGAGGAGTCTGTGGAGACAAAGAAACTTTATTGATGAAAGCAAAGAGGGGAATGTATGAGAGTATAGTTATACCAACGTTCTTGTATGGGTGTGAGGCATGGGTTGTGAATGTTGCAACAAGGAGAAGGCTGGAAGCAGTGGAGATGTCATGACTGAGGGCAATGTGTGGTGTGTATATAATGCCGAGAATCCGTAGTTTGGAGATTAGGAGGAGGTGTGGGGTTGTTGTGATGGTTTGGACATGTAGAGAGGTTGGAACGAAACAGAATGATTTTGAGGGTGTATAAATCTGTAGTGGAGGGAAGACGGGGTAGGGGTCTCCCTAGGAAAGGTAGGAGGGAGGAGGTAAAGGAGGTTTTGAGAGCGAGGGGCTTGGACTTTCAGCAAGCGTACGTGAGCTTGTTAGATAGGAGCGAATGGAGACAAATGGTTTTTAGGACTTGACGTGCTGTTGGAGTATAAGCAAGGTAACATCGATGAAGAGATTCAGGGAAACCAACAGGCCGGACTTGATTCCTGGAGATGGGAAGTACAGTGTCTGCACTCTGAAGGAGGAGTGTTAATGTTGCAGTTTTATAACTGTAGTGTAAGCATGCCTCTGGGCGTCTCCTACCCTGCCTTGGTGGGAGACGGCCGATGTGTTAATAAAATAAAATAAATAAATAATAATAATAATTAATATAACAGTGTAATGAAAAAGAAGAAGAAGAATAATTTCGAAATATAAATAGGTTGATTAATCTGAACGAAATGCATAACAGAAATTATTTCAACATAGGGATAGGAAAAAAAAAATGTTGGATTGTAGACGATCAGCTGGATATAGATAAGCTAGGGGGATGTACAGAATATTTTTTTTTTACCTTTAAGCATACAATAGTAACATCCCATAATAGGGAACGGAATGTTTTTGTTGCATATATTAGGTTAGGTAAAGTTTGTCAGGAAACAAGTATTTCCTAACGCGGGTCTTAGTCATATGATGACCCGCAGCTGGAGCTTTTGGTCATTTGACCGAAGCCTTCTACTGGTTTACCGGCCCACCCCTTTAAAAATTAAGGTTATAAATATAACCATTTACTTTTTTCGTATATATTAATCAAGAAAAGGTAAGTATTATGATATTTAGCTGTTGTTTAGACAAGAAAGAAATTTTATTATTTTCTGGTTAAAAAAATGAACCTCATACAAAGATTTGTGATGATATATGTTTGTGTAATTTTTTTAGAGGTAAAGTTGTAAAATAAGATAATTAAGCAAATGTAATCACAGTCTACAGCGAGTTTCGTTACAGTTGTTCTTTGCTCATGACGCAGTGCTTTTGGGATTCAGAACAAAAGCTGTGGAAGTTGAAGGAATTTGGGAGGCATATACAAGAATGAAGTTGAAAGTGAAGTCTGAAAAGAACAAGGTGATAACAGCAAAGTTTATGAAAGAAGTGGCCGATGGTTAGACAGGAAAAGATTATCAAGGAATGAATGTGTTTAGATATTTTAGAGCGGATATATATATATATATATATATATATATATATATATATATATATATATATATATATATATATATATATATATATATATATATATATATATATATATATCTAAGATGAGAGTCACAGAATATACGAGTCAATGGAGGTAACTGTAATTTTCAGGAATCTATGGAAAGAAAAAAACCTGTCAGTGTATGCACAAAAAATAAAAATATGATTTTTCCAGCATATAATGAACGGATGTGAACCACGTTCTTTAAATTCTGTAGCGTAGCTGAGGCTGTTGGTGGAGAAAATGTAGTCTATAAGAATAAAGTGTGATATTAATATTATGTAGAGAATAAAGAGGGAAGAACTTAGAGGAATGAGTTGTTGTATGAAATGCATGTTTCAAAGAACGCAAGTGGGAAGGGTTGGCCGTGTGAAAAGGGTAAAACAATACAGTTTGATCAGGTTCTATAAATCTAGTATAAGACAAAAGCCGAGGGACAACCGTGGAAAGGTTAGCATGATGGCGTGAAGAAGGTTGACAGGGGCGAGAGCAATGATTAACTTCACTCAAAAATATTTGAGTGTTAGATCGGAGTCAGTGGAGACAAGCGGGAATTGGTGTGAGCAAATCTGTATCCATAAAGCTCAAGGAAACTGTTCAGATGCACTTAAGTTTTCGAGGTTAGAAGTAATATATCTGGGGATGCTGTACTTCAGTAAGTCATTGGATGCTGATGTCACTACGCTTCTTGAAAGAAAACTAGGGAGCGAGTGATGGTGAATGTGTTTTTTCACCTTTGATCTCAGTGCCGAAACTGAAATAGCAGATGCATCTAAAACTTCAACATACTTTTTTCATAAATTAAAAATCTGAATCATTACGACAGAAATACAAAAACAATGTTTAAATGAAAGAGCACATGACTTGTATTATTCATGTGAGAAGAAGCCATAAGTCTCATCACTACTCATGGGAGTTTCACACCTAGGGAGACGCCAGACTCAAGTTTACAATAACATACATAATTTCACGCTTATTTTGCTGTTATGACTTAACTTAGGCCAAAGTCAGTGGTTGTGTCGGGTAAAGTTTCTGCGTGTTTTTGGTACATGTACAGGGAGAAATATATTAGTCTCATTGTGGCGTAAACTGAGTATATTACATTTTATTCGAAGTTCGTCACATAAACATTTTGGATGCCCTTTCGACCAGTGAATTGGCAGTTCTGGGGCTCCACTGCTGCGCTTATTGTCCGGTTCAAGTCTCCTATTACGTGTAAGCCGGTGATGTCATACCTGCTCACGTAACTGGGCGCCAGACTTCCGCAAACACTGGTTGTGTCCACTCATGCCTTTGAGTGGTTCTTGACTGCACTATTACATACTCTGGTATCTAAATCTATTAACATTATGCACATACTGTAAATAAGTGAGGAAAGAATACATGGGTAAAGAAATTTCCCCTTGCTATGTTTGTCTTGCCCTTACTCTGCCCTACTGATTGCCTTGTTTTGCTGACTTAGTTTTACGACCAGGTGCTACAGGCCTCTGAACTACTACCTGTCTTCCTAATACTGACTTATTTATGCATATTTATGGGAAACTGAAGGGATTCGAGAGGATTAGTGTGTTGAGTCTTATTTTTAGATTACAGTCAGATTCTAACAGAAGGAGACCTATAGTTGTTTTCTCTTCATAACTTCGCGTCATCGGCAAACGTAGTTGCACTGGAGGGCCACACATAAGGCAGTTCATTACCATACACTGGTAACATTATGGTGTCTTGTGTCGTGATCTCGAGGAACGTCACTGGTTACCTATTTATCTTAAAACTGCCTTCCTCACTGTGATGTTTAATCGATAGCCGTTAAGGTATTTCTTAATCCATGCTAGTACTCAGCTCGTTACTCCTGCTGGCATCTTCAGGTTGTGAAATAATCTTTCGTGTGGCGTCGTGAAATAATCTTTCGTGTGACTCTCTTTCATAGGCTCCCACAGTCTAGATATATACTTCCCGTCCAACTTTCACTTCTGGTCAACTCCATTAGCCTGTTGTATAAATAAGGCTTATAAAACTATATCTTCTATATCCTTCCAATGGTTGACTGCCATTTGGATGTCATTTGTTATTCACGTTCTGTGACAAGCGTTTAACAGGACTATGTTTTGCTCTCTGCAGAGTTTTGCCAAGTTGATAAAGTTCACACAGAACGAAACTTTGCCTCAATAAAAACTAATGCAGCCTGAGATATTTTCTTTACTATCTGTATCTTCGGGTACTCCACCAGCATTTTTCTTATCTCTATTTTTTTCACAATCTTGTCAGGTTTACGTGGTCTGAAGTTCAGTGCCTCCTGTAAGTCTCCCTGATCATTTGTAATATATTTACAGTTCTTTATATTAGAACTAATATTCTTCTCTCAAGCGATTGGGTGAAGATTTTTAAGATATGTTTGTATAAGACTTTGGCTCCTTGAAATATGTTTTCGTTATATTAGATTCCTTCATAGGATTGTTTCGATGATTGATTTTTCCACGGCGTTTGCTCTGTTTTCTATCCCTGGCACTGGCATTTGTTTGGCTTCGGAGGTGGTCTTGAATCTGCTGAGTTGGCTGCTGACATCCTTGACATTATTTGTGAGGAAATCGGAGAGTACAGAGAGGTAGAGAGTATGTCTCACACTTGGAAGACGGAGGATCGAGCCTCTACACATACGGGTGGTGTACTTCATATAAAAATAAAAAAAAAAATTCTGTATTCTTCATTTCAGTACCTGATCCCTTACCTAATTTGGTCAGCTGATCCCTTACGATGTTTGTCACCTGATACTTACCCTAGTTTTGTCACCTGATGCTTTCCCTAGTTTTGTCACCTAATACATACCTTAGTTTTGTCACCTGATACTTTCCCTAATTTTGTCACCTGATACTTTCCCTAGTTTTGTTACCTGATACTTACCCTAGTTTTGTCACCTGATACTTTCCCTAGTTTTGTCACCTGATACTTTCCCTAGTTTTGTCACCTGATACTTTTCTTAGTTTTGTCACCTGATACTTTCCCTAGTTTTGTCACCTGATACTTTCCCTAGATTTGTCACCTGATACTTTCCCTAGTTTTGTCACCTGATAGTTTCCCTAGTTTTGTCACCTGATAGTTTCCCTAGTTTTGTCACCTGATACTTTCCCTAGTTTTGTCACCTGATACTTTCCCTAGTTTTGTCACCTGATACTTTCCCTAGTTTTGTCACCTGATACTTTCCCTAGTTATGCCACCTGATACTTTCCCTAGTTTTGTCACCTGATACTTTCCCTAGTTTTGTCACCTGATACTTTCCCTAGTTTTATCACCTGACTCCTGGCTCAGTTTTATATACCGGACTCTAATTTATATTTTCCTCATAGTTGGACGTTTTATAAGTTTCTTGTTCTTATAATTAGAAACACCTAATTTATTTATATAATAGTTATATATGAGTGAAACAAGCTGCTAAATACTATCACTAAAGCAAGTAATTAAGACAGCAAGGTTGACTAGGAATACTCTCTATCACTCTCATGACAAGTGTCATAAGCAGGTACACAGTATCTTGTGTTCATGACATGTATCGTGACCTGGAATACCATTTTTAACTCTCATGCCAGCTGTTATGACAAGAAATATGACCTATCATGACCTAGACAGCTGTCACTACCAGGTTTACGAACCCTCGAGCGCATTACAGCTGTCATAACCAGGAATAGGATCTCTGGTATCCCTGACAGCTGTCATAGGATGGAGGACGAGCACCTGCGGATAATGAGGAAAATGCTGTTGGCCATGTTTGCTCCATCATTAATGTTATAGTATCATGGCTGCAGTTGTAGCATTAAGTAGTACAAGCCACACCAGAGAGCCTCACCCCGAGAGAGCACAGATGAACCGTGCCAGCTCGTAAACCCTCCAAAAATGCTACATAATTCGTGGGTGAGTCTTGGCAGCAGCAATTGGATGGGAGCTGATGTTACTGATGTTAAGGGTAAGGGATCCCTGACACTGCTGTTGTTGGGGTGGAGAGAGCCTCTTGGTGCTGCTGAGGGCCCTGACGCTGCTCTTGTTGTTTGGGGTGGAGACCTCTCTTTCCCCATCACCAACAGCACAAGTGGTAGGTTTAACTCCTGTGTATTTAAAGCCAGAGTCAATGTTATCGGAAAAAATCGTAACGTAGATAACTGAAATCAAAAAACTACTGATATAAAAAAAATTGTACTGAAACCAAAGAAAACGGTATTGAAATCAAAGAAAACTGTACTGAAACCAAAAGAAAACTATACTAAAATTAAAGAAAATTGTATACTGAAATCAAAGAAGACTGTACTGAAATCAAGGAAAACTGTACTGATACCAGAGAAAACTGCACTGAAACCTGAATACTGTACTGAAACCAAAGAAAACTACACTGAAAAGAAAACTAGACTGATATCAAAGAAAACTACACTGAAATCAAAGAAAACTGTACTGAAGTCAAAGGAAGCTGAACTGATATCAAAGAAAACTGCACTGAATTAAAGGAAAACTGTACTGAAATCCCCCTCAAGGGAGGTTTCTTGACGCTGGTGAGGGGCTCTTGATCTGGTGAATTGGATCTGTGCTCCGGTTCCTTGAACTGAGTCTGAATACCTTCCATCCCCCCCACATGAGCCGTATAGTCCTACGGGTTTAACGTTCCTCCATGATTATAATAATATAATAATGAACTGAAATCAAAGAAAACTGGATTGAAATCAAAGCCCGCACTATGCATGCCTGACGCCTGTACCTTATTAATGTCCTGTAGGTGTTAGGTTAGTCAGGAAACAGGATAAGTGTTTCCTGACGCCGGTTTTAGTCATATGGTGACCCGCAGCTGGAGTTATGGTCGTCTGTAGTGGTTACAGACATATATATATATATATATATATATATATATATATATATATATATATATATATATATATATATATATATATATATATATATATATATATATATATATATATAATATATATATATATATATATATTTATATATATATATATATATATATATATATATATATATATAATATATATATATATATATATATATATATATTTATATATATATATATATATATATATATATATATATATATATATATAAATATATATATATATATATATATATATATATATATATATATATATATATATATATATAAATATATATATATATATATATATATATATATATATATATATATATATATGTATATATATATATATATATATATATATATATATATATATATATATATATATATATATATATATATATATATATATAAAAGAGAGAGAGAGAGAATGAGAGTGAGTAAGAGGTGCCACAGTCATTTCTACGTGAGTTTATTTACAGTCTTTCATTACAATTTTTCCATACTATTTAACCACCACGAAAATATTTTATATCTGTCCTGATAAATAAAATACCTGAATCACCAGTGTTTCCTGAGGCAGATTTTTTCCTTAAGGATTACTTCCTTTGGAATTTTTTTCACTAATGAAATTACTTCTTTTTTTTCACACGAATAAACATAGAAACATTATTTTTTTTTTAGTTTCCATCAAAGTTTTGCAACTTTGCCTATACTTACTAAACTTTACGTGACCATCTATAATCCTTTACAACTTTTAGCAATATAGAACATCAACTGACTGTTATTATAAATCATCAACTGACTGTTATTTTAGAGCATCTATTTAATATTATTTCGTTTTACACAGACTTGATTTTCGCTTATTTATACCAAAAATTATTACCAGTTTCACTTGTTTTGAACAAAAGACTTAGGTGCTCAGTAAGCTGTTATTGACACAGCACTCTTCCTAGAGCTCTTATCAAGTCATTGATAAAGTTCTACACAGAGTGAAACTTTCTAGTTTCACTCTGTCGAAATCAAATACAGTGGACCCCCGCTTAACGATTACCTCCAAATGCGACCAATTATGTAAGTGTATTTATGTAAGTGCGTTTGTACGTGTATGTTTGGGGGTCTGAAATGGACTAATCTACTTCACAATATTCCTTATGGGAAAAAATTCGGTCAGTACTGGCACCTGAACATACTACTGGAATGAAAAAAGTTCGTTAACCGGGGGTCCACTGTATTGTTTTGCACCTAAATTTTTCCTCAAGTACTGTCTTCAGTATGCCTTTGTGTACATTTGCTTTGCCAAAATCATCATTGCCAACTTGGCCAATGTTGCAGGTTCTGCATGAAAATCACAACATCGTGTATAAAAAACATGGCAATCATATAGTTTGAATTATGTTGTGCTGTAATCAACCAGTCAAATGATCCATTACCAACGAGGCCATTACTGACCAACAGAAGTTCTTCATTAAAAGATCTTAATTCGAATTGAACAAGCAGAGGGCTGGTTGCATGAGACTCGGTTAGTGGGTATTTAGAGAATATTACCACCACAAGGGTCATTAAAGCTGCATTTCAACCGTTTATTACAAGGCAAGAATGCTTTAGTGTATATTCTGGAATATATATACCTTTCCACGTATATAAAAAAGCTACTCTTCGAGTATATCCATCCAGAGATACAAAACTCTCAGAATATATAGAATGAAAACTATTTTTCCGGTTTTTGTATTTGCTAATATGCTACTTTTGTTTTTAATTGTTATGGTGTCCAAATTATTAAAAGTAAAATTATTAAAATTAAAATTTTAGCAGCTATGACTGCTTATCCTTGTTTTTTTTGCGTTTACACAAAATAACCCCAAAAATCGGTTTATCAAAACCACAAATGAATAAAAGATTCTTTAACCCCAAAACAAAAAAAAAAAAATGAGTATTTCATTCTAAGATTGTCGAATTTTTTTTTTGTAATCAATATTGGTGATGGGATTACTTGATTTTGCGAGTATTTGGGGAGTGGGGTGAGGGATAGGGAGTGGGGTGTAGGATAGGGAGTGGGGTGAAGGGTGAGGAATGGGGTGAATGATAGGGAGTGGGGTGACGGATAGGGAGTGGGGTGAAGGGTGGGGAATGGGGTGAAGGGTGGGGGATGGGGTGAAGGATAGGGAGTGGGGTGAAGGGTGGGAATGGGGTGAAGGGTGGGGAATGGGGTGTAGGATAGGGAGTGGGGTGAAGGGTGGGGAATGGGGTGAAGGATAGGGAGTGGGGTGAAGGGTAGGGAATGGGGTGAAGGATAGGGAGTGGGGTGAAGGGTGGGGAATGGGGTGAAGGATTGGGAGTGGGGTGAAGGGTGGGGGATGGGGTGAAGGATAGGGAGTGGGGTGAAGGATAGGGAGTGGGGTGAAGGATAGGGAGTGGGGTGAAGGATAGGGAGTGGGGTGAAGGATAGGGAGTGGGTTGAAGGATAGGGAGTGGGGTGAAGGATAGGGAGTGGGTTGAAGGATAGGGAGTGGGGTGAAGGGTGGGGAATGGGGTGAATGATAGGGAGTGGGGTGACGGATAGGGAGTGGGGTGAAGGGTGGGGAATGGGGTGAAGGGTGGGGGATGGGGTGAAGGATAGGGAGTGGGGTGAAGGGTGGGAATGGGGTGAAGGGTGGGGAATGGGGTGTAGGATAGGGAGTGGGGTGAAGGGTGGGGATTGGGGTGAAGGATAGGGAGTGGGGTGAAGGGTAGGGAATGGGGTGAAGGATAGGGAGTGGGGTGAAGGGTGGGGATTGGGGTGAGGGAGAGGGAGTGGGGCGAAGGGTGGGGAATGGGGTGAAGGATAGGGAGTGGGGTGAAGGATAGGGAGTGGGGTGAAGGATAGGGAGTGGGGTGAAGGATAGGGAGTGGGGTGAAGGATAGGGAGTGGGTTGAAGGATAGGGAGTGGGGTGAAGGATTGGGAGTGGGTTTTAGGATAGGGTTTTGGGTGAAGGTTTGGGAGTGGGGTGAAGGATAGGGAGTGGGGTGAAGGATAGGGAGTGGGGTGAAGGATAGGGAGTGGGGTGAAGGATAGGGAGTGGGGTGAAGGATAGGGAGTGGGGTGAAGAGTGGGGAGAAAGATGGGTACATTACTTGTATACATCTGTGAATAGCTCTTGATTTTTAAGTACAATTCAGTGTCTGTGTGTATGTGACGTTGTTTTTATATATGTGTGAGCAAATAGCTATCATAAACAGGAAAATCCCACATATGAAACACATAATGGAAATTATTTCGAACTTTCTGCTTCAGTCAGAGACCCTCTTCAACTGATGAGTTTCTGAAGCTAAGATTGCAGATCATATTCCGTTGTACACAAATATATAGGCAAACTGTACAGCATCTGTAGGGGAAAATATATCAGCTGCGACTAAATTAAAACCCTTGAAGGAGTGGAATGGGGGAAGCGCAACAGTTTCGTCCAGTGTAAAGCAATTCTTAGTTTAATCCTCCGCCTTTCATAGGTTAGATAAGATTTGTCAGGAAACAGGACAAGTGTTTCATAACGCGGGTCTAAATCATGTGATGACCCACCGCTGGAGCTTCTGGTCATCTAACCGAGGCCTTTCGCTGGCTTACCGGTCCATCCTTTTAAAAACTATGGTTATGATTTTAACTCCGCCTGCCTCTCATATTTTGTCAGTCATGTTATGGGATGCTGAGAAGTTAAGCATACCATTATGATTCTAAAAGCGATGCTTCCCAGGAGCGATGATGTTTCACCCTTGGCTACTTGAGTACATCTGGCTTTCTAACATTTTTCTGGACACACTCACACACACACACACACACACACACACACACACACACACACACACACACACACACACACACACACACACACACACACACACACACACATACACACACATACACACACACACACACACACATACACACACATACACACATACCTGAGGTATGGAAGACGGCAAATGTAGTTCCCATTTTCAAAAAAGGAGACAGAAAAGAGGCACTAAACTATAGACCTGTGTCATTGACGTGTATAGTATGCAAAATTATGGAGAAGATTATCAGGAGGAGAGTGGTGGAGCACCTGGAACGGAACAGGAGTATAAATGCCAACCAGCACGGATTCACGGAAGGCAAATCCTGTGTCACAAACCTTCTGGAGTTTTATGATAAAATAACAGAAGTAAGACAAGAGAGAGAGGGGTGGGTTGATTGCATCTTCTTGGACTGCAAGAAGGCCTTTGACACAGTTCCTCACAAGAGATTAGTGCAGAAGCTAGAGCATCAGGCGCATATAACAGGAAGGGCACTGCAATGGATCAGAGAATACCTGACAGGGAGGCAACAACGAGTCATGGTACGTAATGATGTATCACAGTGGGCACCTGTGACGAGCGGGGTCCCACAGGGGTCGGTCCTAGGACCAGTGCTATTTTTGGTATATGTGAACGACATGACGGAAAGGTTAGACTCAGAAGTGTCCCTGTTTGCAGATGATGTGAAGTTAATGAGGAGAATTAAATCTGATGAGGACCAGGCAGGACTTCAAAGAGACCTGGACAGACTGGACACCTGGTCCAGCAAATGGCTTCTCGAATTTAATCCTGCCAAATGCAAAGTCATGAAGATAGGGGAAGGGCACAGAAGACCACAGACAGAGTATAGGCTAGGTGGCCAAAGACTGCAAACCTCACTCAAGGAGAAAGATCTTGGGGTGAGTATAACACCGAGCATGTCTCCGGAAGCACACATCAATCAGATAACTGCTGCAGCATATGGGCGCCTGGCAAACCTGAGAACAGCATTCCGATACCTTAGTAAGGAATCATTCAAGACACTGTACACCGTGTATGTCAGGCCCATACTGGAGTATGCAGCACCTGTTTGGAACCCGCACTTGATAAAGCACGTCAAGAAACTAGAGAAAGTACAAAGGTTTGCAACAAGGTTAGTTCCAGAGCTAAGGGGAATGTCCTATGAAGAAAGATTAAGGGAAATCGGCCTGACGACACTGGAGGACAGGAGGGTCAGGGGAGACATGATAACGACATATAAAATAGTGCGTGGAATAGACAAGGTGGACAAGGACAGGATGTTCCAGGGAGGGGACACAGAAACAGGAGGCCACAATTGGAAGTTGAAGACACAAATGAGTCAGAGAGATAGTAGGAAGTATTTCTTCAGTCATAGAGTTGTAAGGCAGTGGAATAGCCTAGAAAATGACGTAGTGGAGGCAGGAACCATACACAGTTTTAAGACGAGGTTTGATAAAGCTCATGGAGCGGGGAGAGAGAGGGCCTAGTAGCAACCGGTGAAGAGGCGGGGCCAGGAGCTAGGACTCGACCCCTGCAACCACAAATAGGTGAGTACACATACACACACACACACACACACACACACACACACACACACACACACATACACACACACACACACACACACACACACATACACACACATACACACACACATACACACACACACACACACACACACACATACACACACATACACACACACATACACACACACACACACACACACACACACACACACACACACACACACACACACACATACACACACACACACACACACACACACACATACACACACATACACACACACACACACACATACACACACATACACACACACACACACACACACACACACACACACACACACACACACACACACACACATACACACACATACACACACACACTCACACACATACACACACATACACACACACATACACACACACACACACACACACACACACACACACACACACACACATACTCACACACACACATACTCACACATACTCACACACACACACACACACATACTCACACACACACACACATACTCACACACACACACACACACATACTCACACACACACATATATATATATATATACATATATGTATATATATATATATATATATATATATATATATATATATATATATATATATTTATATATAATATATATACATATAATATATAATGCCGGGAGCAATATGCTAGTAACCCCTTCTCCTGTAGACATTTCCTAAAAAAGAGAAGAAGAAAAACTTTATAAAACTGGGATGCTTGAATGTGCGTGGATGTAGTGCAGATGACAAGAAACAGATGATTGCTGATGTTATGAATGAAAAGAAGTTGGATGTCCTGGCCCTAAGCGAAACAAAGCTGAAGGGGGTAGGGGAGTTTCGGTGGGGGGAAATAAATGGGATTAAATCTGGAGTATCTGAGAGAGTTAGAGCAAAGGAAGGGGTAGCAGTAATGTTGAATGATCAGTTATGGAAGGAGAAAAGAAAATATGAATGTGTAAATGCAAGAATTATGTGGATTAAAGTAAAGGTTGGATGCGAGAAGTGGGTCATAATAAGCGTGTATGCACCTGGAGAAGACAGGAATGCAGAGGAGAGAGAGATTTTGGGAGATGTTAAGTGAATGTATAAGAGCCTTTGAACCAAGTGAGAGAGTAATTGTGGTAGGGGACCTGAATGCTAAAGTAGGAGAAACTTTTAGAGAGGGTGTGGTAGGTAAGTTTGGGGTGCCAGGTGTAAATGATAATGGGAGCCCTTTGATTGAACTTTGTATAGAAAGGGGTTTAGTTATAGGTAATACATATTTTAAGAAAAAGAGGATAAATAAGTATACAAGATATGATGTAGGGCGAAATGACAGTAGTTTGTTGGATTATGTATTGGTAGATAAAAGACTGTTGAGTAGACTTCAGAATGTACATGTTTATAGAGGGGCCACAGATATATCAGATCACTTTCTAGTTGTAGCTACACTGAGAGTAAAAGGTTAGGGAAAGATATAAACAGCTATTGGAGGATAGATGGGGTAATGAGAGCATATGCAATGGGGTCGAAGAGGTATGGGGTAGGTTTAAAAATGTAGTGTTAGAGTGTTCAGCAGAAGTTTGTGGTTACAGGAAAGTGGGTGCGGGAGGGAAGAGGAGCGATTGGTGGAATGATGATGTAAAGAGAGTAGTAAGGGAGAAAAAGTTAGCATATGAGAGGTTTTTACAAAGTAGAAGTGATGCAAGGAGGGAAGAGTATATGGAGAAAAAGAGAGAGGTTAAGAGAGTGGTGAAGCAATGTAAAAAGAGAGCAAATGAGAGAGTGGGTGAGATGTTATCAACAAATTTTGTTGAAAATAAGAAAAAGTTTTGGAGTGAGATTAACAAGTTAAGGAAGCCTAGAGAACAAATGGATTTGTCAGTTAAAAATAGGAGAGGAGAGTTATTAAATGGAGAGTTAGAGGTATTGGGAAGATGGAGGGAATATTTTGAGGAATTGTTAAATGTTGATGAAGATAGGGAAGCTGTGATTTCGTGTATAGGGCAAGGAGGAATAACATCTTGTAGGAGTGAGGAAGAGCCAGTTGTGAGTGTGGGGGAAGTTCGTGAGGCAGTAGGTAAAATGAAAGGGGGTAAGGCAGCCGGGATTGATGGGATAAAGATAGAAATGTTAAAAGCAGGTGGGGATATAGTTTTGGAGTGGTTGGTGCAATTGTTTAATAAATGTATGGAAGAGGGTAAGGTACCTAGGGATTGGCAGAGAGCATGCATAGTTCCTTTGTATAAAGGCAAAGGGGACAAAAGAGAGTGCAAAAATTATAGGGGGATAAGTCTGTTGAGTATACCTGGTAAAGTGTATGGTAGAGTTATTATTGAAAGAATTAAAAGTAAGACGGAGAATAGGATAACAGATGAACAAGGAGGCTTTAGGAAAGGTAGGGGGTGTGTGGATCAGGTGTTTACAGTGAAACATATAAGTGAACAGTATTTAGATAAGGCTAAAGAGGTCTTTGTGGCATTTATGGATTTGGAAAAGGCGTATGACAGGGTGGATAGGGGGGCAATGTGGCAGATGTTGCAGGTGTATGGTGTAGGAGGTAGGTTACTGAAAGCAGGGAAGAGTTTTTACGAGGATAGTGAGGCTCAAGTTAGAGTACATAGGAAAGAGGGAAATTATTTCCCAGTAAAAGTAGGCCTTAGACAAGGATGTGTGATGTAACCGTGGTTGTTTAATATATTTATAGATGGGGTTGTAAGAGAAGTAAATGCGAGGGTCTTGACAAGAGGCGTGAAGTTAAAAGATAAAGAATCACACATAAAGTGGGAGTTGTCACAGTTGCTCTTTGCTGATGACACTGTGCTCTTGGGAGATTCTGAAGAGAAGTTGCAGAGATTGGTGGATGAATTTGGTAGGGTGTGCAAAAGAAGAAAATTAAAAGTGAATACAGGAAAGAGTAAGGTTATGAGGATAACAAAAATATTAGGTGATGAAAGATTGGATATTAGATTGGAGGGAGAGAGTATGGAGGAGGTGAATGTATTCAGATATTTGGGAGTGGACGTGTCATCGGATGGGTCTATGAAGGATGAGGTGAATCATAGAATTGATGAGGGGAAAAGGGTGAGTGGTGCACTTAGGAGTCTGTGGAGACAAAGAACTTTGTCCTTGGAGTCAAAGAGGGGAATGTATGAGAGTATAGTTTTACCAACACTCTTATATGGGTGTGAAGCATGGGTGATGAATGTTGCAGCGAGGAGAAGGCTGGAGGCAGTGGAGATGTCATGTCTGAGGGCAATGTGAGGTGTGAATATAATGCAGAGAATTCGTAGTTTGGAAGTTAGGAGGAGGTGCGGGATTACCAAAACTGTTGTCCAGAGGGCAAGGAAGGCGGGGTAGGGGTCGGCCTAGGAAAGGTTGGAGAGAGGGGGTAAAGGAGGTTTTGTGTGCAAGGGGCTTGGACTTCCAGCAGGCATGCGTGAGCGTGTTTGATAGGAGTGAATGGAGACGAATGGTTTTTAATACTTGACGTGCTGTTGGAGTGTGAGCAAAGTAACATTTATGAAGGGGTTCAGGGAAACCGGCAGGCCGGACTTGAGTCCTGGAGATGGGAAGTACAGTGCCTGCACTCTGAAGGAGGGGTGTTAATGTTGCAGTTTAAAAACTGTAGTGTAAAGCACCCTTCTGGCAAAACAGTGATGGAGTGAATGATGGTGAAAGTTTTTCTTTTTCGGGCCACCCTGCCTTGGTGGGAATCGGCCAGTGTGATAATAATAATAATAATAATAATAATAATAATATATATATATATATATATAAACTGTTACAATCATAACCATAATTTTTAAAGGGAATGGAGGAGTAAGCCAGCGGGAGGCCTCGGCCAGATGACCAAAAGCTGCAGCGGCGGGTCGTCACATGACTCAGACCAGCATCAGAAAACATTTGTCCTGTTTCCTGACAAATCTCACCTAACCAATGTACACGGAGCTAAACGTTGTTCCAATAAATGCTTCTTCAGTACCGTGTCTTGTCTTTGCTATTGCTAGCAGCACAATATTTGGGGATAAAATTTAATTGGTCATTAAAATAGAATTTTTATGTAGGTAAGTCACTGTATATTTCCCCCTTTAAAAATCAGACTCAGAGCCACAGAGAACTCTTATCATGACTAGCGTCATTTTTATTGTCGAATTTATGGTGACATGACCATCAAAACGCGCTAGAAAAATGACGAGCACCCGCAGTGTGATATAATCCAGCTATTAACCCGCTAGTAACATTACTATTAGGAGGAATTTATGGTGTCTTTCGCTTCTGCTGCTCGTTATACCTGTGTTGGTCGTGAGTATGGTGCCACGGTAACTCCGCGTGATTAATTAAGCTATTTCCTTCGTGCGTGTGTGTGTGTGTGTGTGTGTCTCACTCTCTGTCTCTCTGTATCTCTCTGTCTGTCTCTCTCTCTTTGAGAGAGAGTTTAATTACACAAGAGATATGTTGAGATGAAATAATTAAGTTTTCGTACTAAATACCGTAATCGGATCAACTTGCATGCAGAGCTGTTATCCTACCACAGGTAATTTCAAAACCCATAACTGTCTGAGTTAGTGCTTCCCTACGATGGTCTAGGTGTCATAAGTATCCAATATCGAAGAGGAATTCTTTGTTAATTACATATGAACAAATATTAAAATTGAGTTATATAATCAATTACTATGACGTGGTATATATGACACTTATAGAGAGCCGCATCTGTCACTTTTTTATCCATATAATAATTACTCCAGATCATATGAATGCTTCATAGCCTAAGATTTTTCGCTCTCTCGTGCGTCATCAGAAGCTATGCAATGTTGAAAGTCTAGCAACAAATACCAGGGGGAAATATTCTCAAAGGCGTGCTTGCACGCTTCTACCTTGCTCTTTTCCTTCCTATGTGTTGCTAGTGTTGAGACATTGCATAGCTCCTGACGACGCAGCAGAGTGATTAACTGAGAATCAAATACTGCCATCAAAACAAGTAGATAGGTAGCGCTTCTTCTCACAATTAGAGGACGGAGGGTCGATCCTTCACAACGCCAAGTGCTGAGTCGTCTACCAAATTTTAGCGATTCAACGTGAAAATTTATGAAAGTGAGAATGTAGGAGCACTTCACCAAGCATCTTGGCCCATCACTGAAGGAGCGGGGATCGATCCCATGTCAGTCGAGTTCAGTAACTCACAAGCTAATGTGCTAACCAACTGAGTCACTACCGGTCCATGCTAGGCCGGTCCTTCTTAAATACAATCCTTCTCACTCGTATATTTATCAGACTAATAACAAAAACGTCCTTAATTACAATATGTTAATTTTTTTTTTACTCTCCATCAATGTTCATCAATTTAAATACACTAAAATCTTTAGCATTATCAGTAAGGACCCGCAGTTACAGCTGACTCATCATAGTACTTTCTCTGGGAAATGTAAATAACTTAAGATAAAGTGTAAACGTCTTGCCAGGAATCTTCGGCTGGTTGAGGCGACACTAATATTTTTGTAATTTCCTGCTGTTGCCTCGGGTGGTCGGCTTGGAACACTGTGTCACTGCTCGACTGGGCAAGAAGGGGTGGGGTGATGGGGGGAAGCTGGAGGGTTGGGAAAGGGGAAGGGGGAAGGAAGAGGGGAAGGGGAGTGGGGAAAGGGGTAAAGGGAGGGTATGAAGGAAGAGGGGGTCTTGGCTTTTCTCATGTACTCCACTCTCCTCAATCATTGGTACTCAGCTTTATTAGGCGAGTACTACTAACACTGCTTTTATTTACGTGTTTATATTTTGCCTCTATTTTCTTACCTCCCACTTCACTACTCTTTACTACTACTACTACTACTAATAATAATAATAGCTAATAACAATAATAATAAAAAACAATAACAAAGATAATAAGAACAAAACAATAATAAATATGAAAATGATATCTTTCGTGGTCGTTGGTTTGTCCTGGTTCTCCCCTCACCACCACTGATGACCCGTGAGGCATCACACTTGACACTGTCTGCCACTCTGCACTTGACGGGAAGCATATATCCTGGGTGATTTGCGTTAACAACATGTGTTAACTGCTCCAGTGGACGGGGAGAGAGGGTAAAAAACGATGTTGTGGGAAAGAGATACCCGCTTTCTGGTGTGTGTTTGTGTGTGTTTGTGTGTGTGTGTGTGCGTGTGTGTGTGCGTGTGTGTGTGTGTGTGTGTGTGTGTGTGTGTGTGTGTGTATGTATGTACGTGTGTACTCACCTAGTTGTACTCACCTAGTTGAGGTTGCGGGGGTCGAGTCCGAGCTCCTGGCCCCGCCTCTTCACTGATCGCTACTAGGTCACTCTCCCTGAGCCGTGAGCTTTATCATACCTCTGCTTAAAGCTATGTATGGATCCTGCCTCCACTACATCGCTTCCCAAACTATTCCACTTACTGACTACTCTGTGTCTGAAGAAATACTTCCTAACATCCCTGTGATTCATCTGTGTCTTCAACTTCCAACTGTGTCCCCTTGTTACTGTGTCCAATCTCTGGAACATCCTGTCTTTGTCCACCTTGTCAATTCCTCTCAGTATTTTGTATGTCGTTATCATGTCCCCCCTATCTCTCCTGTCCTCCAGTGTCGTCAGGTTGATTTCTCTTAACCTCTCCTCGTAGGACATACCTCTTAGCTCTGGGACCAGTCTTGTTGCAAACCTTTGCACTTTCTCTAGTTTCTTTACGTGCTTGGCTAGGTGTGGGTTCCAAACTGGTGCCGCATACTCCAATATGGGCCTAACGTACACGGTGTACAGGGTCCTGAACGATTCCTTATTAAGATGTCGGAATGCTGTTATGAGGTTTGCTATGCGTCCATATGCTGCAGCCGTTATTTGGTTGATGTGCTCTTCAGATGTGCCTGGTGTTATACTCACCCCAAGATCTTTTTCCTTGAGTGAGGTTTGTAGTCTCTGGCCCCCTAGACTGTACTCCGTCTGCGGTCTTCTTTGCCCTTCCCCAATCTTCATGACTTTGCACTTGGTGGGATTGAACTCCAGGAGCCAATTGCTGGACCAGGTCTGCAGCCTGTCCAGATCCCTTTGTAGTTCTGCCTGGTCTTCGATCGAGTGTATTCTTCTCATCAACTTCACGTCATCTGCAAACAGGGACACCTCAGAGTCTATTCCTTCCGTCATGTCGTTCACAAATACCAGAAACAGCACTGGTCCTAGGACTGACCCCTGTGGGACCCCGCTGGTCACAGGTGCCTACTCTGACACCTCGCCACGTACCATGACTCGCTGCTATCTTCCTGACAAGTATTCCCTGATCCATTGTAGTGCCTTCCCTGTTATCCCTGCTTGGTCCTCCAGTTTTTGCACCAATCTCTTGTGTGGAACTGTGTCAAACGCCTTCTTGCAGTCCAAGAATATGCAATCCACCCACCCCTCTCTCTGTCTTACTGCTGTGTGTGTATGTGTGTGTGTGTGTGTGTGTGTGTGTGTGTGTGTGTGTGTGTGTGTGTGTGTGTGTGTGTGTGTGTTTGTCAGTGTGTGTACTTACCTAATTGTGGTTGCAGGGGTCGAGACTCAGCTCCTGGCCCCGCCTCTTCACTGATCTCTACTATTTCCTCTCTATGCTCCCTGAGCTTTGCCATACCTCGTCTTACAGCTATGTATGGTTCCTGCCTCCACTACATCACTATTCCACTTCCTGACAACTCTATGACTGAAGAAATACTTCGTAACATCCCTTTGACTAATCTGAGTCTTCAACTTCCAATTATGACCCCTTGTTTGTTTCTGTGTGTGTGTGTGTACTCACCTAATTGTGGTTGCAGGGGTCGAGACTCAGCTCCTGGCCCCGTGTGTGTGTGTGTGTGTGTGTGTGTGTGTGTGTGTGTGTGTGTGTGTGTGTGTGTGTGTGTGTGTGTGTGTGTGTGTGTGTGTGTGTGTGTGTGTGCGTGCGCTTGTGCGTGCCTAAACTACATTACTTAGCACTTGTAAAAATTCTTTCCACCTCTGCAACTGCGTGAAATCAAGACGACATCTTTAGCACAGTACAAGAGCAACATAAAAAAACATGAAACGGTATCTGAATGCAGACAAGAACACCGCTTAAAAAATAATTGTTTTGTAAATACAAAGAATTTAGAAATTAGCGTGGTATTTACACGCCTGGAGATAACAACGCCATCTGTTGGGTGGGCAGACAAAGTGCTTCACGCTCCATTTGCCTGTTATTTGTACCTCACTCTCGACCTAATTGTTAACTCCCTCGTGATGCCAGCAATCCTGTCCACCCGGGCACCTGTTAACAAGAAGGGTGGGCACCACCTCCTCCTACTCCTCCTCTGGCTGCTGGAGTGCCTGTAGTGGGGATGCTCTGGCAGGTATTTGGTTCGTCAGTAGAATGGGACTAAACTGAGGCGTATTATCGGTATTATGAAATGTTCACTGAAGACACCAGTCACTGGTTTACTTGCTCGTTATGTCGTTGTGTTCGTTATGTCTACTACTACTACTACTACTGTCATTATTACGGCTACTGTTGCTACTGCTGCTGCTACTACTACTGTTGCTACTGCTGCTGCTACTATTACTGTTGCTGCTGCTACTGCTACTGTTGCTACTGCTGCTGCTACTACTACTGTTGCTACTGCTACTGCTACTGTTGCTACTGCTGCTGCTACTACTACTGTTGCTACTGCTGCTGTTACTATTACTGTTGCTACTGCTGCTGCTACTACTACTGTTGCTCCCCCTCAAAGAAGGTTCCTTGATGCTGGTGAGGGGCTCTTGATCTAGGGAATTGGATCTGTGCTCCATTTCCTGAATTAAGCCTGAATACCTTCCACATCCCCCCACAGGCGCTACATAATCCTACGGGTTTAGTGCTCCCCCTTGATTATAATAATAATAATAATAATACTGTTGCTACTGCTGCTACTACTGCTACTGTTGCTACTGCTGCTGTTACTATTACTGTTGCTACTGCTGCTGCTACTACTACTGTTGCTGCTGCTACTATTACCCCTACTACGGCTACTACTAACACTTCTGTTATTACTATTACTATCATTACTACTAGTACTACTATTGCTGCTACTACTACTGCTATTACAATTACTACTACTGTTGACACTACTCCTTTACTTGTCTGTCTTTTTCTTTTTTCTTCCTTTTTTCTTCTTTTTCTTTCTCTCTCTCTCTCTCTCTCTCTCTCTCTCTCTCTCTCTCTCTCTCTCTCTCTCTCTCTCTCTCTCTCTCTCTCTCTCTCTCTCTCTCTCTCTTTCGCGCTTTGAATCACATCACCAGAAGGCGCTGAAAGCATTTTTGGAACACACCTTCATTAAGTACCTCCCTCTCCATGTTTACATCTAGTAATTTTGATCTTGCTGACCTTCACTTCCGCCTTCAACACAACCTGATTATCGGGATGGGGGAAACGTGCGTGGGATTCAGTGTTTTTCTGTCACAGCTTGAAAAGGAAATGCACATACAGGCGACAGCGATAACCGTGCACGAGCGGTGGTAGAATCTCCGGAATACACACACGTACAGTAATCAACAACCGCCCAGTAATTGTGTGTGTGTGTGTGTGTGTGTGTGTGTGTGTGTTCATTTTTCTTTGAATTCACGTTCAATAAAAAAAATCAGTTGTATTGACACCAGGCAAAAAAAAATCAAATACATTTTTTGAGGGGCCTGTAAATCCTCTGTGTTATTTCTCTGTGGTCACTGAATTTCTTTCAAGTATACGTAATGATTTTTGTAAACGTGAGAACTAAATAGACGAGTGTACCCTTTTAAGGGGTTACGGGAAGGAGAAAGGGGTGCCTTGATGCTGGTGAAGGTCTCTTGATCAGAGGAACTGATGCTACTCCTCCCTGTCATCAGATCAAACCTGAATGCCTCTCTTTCGAAAGGAGCTGAATGATTTTTTTTACTTATTATTACAATAATTACTTCTAATAATAATAAGAATAATAAACCGGCTAATAAATAATTTTTTTTGTACTCTGAAAGCCTAACAGAATTGAAATACTATTTCCAGGCTTAATTATAACTGTAAGACTTTCATTCATTATCAAACATGAAATACATTCTGATCATGTCTTCACGTCGAAATTAAAATAAAAATCTTAAACATGATTTATGCCTTCTCGATGTTTTTTCTTGATTAATGTCTACCAGATTGGTTAAAATCTTAATATTTTCTCCAAAGGTTATTAAACTTGATCTTAGAAACCAGTATTACGTCAAATATCTAACACGAAGAGCCAGGCCCGATTATCCACTGGATAAACTGGGCAGTGCCTAGGGTCTACGAAGAAAGTTTTTGGCCTAAAAAAAGTCTTTGAGTGAGTCAAAAATGAGAAAAGAAACTGCAACATCTAACAATAATTTTCATTAATGACATAGATTAATTTCTTTGCAAAACCTTCTAATCCGGTCCTGATGGGGCCTATTCATTGAACGTAAAACAAATACGTATTGATAGATCTATCCTTGGGAACTATGACTATGAGTGTACCCAGGGCCATCAAGGACTTTAATTAGGCCCTGGTTATAGCTAACAAGCAGGGCTGCATGACCCTTGTGGCTTTAGCGCTTAGTCTTGATTATAATTATAGCTATAAAATAATGTGGATGATTATCACATGATATTTTTGCATGTACTTATAATGCCAATGTATAATTAATTGGCAAATTCATTGTCAGAAGTACATCAAATCCAGAAGATAATATTAGTGGAAGTAAACCCGTGCAGAAACTGTATCCATGGTACATGCACTTGTAGTGGAGGCACTTGGCACCTTACCTTCAGGCACCTCACGATGGGCCAGAGAATCTGTGATTCCGGCGCCAAGTGTGAGAACTAGAGCGGTATTTCTCAAGTCCAATAAAGGTCCAAATCGAAAAGAGAAATTACGAGGGTGTGAAACATAGATGTTTGTGTTTATATTATTATTTTTTTTAACTCCAGCAGACCTTGATAAACAAAGCTGGAAGAGTTAACAGCGCTGCCAGAAAACTTCTCTCGCCAGATCGAGTTGTAAAGCGTGCCAAGTGCCTCGCTTGAATTCATAAGATTTCTGGCTCTATCGTCTCTTGCCTTTCCCACCACCACCTTTCTCCCACGTCTGTATATGTGTGTGTGCATGTGTACTATATCTGGACTGAGATGTGTGCGCGCGCGTGGGGGTAGAGGTGCAAGCATTATGTCACAAAAGCATATATATATATATATATATATATAATTTTTATTATTAACATATCGGCCGTTTCCCACCAAGGCAGGGTGGCCCGTAAAACAAATGCTTTCACCATCATTCACTACATCACTGTCTTGCCGAAGGCATGCTTACACTACAGTTATAAAACTGCAACATTAAGCCCCCTCCTTGAGAGTGCAGACACTGTACTTCCCATCTCCAGGACTCGAGTTCGACCTACTGATTTAACTGAATCCCTTTAAAAACATTACCTTGCTCAGACTCCAACAGCACGTCAAGTCCTATAAACTATTTGTCTCCATTTGCTCCTATCTCACGTGCTCAAGCATGCTTGCTGGAAGTCCAAGCCCCTTGCACACAAAACTTCCTTTACTCCCTTCCTCCAACCTTTCCTAGGCCGACCTCTAACCCGCCTTTCTTCCATTACAGTTTTATACACTCTCGAATTCGTTCTACATTGCTCCATCCTCTCTACATGTCCGAACGATCTCATCAACCTCTCTTCAGCCCTCTAGATAAAAATTTTGGTAATCTTGCATCTCCTAATTTCCAAACTACGAATTCTCTGCATCACATTCACACCATACGTTGCTCTTAGACATGACATCTCCACTGCCTCCAGCCTTCTCCTTGTTGCAACATTCACCACCCATGTAAGAGCGTTGGTATAACTATACTCTCATACATTCCCCTCTTTGCTTCTATGGACAAACTTCTTTGTCTCCACAGACTCCTCAGTGCACCACTCACCTTTTTCCCCTCGTCAATTCCATGATTCACCTCACCTTTCATAGACCCATCTGCTGACACGTCCACTCCTAAATACCTTAATACACAAATTTTCGCTTGCTTTATTCGGCAAGAAGAGCGTTACTATTAATAAATTAAAAAAAAACTTCTACAGCATATACACCACTAAATCAAATAGTAAGTAAGAAGACAGCAGCCATCTGGAGAGGTACTCTCGTGCTGTGAGATGAATGGGAGATGATAACTTGTTAAATACTCTGGATTTTGGTATCATTCATGATCCTTTTTCCTCTCATGAAGATGTGAGATGACAGGTAAATCCTTCTGTCTCATGAGCACGTGAGATGACAGGTAAATCCTTCTGTCTCATGAGCACGTGAGATGACAGGTAAATCCTTCTGTCTCATGAATACTTGAGATGACAGATAACTTTAGTTAACTTCTACTCACATTCAGCATACACTTACGTTTACTTTTCAATATTCTTCTTAATAGTTCTTCATATTTCCTGGCCAGCCTAGGAGGCCTGGTCTGGGACCAGTCAGTGGAAAAGATAATACCCACAACCATTGACGAATAACTACTTGGTCTGTTCACAATACTCTGAGGTCATCATCTCGGCAACAAGACACACGTGCAATTCTAAGTGTTGCACAAGTCTCTCATCAACTTGTTCGCATTGCCTGCCATCAGTAATACATCATCTCGACAAGAGTCACACATTCGTATTCTGTTAATAGATCTTTCTGTATGATCACCATATTGTATTCATATTCTTGCTTAACCCAGTCATTCTTAAAATGAATCAGTCATGCTTATTAGCATGTTAAACCAGGCCAATTTTAATATACTGATGGGAACATTTAAACCCTGGGAATTGTAATCTGTTGGATTATTCTTTATATACTAGATACATAATATGTATAACACAAACGTGAGGAGATAACACGAAGATAACCACAATATACTAAGAGAGATAGCATATCAAGCGAGTAGAGACGCTAAATCATATCAAGTTAAACGCCTTATCTTAGAAAGATAAACGCCTATCATACAAGAATAGACGCCAATTATACCTGGGTAGGCACCCTATCATGAGAGGCAAGACATCTATCATACAAGAATAAGCACCTACCACACAAGAAAAAGCATCTGTCATACGAAAATAAACACCTACCATACGAGGATAAACTCTAACCATACGAAATAAGCACCTACTATACGAAGATACACATTTATCATACCAAAATAAGCACCTACGCATGAGGATAAACATTACCATACCAAAATAAGTACCTAACCCTACGAGGATACACATCTGTCATGCGAAGATTAACAATATTATACAAGTAGACTAGCATGAGACCATAAACATCTGTCATACTAGAAAATACAATTTATCATCAACTTAGATAATTTTCCCCTGCCATCTTGTCCCTCTCAGGTCTCTAACACTAAAGTCTCGTCATTTCCAAGACAAAGCATCTAGATAATCTTAAGATAATTTACCACCGTATTATCCAGTGTTTATAAGTCCTTACGTTGTCAACCTCAGGAAAAGAGATAAGCGGGTCTTTTGTAGACAAGTTATTACTAAAATAATTGTCACACAAATTCTCTGAAGATGTTTTTCTTTTAATTTAAAAGGAAGTCAAGCTTTTAGTGCTGATGCTGAGATAATGAATCTCTATGGTTTTAGAGATGGTATATGCTAAAAAAATATACTTAAAATGAATTTAAAATCAAGTTCTTAGTGTTGGTCGATTTTTTTCTCTCAATAATTAAAAGATAAAATCGAGAGGTTTGGGATGGGGAATGTTAACTTATAAGGATGTTCATTCGTGAGACTTAAAAACGAGAGTAAAATGATCGAAACATTTCTAGCGTATTGCAATCGTGTTCAAGTTTTGGGAGGATTGTAGAGAACGAGATCAATGAAAACGCACGCACGCACACACACACACACACACACACACACACACACACACACACACACACACACACACACACACACACACACACGCTTCACTGACACGTACGCCATGCAAGGTATTGGCGAGGATGATGAAGAAGTACATAGAAGTGCTCTCGTAAAGAATAACCAGCACGGGTTCAGAGATGGTAAATCTTATCTTACCAACCTGTTTGAGTTCTATGGGAAAGTAAAGGAAGTGAGATAGGAGAGCGCTGGATGGGTAGATGACATTTTTATTTTACTCTGCAAGACGGCATTCGGTACTATACCCCACAAGAGACCGGGACAGGCAGGAATATCAGGGAGTATTCTTGGGTGGATCAAAGATTACCTTAGAGGAAGGAAGCAAAGGTGATTGTGTAGGAAGATACATTTACTGGGGAAAGTTTTCGCTTACCAGGGTTGCCGAAACGTATCCTCAGTCAGTAGGTCACTTTAATTTTTGGGGGTTTTCCTAGGTATTTTACGCATGTTACTATGTATGATAATTGTATTTAGGGGTACCGATACCTAAATAAACTTACTTATATATTACTCATCACTTGACGTACAGGGAAGATGTCAGAATGGGGAAGAATAACTAGCGAGGTTCCGCAAGACTGTGTTAGGACCACTACTGTTTCTGTTTTGTGTGAATGACAAATAAGATAAGATTAATTTGGATGAATCCCTTTCGCTAATGATGTAAAACTAATGAAGAGAATAAAAACAGATAAAGACGGGGAAAAGCTGAAAATGAATTTCTACAAGCAGCAGTATTGTTCAGATAAGTGATTGCTTGAATTCAGTCCCAGCAATTACAAGGTAATGAAAATCTAGAAGGAACCAGAAAACCAGACAAGGCGTATTGACTCGGGGGGACAGAAGCTGATCACATCACTCATAGGGAGAGCTCTTGGGGTGAGAATGGTGTCCAGCATATCGCCAGAGGCTCCCATCAATCGAATACCCTCTGCAGCCAATGTTCGTTTGGCAGATCGAAGAGGAGCTTCAGGAAGTTCAACAAAGAATCATTCCGGGCACTTTATGTAATAATCCGGCACCAGTATGGAACCCACACATGAAAAGTGATATTAAGAAACTGGAGAAAGTGCAGAGGAATGCAACATGACTTGTTCCAGAGCTAAGTGGTAAAAAAAAAAAAAAGACTACGAGGAGAGGTTGACGGAATCGCATCAGACTATACTGGAAGGCAGAAGAACCAACGGAGACATGATTATAACATGCAAAATACTTAAGAAGCCAGCCAAGGTTTTAGTTTCAATGACCTTTCTAGGCAGACTGCCATACTCATCATCCACACTGCTTCCATTCCAGAAAAATCTGTTTTATAGTCGGAAAGGAGGTACGTGGTAGCCCAGCTGGAAGACGAATACACAGACGGCTTTGTTTAGTGTCAAGCTAGACGGGAAGTGGAACGACTTTTATGTAGTAGTAGTTAAGGCAGGCTGCATACATAATTTTAAGAGCAGGTACGATAAGGCCCACGAGGCTAGGAGGAAGTGAATCTAGCAGGCAGCAAATTGAGAGGTTGGACCTAGCAGACTCGACCCCTGCAGTAATATACAGGCAGAAATGTATGAAGACACACACACACACACACACACACACACACACACACACACACACACACATAAAATACTGAGAAGAATTGACAAGGTGGACAGGGACAGCATGTTTCAGAGACTGGACACAGCAACAAGGGGTCAAAACTAGAAGTTGAAAACTCATGTAAGTCATAGGGATACTAGGAAGTATTTCTTCAGCCCTAGAGTCGTCAGGAAGTAGAACAATCTGGAGAGTGAAGTATTGGAGGCAGGATTCATACGTACCTTTAAAAAGAGGTACAATATAGCTCTTGGAACCAAGACAGTGTGGACTAGGATGAGTGACCCAACCCCTTCAAACACATATAGGTGAGCACACACACACACACACACACACACACACACACACACACACACACGCACACACACACACACCTGTCATTCTCCCATACTCCAACTGTTTCCTGTCTTTAGCTTCGACACACGAACGATATTATAAACGAAAATGAAAATTTATTACCCTACTAAATTGGTGAATAAAACTTTATAGTGAACGTAACTTAATGAAGTCACAGACCTTCATAAAGCCTTCATGTGAAAAGGAAGGAATTCATGGGACATTAATACATGTCTAAGTACCAGTGGAAGAAGCTCTCTCTCTCTCTCTCTCTGTTATCTCTCCTTTCTCTTCACTCTGTCGCTTAGTACAATATACTGTGTCAACACTCTGGGTGCTTACACTTACAGCTGAATGTCAGCAACTCAGCACTATTCGCCGACATCACTGAGTGCCATCACTCAGCAATGAATACCAACACTCAGCCATGAGTACCAACACCCAGCACTGAGCACCAATGCTCTTCACTGGGTAGCACTCGCGAAATTACAACCTTCCATCCTGTCGAATTCCATTAATTTCCCTGATATTCATATTACTATTCTCTATCCTCTTAGTGGTGATAATTCTCATCAATATTTTTCATCAACATGGAAAACAAAATATTGCTCAACACATCACACGAACGAATACATTTCACGAATACATTTCACAACTACACTCACGAAATCGTTAACAAAAGAGTTCGCAATAAAATATTTTATTTCGTGGTACACGTAAGTTATTAACTTGATAAAAGCATAACAGGGACCCAGTATATAATTGCATTATCACAGATATGAGGGGTTTAAAACAGCATTTTCAGGTTAAATACTGAAATAGCTTTAATTTCTTCCCTAATGGACTCAGTCTAGATAATTAGAGACAAATGGATTTTGGTATCTGGTTTAGAATATTTTGTCTAAACCACTTTTGTGTTTTTGGAAATAATGCACTTTTATTGAGAATTTTTTTTTTTTGGTAGTAAGTATATTTGTTATGATTTGCGTTTGTGTTGACATTACTGGTATTTTTCAAGAAAAGTTTGAAAAGATAAGTTATTCAGAGATTCTGTTAGATCACGTACATGCTGTGAGATTACGACGTGTTGCGAAATTACGTCCTGTGAGACTTTCTATGTGTGGTGAGATTACGTACACGCTGTGAGAATATGTACGTGTTAGGTTAAGTACATGCTGTAAGATTACGAACATGTTATATTACGTAGATGCTGTGAGGGTACGTACGTGCCATGAGATTGCACGCATACTGTGAGACAACGTTAATTCTGTTAGATTACGTACATGCTTTTGGAGTTCTTGGGAACCCGTGAGACGGAGATGGGAAAATATGGGAGGGGAGGAGAGGGTTTGGAAAGAAGGGAGGAGAGGAGGAGGAAGAAGAGGAGGAGGAGAGAAATGAGAATAAGGAGGAATAAGGGCAGGTGACAGAAGAGGAGATGGGGAGGAGAGAGGGGAGGAAGAGAGGGGAAGAACAGCCGTCATGGACCCATTGTGTTGCTTCCTGTTATTGTGAGTTGCATTTTGTGGTCACCAGAGTTCTTGTTGTTGCATTGTTTAGCTTTGTAGTTTTTGAAGGGTTTAGAGTAGTGGGGGAGAGGGGAGTTTAGCAGGGAGGGTTTGAGGGGAAGAGTTTAGGGGAGAGGGATAAAAGCAGTTTTCAAGGGAATGGGGATTGAGAGCTCTGAGGTGGAATGGAGAGTGAGGGTGAGGTCGCTTACAATGGCAGGAAATATTTTGTATTTCAGTGGCCTTTTTTATCTAGTTTAATCTTAAAGCACTTGTTTAGCCATTTACTGAAGGGAAGAGAATAAATAAAGAACAATTGACATACACTTGAAATCAGGAGGGAGTAGATCCAGTAGCGGGGCCAGGAGCTGTGACTCGACCCCTATAACCACATATACGTGAGTTCATATAGGTGAGTACACACACACACACACACACACACACACACTTTGTATAATCGGCTTTATTAGCGAATACATATACACGCTTGGTCAGTTAGAAGATTTAGATGACATATGCTGGAGGTATTAGAGATATATCTAGTTTGCTGCAGGTCTTAGATATATCTCGTGGAATATGACAAGAATCCGTCCCATAGTTCAGTTGGTTGTTGATGAATATTACAACCCAGGAATCCAAATGGCCTGTTATCCTGGGTGTAAAGGGAGCAAAATAAACACAGCAGAAAACTTTTGACTTATATTATCCTTTACCAATTTAGAACAGAAGTATGTACACTATATACACTATGTACAGCAATAGGTATTAGTGCACTCCACGGTAAGCAAGGCAGAATAGAAGCCACTAGAGAGCAGACCGTGCTTCAACCAGCTCTAGAATGGGAATGACAAGGGCAGACAGGAGAGTGGTACCCACATAACCTCTGCGATTGCCAAAACCATCTTCTCATTGGCTGGAACCTGGGTACTGGTTGAACGACGGGGCCCCGTCGTCAACCCTCAGTCACCTGGTTCGCTGGTTGGGGGAGATAGCCTGTAAATGAGGGTGTGTACATTCGCCGAATAAAGGTTACGTACTCTTTGCATGCCACAATATATATATATATATATATATATATATATATATATATATATATATATATATATATATATATAATAATAATAATGTCGTGCCGAATAGGCAGAACTTTCGATCTTGGCTTAAATAGCAACGCTCATCTTGCCATATAGGACAAGCGAAAATTTGTGTATGCAATAATTTCGCAAAAATCATTCTAAACATAACGAGAAAAATATCTTTCATTGTGTTTGTTTAGTATTAAATTACTGTAAACGTATTTAAAATATATTTAGTACGATTAGGCTAAAATAAATTGAGCTTGTTATAATAAGGTTGTGTAAGTTTTCTAAGATTCTTTTGGTGCAAAATTAAAAATCTTTACATTAACATTAATGAAAAAAATATATCTTTAAACGTATAAGAGAAATTTTTAGAAAGGACATAATTTTAAATGAGTTCTTGCTAATTGACCAGTTTTACATATTCTGCACGACATATATATATATATATATATATATATATATATATATATATATATATATATATATATATATATATATATATATATATATATATATATATATATATATATATATATATATATATATATATATATATATATATATATATATATATATATACATATATATATATATATATATATATATATATATATATATATATATATATATATATATATATATATATATATATATATATATACACACACACATTTGCAAGGTGGGGTTAAAACTAATTTTTTTTTCAAATATTTATGAACATAATTTTGATTTAATGTTCAAATGACTGGTTCAAGAAAAAAATTAGGTAGGGCCCTTTTTTCGGACTTGGAAAAATATAATAAGTGCTGTATAACCCTTTTGGTTTGGCGCTTCTTTCTGATTATAATAATAATGAGAAATAAGTATTGAATTCTATACCACTCGAAAGTTAATTGAGAATTTTTTCAATCTTATTTCACTACTAATGAGAATTTTTGCAATCTTATTTCACGACTAATGCCAATTTTTTCAATCTTATTTCACTACTAATGATAATTTTTTCAATCTTATTTTACGATTAATGAGAATTTTTGCAATCTTATTTCACGACTAAAGAGAAATTTTTCAATCTTATTTCACGACTAATGATAATTTTTGCAACCTTATTTCACGACTAATTTATTGGAAATCAATCTTTAGAAGAAAGACTTACATACAAATTGTGTCTTGTGAATTGTTCCACCCATGGTAGTGTAATTTTTATTCAGTGGCCAGAGGTATTTGTAGCCTATACAAAGTTCAGTTGCATAGCTCATGGAATAATATTTTAACTATTGAGATATTTCAAGGTTTACTTTTCACACATAAGAATTACTGAAGACGTGGATCCGAAGGACGCACTGCCCACAAATTTGAGGAAAAGACACAGGTTGTATAAGTCATTGTTGGTTCAGTTGACAGAGCTGACAGAGTACGTCTTTACACGAGCAGAAACACTTTATTATTCAAAGGAAGAACACTTCACTATTGTAACGTTTCGCTCTCTGTAGAGCTTTATGTTAACATGATAGAGCTCTGTATAGAGCATCATGTTATGTCAACTGGCTGCTTCCTCTGCAGCAGGTAAGTAATAATGGTCCAGGTTGGACCATTATCACTTAACTCATATAATGTTTCTTCTCTAAATTGGGTATCAGTTTTGGATTAATCCAGCCCCTGTACTGAGACATTTACATACGGGTTAATTATGAATAATACCTGCCATGGTATTTTTGTTTTATTTTTCTTGGTGTCTTAGAGATGAATTTTTCCGGTCACGAAATTTTGTCTTTATTTATTGGTTGTGATTTTCACCGGTCACTATAGTGGCTCTTTTATTTTTTGAATTACTTTCTTATTGTTTCAGACAATGTGATGTTGGCTATATTTTCATGGTTAAATAAAAAGATTAGCGAAATACTGAAAACACACGACCACAGAACACACACACGACCACAGAACACACACACGACCACAGAACACACACACGACCACAGAACACACACACGAACACAGAACACACGACCACAGAACACACACACGATCACAGTACATACACACGACCACAGAACACACACACGACTACAGAACACACATACGATCACAGTACACATACACGACCACACAGAACACACACACATGACCATAGAACAGAGACACGACTAAAGAGTACACACACGACCACGGAAACAAACATTACCACATAAAACGAACCTTTACAACCACGGAAAGCTCACACGATCTCAGAAAGCACACCCACGACCACAGAAAGCACACCCACGACCACAGAAAGCACACCCACGACCACAGAAAGCACATCTACGACCACAGAAAGTACACCCACGACCACAGAAAGCACACTCACAGACTATACAGTCACTAGAGCAAAGCCGCAGACTGAGACTCCTTCAGTCGTACCAGCATAATTTTACAAAACGTGTGTAAGACATTGACAGCATCAAAGAAGTTTCATGAATAGCGGAATCCTCTTTGTGTAGGACCCTAAGGAATACCGCGAGGGCGACGCTATGGTCCTAGGTCAGTCCCAAAGGCCACTGCCTGCCACCTCCTAGCCAACAAAAATATGATGCTTAGGTCAGGAAAAACACAAGAGTTTTCAATATATAAGCAACATTCTGCCGTAATATATATATATATATATATATATATATATATATATATATATATATATATATATATATATATATATATATATATATATATATATATATATATATATATATATATATATATATATATATATATATATATACATACATATATATATATATATATATATATATATATATATATATATATATATATATATATATATATATATATATATATATATATATATATATATATATATGTCGTGCCGAATATGTAAAACTGGTCAATTAGCAAGAACTCATTTATAATTAAGTCCTTTCTAAAATTTTCTCTTATACGTTTAAAGATATATTTTTTTCATTAACGTTGATATAAAAATTTATAATTTTGCACCAAAAGGAACTTAGAAAACTTACCTAACCTTATTATAACAAGCGCAATTTATTTTAGCCTAACCCAACTAAATATATTTTAGATTTGTTTACAATAATTTAATACTAAACAAACACATTAAAATATATTTTTTTTCGTTAGGTTCAGAATGATTTTGGCGAAATTATTGTATACACAAATTTTCTCTTGTCCTATATGGCAAGATGAGCTTTGCTATTTAAGCCAAGATCGCAAGTTCTGCCTATTCGGCACGACATATATACCAAACTGCGACCAGCCGAGATTAGATCCTGCTTCATATTTTACCGCCTCAAGAGACAGAATAACATTCACATTGCCTTATCCGCTTAACCAGCGAACCTTCAAAGATCACGCACCCAGCAGAGGAGCTAGGTGTTATTCGTGATCCGAGGACACTCGTGGTAGTGGCAAGCTCAAGTCTAGTTTCAACCATCTCCCATTTGAATACCAGCCTCTACAAAGCTCCTTTAGAGCGAAACGTTGCCACAATAAAATGTCACATTAGTTGCACTTGTGGAGATAGTAGAAGTAGTGGAAGGATTAAGATATGATTAGTACATCAACCTTTAGGTAGTAGTTATTGGAGTAGTTATTGAGGTAGTAGTTGTTGAAATAGTTATTGAAGTAGTTATTGAGGTAGTAGTTGTTGAAATAGTTATTGAAGTAGTTATTGAGGTAGTAGTTGTTGAAATAGTTATTGAAGTAGTTATTGAGGTAGTAGTTGTTGAAATAGTTATTGAAGTAGTTATTGAGGTAGTAGTTATTGTAGTTATTGAAGTATAGTTATTGAAGTAGTTACTGAGGTAGTAGTTGTTGAAATAGTTATTGAAGTAGTTATTGAGGTAGTAGTTGTTGAAATAGTTATTGAAGTAGTTATTGAGGTAGTAGTTGTTGAAATAGTTATTGAAGTAGTTATTGAGGTAGTAGTTGAAATAGTTATTGAAGTAGTTATTGTAGTAACTGAAGTATGTGTGTGCGTGTATTTATACAGAGAGGTGTGTATTCCCCTATGAGGTGTGCACCCCTCAGTGTATATACAGTGAGAGGTGCGTATCTTTCAGTGTATATACACTGATATGCATATTACTCAGTTCTTATACACCGATTTGTGTATCCCTCTGTAAATATAGTAACTAACTACTAACTTCAAAATCTAATTTGAGATAATAGAACGCTAGCAAAAATGAAGACAAAATGGAATCTAAATAAAACCGAATTAAAAACTTTGAAAACATATTTTATTTCTGTGTAATAAAATACAACAGTGTAGATAGTAAAAAGAGATACATCGGGGAACAAGAGGAAATACAATATGCAGTATCAAAGATGCGACCATTCGCTCGTGCTTTCAGAATATATACATCGAGAAGTTTCTCTCCCTCAGTGTATATGCAACGAGAGGAATATACGTCTCTCAGCATATAAACACACTGAAGTTAGTCTCTCTAGATGAATATACAAATAGTGGTGTATGTGTGGCTCAGGGTGTAATATATATATATATATATATATATATATATATATATATATATATATATATATATATATATATATATATATATATATATATATATATATATATATATATATATATGTATATATATATATATATATATATATATATATATATATATATATATATATATATATATATATATATATATATATATATATATATATATATATATATATATATATATATATATATATATATATATATATATATATATATATATATATATATATATATATATATATAATCACATGAAGTGTGTTTGTCTCTCGAGGTATGTACACCGAGTGATGTTTCTCTGTCTCTTTCTCGGTATACACACACACACACACACACGCACATACACACACACACACACACACACACACACACACACACACACACACACACACACACACACACACACACACACACACACACACACACACACACCAAGAGCTGTGTGTGCGTTTCTCAGTGTATAGATACTGAAAACTTATTTTAATCCCCATGACAAAGATTAGCTCATTCTTATTGCAACAATCCTCTAGCTACCTTTATGTCTTAAAAGTAATAAACTAACTTGCAACGTTAGTAGACTCGAGTAGATACGATATGAAGTACGAGCTTTTGTTGGGAGAGGATATAGCTTCATCATGACTTGATAAAAGTCTACACAGAATGAAACGATAACCCAACAGAAGTTTGTTACGTATCGTGTTTACATACCCACACATAACTGTCTAACCCCAATACATTCAATCTGTCAATTCTCGTAGGATAGTGGGATCACTATCACATAGCACCCCATAATATAGTTTCTGTCCTTCGTATATACATGAAACCTATTTTTGTGCGTACAGGTGTGGTAAAAAAAATCCCACTCTATTTGCGTTGATATTTCACCTGTGGTTATACAAATATTTAATATTTCTCTGGTCGCCGCCCTGGCGTAATGGAATTCTCATCAGTGACGAGGTTTACCAATATCCCGGAGGCAGAACTTCGGGAATACTTGTTTATCATCCCGTTCTATAGTATCTTTTCTATATTATCTTAGCTTTGGATTTCCACGTACTGTTCTTATCTCCATTCTTCCTGTCTCTTCCTCTCTCTCTCTCTCTCTCTCTCTCTGTCTGTCTGTCTGTCTGTCTGTCTGTCTGTCTCTCTCTCTCTCTCTCTCTCTCTGTCTCTCTCTCTGTCTCTCTCTCTCTCTCTCTCTCTCTCTCTCTCTCTCTCTCTCTCTCTCTCTCTCTCTCTCTCTCTCTCTCTCTCTCTCTCTCTCTCTCTCTCTCTTACACCGGGTTTTACAAGGTTAGGTTAAGGTTCCTAACTTTATTTACAAGCTAGGAGCTGTTACCTACATTAGCTCATTTTAAAGCCTTTTTATTGTTATAAGACATACAAATAGGGAACAGTACAAGGCCAATATTGTTAGAGTACCACACTTGGTTCCACCCAGAGGACACCGAGAAAGGGGCTTCCACACAACAAGACGGGCAGCAAGCAGCAACTCCACTCTGGCTGTTCCCTTCTCAGCAACATCACTTCACCTGAGACTATTTATTCCTAGGATGACTCGAGTCTGTAACATGTTCGTACAGCACAATGACCTCTCTCTCTCTCTCTCTCTCTCTCTCTCTCTCTCTCCGCTTCTGCATACAGACACAGACAAACCGACACACACTGACATAGACACAATGATATGGACACACTGAGACACATGAACACACACACATATTCACGACACATCTCTCCAGGGAGACGCTAATATCAGTAAACCGTAAATCATCTACTTAGGAAGGAATCCTGCCACTAATATATATATATATATATATATATATATATATATATATATATATATATATATATATATATATATATATATCGTGCCGAATAGGCAGAACTTGCGATCTTGGCTTAAATAGCAAAGTTCATCTTGCCATATAGGTCAAGCGAAAATTTGTGTATGCAATAATTTCGCCAAAATCATTCTGAACCTAACGAAAAAAAATATATTTCATGTGTTTGTTTAGTATTAAATTATTGTAAACAAAGCTAAAATATTTATAGTTGGGTTAGGCTAAAATAAATTGTTCTTGCTATTATAAGGTTAGGTAAGTTTTCTAAGATTCTTTTGGTGCAAAATAATTTTTTTTATAATAACATTAATGAAAAAAATATATCTATATAACATTAATGAAATATATATATATATATATATATATATATATATATATATATATATATATATATATATATATATATATATATATATATACATATATATATATATATATATATATATATATATATATATATATATATATATATATATATATATATATATATATATACTTTATTTTCTGAAAAATGGCTGGCCAAAACTGTCTATCCTTAACCGACTTAAAACTAACGTGAAAGATGTACAAAGGTTTCAGAACTCGCTTTTATTAGAAAAAAACGTTTCGCTCTGTGAAGAGCTTTACACAGAGAGATAAAAGTTGTCCCAGCAAAAGCTTTCTCTGTAACGTGCATATTTTCTCCACTATTCTCAGCTGTGCACCATCCTAGTTAAAACTATTGACCAACGTTTTTTTATTAGAGGTTTCAAGCCTATTGACTGCGAAATGGTCACTTTAGCAACTCGTCACTTGGTTGCCAACAATGAAGAATACCCAGTGTGTGTACACACTGAGATATACACCTTATGAGTGGAGATACACAGAGATGTGTACCTTTCTATGTGTACACACTGAGATATACACCTTATGAGTGGAGATACACAGAGATGTGTACCTTTCTATGTGTACACACTGAGATATATACCTCCCAGTGTGTACGCACTGAGATATACACTTCCCAGTGTGTACACACTGAGATATACACCTCCCAGTGTGTACACACTGAGATATACACCTCCCAGTGTGTACACACTGAGATATACACCTCCCAGTGTGTACACACTGAGATATACACCTCCCAGTGTGTACACACTGAGATATACACCTCCCAGTGTGTACACACTGAGATATACACCTTTCAGTGTGTACACACTGAGATATACACCTCCCAGTGTGTACACACTGAGATATACACCTCCCAGTGTGTACACACTGAGATATACACCTCCCAGTGTGTACACACTGAGATATACACCTCCCAGTGTGTACACACTGAGATATACACCTCCCAGTGTGTACACACTGAGATATACACCTCCCAGTGTGTACACACTGAGATATACACCTCCCAGTGTGTACACACTGAGATATACACCTCCCAGTGTGTACACACTGAGATATACACCTCCCAGTGTATACACACTGAGATATACACCTCCCAGTGTGTACACACTGAGATATACACCTTCCAGTGTGTACACACTGAGATATACACCTCCCAGTGTGTACACACTGAGATATACACCTCCCAGTGTGTACACACTGAGATATACACCTCCCAGTGTTTACACACTGAGATAAACACCTCCAAGTGTGTACACACTGAGATATACACCTCCTAGTGTGTACACAGTGAGATATACACCTCCCAGTGTGTACACACTGAGATATACACCTCCCAGTGTGTACACAGTGAGATATACACCTCCCAGTGTGTACACACTGAGATATACACCTCCCAGTGTGTACACACTGAGATATACACCTCCCAGTGTGTACACACTGAGATATACACCTCCCAGTGTGTACACACTGAGATATACACCTCCCAGTGTGTACACAGTGAGATATACACCTCCCAGTGTGTACACAGTGAGATATACACCTCCCAGTGTGTACACACTGAGATATACTCCTCCCAGTGTGTACACAGTGAGATATACACCTCCCAGTGTGTACACACTGAGATATACACCTCCCAGTGTGTACACACTGAGATATACACCACCCAGTGTGTACACACTGAGATATACTCCTCCCAGTGTGTACACAGTGAGATATACACCTCCCAGTGTGTACACACTGAGATATACACCTCCCAGTGTGTACACACTGAGATATACACCTCCCAGTGTGTACACACTGAGATATACACCTCCCAGTGTGTACACACTGAGATATACACCTCCCAGTGTGTACACACTGAGATATACACCTCCCAGTGTGTACACACTGAGATATACACCTCCCAGTGTGTACACACTGAGATATACACCTCCCAGTGTGTACACACTGAGATATACACCACCCAGTGTGTACACACTGAGATATACTCCTCCCAGTGTGTACACAGTGAGTTATACACCTCCCAGTGTGTACACACTGAGATATACACCTCCCAGTGTGTACACACTGAGATATACACCTCCCAGTGTGTACACACTGAGATATACACCACCCAGTGTGTACACACTGAGATATACTCCTCCCAGTGTGTACACAGTGAGATATACACCTCCCAGTGTGTACACACTGAGATATACACCTCCCAGTGTGTACACACTGAGATATACACCTCCCAGTGTGTACACACTGAGATATACACCTCCCAGTGTGTACACACTGAGATATACACCTCCCAGTGTGTACACACTGAGATATACACCTCCCAGTGTGTACACACTGAGATATACACCTCCCAGTGTGTACACACTGAGATATACACCTCCCAGTGTGTACACACCGAGATATACACCTCCCAGTGTGTACACACTGAGATATACACCACCCAGTGTGTACACACTGAGATATACTCCTCCCAGTGTGTACACAGTGAGTTATACACCTCCCAGTGTGTACACACTGAGATATACACCTCCCAGTGTGTACACACTGAGATATACACCTCCCAGTGTGTACACACTGAGATATACACCACCCAGTGTGTACACACTGAGATATACTCCTCCCAGTGTGTACACAGTGAGATATACACCTCCCAGTGTGTACACACTGAGATATACACCTCCCAGTGTGTACACACTGAGATATACACCTCCCAGTGTGTACACACTGAGATATACACCTCCCAGTGTGTACACACTGAGATATACACCTCCCAGTGTGTACACACTGAGATATACACCTCCCAGTGTGTACACACTGAGATATACACCTCTCGGTGCATTTACAACACTCACGTCTATGATGGTACTGAAAACGAAAAGAATAAAAGAATTTTTGTAAAGCAAACCTGTTTTGTTTTCATTCTGCCACAAAATCATTTTTAGATTTTTTAAAATGACAATCGTCTGTGTTGCATTATTTTCTTAAATACGATTTATTTTATTTTTACAAAAGCCTCTGTATAAGACGACACATTCTTAATAATAATAATAATAATAATAATAATAATAATAATAATAATAATAATAATAATAATAATAATCTTATAGTACGTCATTTCTTTTCATTGTCCAACCCTAACCATCCTCCCACCCAGCATGCCAACCACGACAGCCAGCTGACACACAGGATGCCAACCACGACAGCCAGCTGACACACAGGATGCCAACCACGACAGCCAGCTGACACACAGGATGCCAACCACGACAGCCAGCTGACACACAGGATGCCAACCACGACAGCCAGCTGACACACAGGATGCCAACCATAACAGCCAGCTGACACACAGGATGCCAACCACGACAGCCAGCTGACACACAGGATGCCAACCATAACAGCCAGCTGACACACAGGATGCCAACCACGACAGCCAGCTGACACACAGGATGCCAACCACGACAGCCAGCTGACACACAGGATGCCAACCACGACAGCCAAGTGACACACATGATGCCAACCATGACAGTTATTTGACACACAGGATGCCAACCACGACAGCCAGGTGACACAGGATGCCAACCACGACAGCCAGGTGATACACAAGATGTCAACCACGACAGCCAGCTGACACACAGGATGCCAACCACGACAGCCAGGTGACACACAGGATGCCACCCACGACAGCCAGCTGACACACAGGATGCCAACCACGACAGCCAGCTGACACACAGGATGCCAACCATGACAGCCAGCTGACACACAGGATGCCAACCACGACAGCCAGCTGACACACAGAATGCCAACCATAACAGCCAGCTGACACACAGGATGCCAACCACGACAGCCAGCTGACACACAGGATGCCAACCATAACAGCCAGCTGACACACAGGATGCCAACCACGACAGCCAGCTGACACACAGGATGCCAACCACGACAGCCAGCTGACACACAGGATGCCAACCACGACAGCCAAGTGACACACATGATGCCAGCCATGACAGTTATTTGACACACAGGATGCCAACCACGACAGCCAGGTGACACAGGATGCCAACCACGACAGCCAGGTGATACACAGGATGTCAACCACGACAGCCAGCTGACACACAGGATGCCAACCACGACAGCCAGGTGACACACAGGATGCCAACCACGACAGCCAGCTGACACACAGGATGCCAACCACGACAGCCAGCTGACACACAGGATGCCAACCATGACAGCCAGCTGACACACAGGATGCCAGCCACGACAGCCAAGTGACACACAGGATGCCAACCATGACAGTTATTTGACACACAGGATGCCAACCACGACAGCCAGGTGACACAGGATGCCAACCACGACAGCCAGGTGATACACAGGATGTCAACCACGACAGCCAGCTGACACACAGGATGCCAACCACGACAGCCAGCTGACACACAGGATGCCAACCACGACAGCCAGCTGATACACAGGATGTCAACCACGACAGCCAGCTGACACACAGGATGCCAACCACGACAGCCAGCTGATACACAGGATGCCTACCACGACATTCGGTTAACACACAGGATGCCAACCACGGCAGCCACCTGACACACAGGATTCCAATCACGACAGCCAGCTGACACACAGGATGCCAACCACGACAGCCAACTAACACACAGGATGCCAACCACGACTGCCAGTTAAGAACTCTAGTGTCAAACAAACACAGTCAGCTAACACCCACCATGCCACCCACAACAGTCGGCTAACTCCCATAGTACCTCCCACACACACACACACACACACACACACACACACACACACACAACAACAACAGTCAGCTAGCGCCCACAGTACCACCCACAGAAGCCATCTAACATCCACAATTCCACTCACAACAGTCAGCTAATAGCCAGGTACCTATTTGTTGGCATCAAGTATAAAGTGACTCCTAAACCGGACTCGCGCGGGACTGATCACTGACCCATTAGTAGTGAGCCGAGGCCGCTATCACAGAGCTACAGGATTTTTAATGTACCAACAACAGAAAAAGCTGAACAGAAAAGTATTTTCGTCTGCTACTGAGGTGCTTGAATGTATTTTTTCAAGCATTGTTTATGTAAAAGTCATGTACATTACACAGGTGTCCAAGTTTGCCAGGGTGTCAGGCAGAATCCGTGAGAATTTATTAAAAAGTGATGAACATACTTTAGGCACTTTTTACTGAAATAATTATATGGTGTTCAGTTCTATAGTTGCATGTTCAAATATCGCGAGTTTGTCAACAATACTCAAAATACGTGGACAGTTTATATTTAAATTTTTGTTGTAATTAAAAATTTGTATGTGTAGGATTAATTTTGGTTTTAGATTTGAAATCAGAAACACATAGCTTGTTGTCCAGTATAATCAATCTACCACCACGAAATACCCGGTCTCATAATAGTAGATTCCAAGTCTACCAACATCGTGTTCTTGGTTAAGACATTAGATTTAAGATACAAAACACGGGAATCACTGGGTGGCAACACTGTCCAGGCCGCCACCACGGTATTTCCGGTGGAAAAACATCCCCGGATACAAAATGAAATCCGAATTTTCCAGGAATCATCTGTAATATAAACGTTTCCAGAAATTCGATTTTTTTTAAATATTCACCAAATTATATATATATATATATATATATATATATATATATATATATATATATATATATATATATATATATATATATATATATATATATATATATATATATATATATTATTTACCGAAAACATAGAAAAAGAAAAGTTTGTATATAGAGGAAGACAAGACGAGCAACCTGCTATGTAAATCTATGGAAAGAAAAAAAATGGCTTGTATTTCTGGCAGGTTTCTTTGGAATATGACCCTCAAACAAAATGGTCATAAGTTTTATTTTGGACAGATATAAAAACATATTCGGAGATATAGTATATCTCCTTTTTTTATTTTTTTTTTCATTTCTCTTCAAAACATTTTACAACTGGAACGAACGTAAAAAGTTCATTCAGTGATTTTAACCAGTTTATTCACTTCGAATTATTGTTTGAAAATATCTTTTTCAAAATACATATTATCTGAAATGCATTTCGAACATTGTGTGTGTATATATATATATATATATATATATATATATATATATATATATATATATATATATATATATATATATATATATATATATATATATATATATATATATATGCAAAACAACCACTGTGAAAGAGTAGTGATATTCCAAGCGCTTTCGTGACTACTCACATTGTCAAGGAACTATAAGCAAAGTTCCTTGACAATGTGAGTAGTCACGAAAGCGCTTGGAATATCACTACTCTTTAACAGTGGTTGTTTTGCATATATATATATATATATATGTCGTGCCGAATAGGCAGAACTTGCGATCTTGGCTTAAATAGCAACGCTCATCTTGCCATATAGGACAAGTGAAAATTTGTGTATGCAATAATTTCGCCAAAATCATTCTGAACTTAACGAAAAAAATATATTTCACTGTGTTTGTTTAGTATTAAATTATTGTAAACAAATCTAAAATATATTTAGTTGGGTTAGGCTAAAATAAATTGCGCTTGTTATAATAAGGTTAGGTAAGTTTTCTAAGTTCCTTTTGGTGCAAAATTATAATTTTTTACATCATCATTAATGAAAAAAATGTATCTTTAAACGTATAAGAGAAAATTTTAGAAAGGACTTAATTTCAAATGAGTTCTTGCTAATTGACCAGTTTTACATATTCGGCACGACATATATATATATATATATATATATATATATATATATATATATATATATATATATATATATATATATATATATATATATATAGGAGGAGGAGAGAGAGAGATTTTGGGAGATGTTAAGTGAATGTATAGGAGCCTTTGAACCAAGTGAGAGAGTAATTGTGGTAGGGGACCTGAATGCTAAAGTAGGAGAAACTTTTAGAGAGGGTGTGGTAGGTAAGTTTGGGGTGCCAGGTGTAAATGATAATGAGAGCCCTTTGATTGAACTTTGTATAGAAAGGGGTTTAGTTATAGGTAATACATATTTTAAGAAAAAGAGGATAAATAAGTATACACGATATGAGGTAGGGCGAAATGACAGTAGTTTGTTGGATTATGTATTGGTAGATAAAAGACTGTTGAGTAGACTTCAGGATGTACATGTTTATAGAGGGGCCACAGATATATCAGATCACTTTCTAGTTGTAGCTACACTGAGAGTAAAAGGTAGATGGGATACAAGGAGAATAGAAGCATCAGGGAAGAGAGAGGTGAAGGTTTATAAACTAAAAGAGGAGGCAGTTAGGGAAAGATATAAACAGCTATTGGAGGATAGATGGGCTAATGAGAGCATAGGCAATGGGGTCGAAGAGGTATGGGGTAGGTTTAAAAATGTAGTGTTAGAGTGTTCAGCAGAAGTTTGTGGTTACAGGAAAGTGGGTGCAGGAGGGAAGAGGAGCGATTGGTGGAATGATGATGTAAAGAGAGTAGTAAGGGAGAAAAAGTTAGCATATGAGAAGTTTTTACAAAGTAGAAGTGATGCAAGGAGGGAAGAGTATATGGAGAAAAAGAGAGAGGTTAAGAGAGTGGTGAAGCAATGTAAAAAGAGAGCAAATGAGAGAGTGGGTGAGATGTTATCAACAAATTTTGTTGAAAATAAGAAAAAGTTTTGGAGTGAGATTAACAAGTTAAGAAAGCCTAGAGAACAAATGGATTTGTCAGTTAAAAATAGGAGAGGAGAGTTATTAAATGGAGAGTTAGAGGTATTGGGAAGATGGAGGGAATATTTTGAGGAATTGTTAAATGTTGATGAAGATAGGGAAGCTGTGATTTCGTGTATAGGGCAAGGAGGAATAACATCTTGTAGGAGTGAGGAAGAGCCAGTTGTGAGTGTGGGGGAAGTTCGTGAGGCAGTAGGTAAAATGAAAGGGGGTAAGGCAGCCGGGATTGATGGGATAAAGATAGAAATGTTAAAAGCAGGTGGGGATATAGTTTTGGAGTGGTTGGTGCAATTATTTAATAAATGTATGGAAGAGGGTAAGGTACCTAGGGATTGGCAGAGAGCATGCATAGTTCCTTTGTATAAAGGCAAAGGGGATAAAAGAGAGTGCAAAAATTATAGGGGGATAAGTCTGTTGAGTGTACCTGGTAAAGTGTATGGTAGAGTTATAATTGAAAGAATTAAGAGTAAGACGGAGAATAGGATAGCAGATGAACAAGGAGGCTTTAGGAAAGGTAGGGGGTGTGTGGACCAGGTGTTTACAGTGAAACATATAAGTGAACAGTATTTAGATAAGGCTAAAGAGGTCTTTGTGGCATTTATGGATTTGGAAAAGGCGTATGACAGGGTGGATAGGGGGGCAATGTGGCAGATGTTGCAAGTGTATGGTGTAGGAGGTAGGTTACTGAAAGCAGTGAAGAGTTTTTACGAGGATAGTGAGGCTCAAGTTAGAGTATGTAGGAAAGAGGGAAATTTTTTCTCAGTAAAAGTAGGCCTTAGACAAGGATGTGTGATGTCACCGTGGTTGTTTAATATATTTATAGATGGGGTTGTAAGAGAAGTAAATGCGAGGGTCTTGGCAAGAGGCGTGGAGTTAAAAGATAAAGAATCACACACAAAGTGGGAGTTGTCACAGCTGCTTTTTGCTGATGACACTGTGCTCTTGGGAGATTCTGAAGAGAAGCTGCAGAGATTGGTGGATGAATTTGGTAGGGTGTGCAAAAGAAGAAAATTAAAGGTGAATACAGGAAAGAGTAAGGTTATGAGGATAACAAAAAGATTAGGTGATGAAAGATTGAATATCAGATTGGAGGGAGAGAGTATGGAGGAGGTGAATGTATTCAGATATTTGGGAGTGGACGTGTCAGCGGATGGGTCTATGAAAGATGAGGTGAATCATAGAATTGATGAGGGAAAAAGAGTGAGTGGTGCACTTAGGAGTCTGTGGAGACAGAGAACTTTGTCCTTGGAGGCAAAGAGGGGAATGTATGAGAGTATAGTTTTACCAACGCTCTTATATGGGTGTGAAGCGTGGGTGATGAATGTTGCAGCGAGGAGAAGGCTGGAGGCAGTGGAGATGTCATGTCTGAGGGCAATGTGTGGTGTGAATATAATGCAGAGAATTCGTAGTTTGGAAGTTAGGAGGAGGTGCGGGATTACCAAAACTGTTGTCCAGAGGGCTGAGGAAGGGTTGTTGAGGTGGTTCGGACATGTAGAGAGAATGGAGCGAAACAGAATGACTTCAAGAGTGTATCAGTCTGTAGTGGAAGGAAGGCGGGGTAGGGGTCGGCCTAGGAAGGGTTGGAGGGAGGGGGTAAAGGAGGTTTTGTGTGCGAGGGGCTTGGACTTCCAGCAGGCATGCGTGAGCGTGTTTGATAGGAGTGAATGGAGACAAATGGTTTTTAATACTTGACGTGCTGTTGGAGTGTGAGCAAAGTAACATTTATGAAGGGGTTCAGGGAAACCGGCAGGCCGGACTTGAGTCCTGGAGATGGGAAGTACAGTGCCTGCACTCTGAAGGAGGGGTGTTAATGTTGCAGTTTAAAAACTGTAGTGTAAAGCACCCTTCTGGCAAGACAGTGATGGAGTGAATGATGGTGAAAGTTTTTCTTTTTCGGGCCACCCTGCCTTGGTGGGAATCGGCCAGTGTGATAATAAAAAAAAAAAATAATAATATATATATATATATATATATATATATATATATATATATATATATATATATATATATATATATATATATATATATATATATATATATATATATATATATATATGTAATTGGATTGGTTTTCTCTATAACAAATCCCCACTCATCTCGTGTGAGAATTTTGACAACGGTTTCTGTGGTACAATTTGTGTGTGTGTAAAACTTCAGCGAAGCTTATCTTAAGCTTTCATTAAGTCGTCTCCCTTTAACTAAGCTTACCTAAAACTTCTGTAAAGTTAGCCGTGATGAGGAGACAAACATGAGAACCAAACCGAGCTTAACAAAGCTGAGAATATAACATTTAAATTCTCCCCTCCCCCAGGAATCCTAATCTCATTACATGTTAAAATTAATACGATGTGAAGATTTACATCAAACGGTGGGCTGTATAGCCCTTGTGGCTTAGCGCTTCTTTTTGATTATAATAATAAACACATCAACCGGTGAAGTTCTCCTCATCCAAGCAATAGGTTCTACCCTTCCCTTCCTCGGATCAAACCTGGCTGCCGGTCATTCCCAACGTGGTGTATGAGCTATCTGGGTTTATAACTACCAAGAATAAAATATAACATGACGACTCACCCACATATGATCCACACGTCTGCTGAGCACCAAGGATTTAGATTTATGTGAATTAACGTGGTATGCAATTATTAACACCAAAGCTAGATGAACCACCTAATCTAACAATGCTAAAATTAACCACGGTACGGGTAGGAACTGAACCCATGGCGAGTGAGTCGTAAAATTCCAGGCCAGTGCGTAAACCACTGGGCCGGCTTTCTGCAATAAGATTCTCCCAACTATGCATATTTACACACCATAGTCAGGTTAGCATAGGCATCACTGACCACAAATACAGTTTTTACAGATGAATCTCCCGCTAGCGTGGCCATGACGAACTCTAGCTCAAGTCCCCTCAAAACCGTAATCACGAAAGCTAAAATTTATGTTATTTAATACAGTATACTCCATCTCAACGCAGCTAAGATCAGCCTGATTTCAGTTAATATTAAATATTGAAACGTAAGTAATGCGAGGATTGAGTTTTCAAAAGTAAATTTTGGCTTGCCTTAGGCAAAAATTATTATTATTATTATTATTATTATTATTATTATTATTATTATTATTATTATTATTATTATTATTATTATTATTATTATTAATGAATAAAAAGACACAAAAAGGCACAATATCGTAATTGGAACAATACACAAATAACTCGCACATAGGAGAAAAAAGAAATTAGAAGACTTTTCGGACTGACTTGGACGAGTAACTAGTCACCATTAGCTAGTTATAGTCCAAGTCGGACCGAAACGTCGGCATAAGAATCTTTCTCCTATGTGCGGGTTATTTGTATATTATTATTGTTTTTGTCACAGACATAATTTCTGCTAAAGTTATTGAAGTGCCTTAATGGCCTTCGTATAGTCAACCGTCCATAAAATTCTTCAAACTAACTTGGTTCATCTACACTCCAGGAGCTCGACTCCCACCATCTTTGATCACCATCATTACACAGTAATTCTTAAGTTCGTTTACTAGAGGTAAATTTGACTTAATTGACGGACACTGACGGAAACTCACTTTCTTACTGCAGGTTAATTTGGAGTCAATGAAGGGCGTTGACGGTAACTCGGTTGCGTGGAGAAGCGAGTTTGCAGTCAGTGGTTAGAGAGTGTGTTTACCAATGCCGATAAATTTTTATGAAACAATTGAATCTTGTTTCATAAAAAGCAGTTTTGACAATAATATGAATATTTCCTTTGGTTTATATAAATTAGATCCATTTATAATTAATAGAATTTGGGAAGAATTTAATAATACATTGGACAAATAATAATTTTTTAAATTTCTTATTTCTTGGGTAGAATAGTTTGTTGGTGGGTTGTATGAAGGACCTGTCTAGTTGGGCCGACGGGCCTGCTGTCTCGCGTCAGGTGTTTCGTTGTTGTGGGATCTGATAGTGAGGTGTGGGCTATCCCTTTATATACCTTCCTTTGATGCTTTATTTTCATTGTTCCTTGATAATGTGAGTAGTCACGAAAGAGCTTGGAACCTCTCTATTCTTTCACAGTGGTTGTTTTGCATATATATATATATATATATATATATATATATATATATATATATATATATATATATATATATATATATATATATATATATATTTATGTATATATATATATTTATATATATATATATATATATATATTATATATATATATATATATATATATATATATATATATATTTTATATATATATATATATATATATATATATATATATATATATATTTATATATATATATATATATATATATATATATATATATATATATATATATATATATATATATATATATATATATATTTATATATATATATATATATATATATATATATATATATATATATATATATATATATATATATATATATATATATATATATATATATATATATATATATATTTATATATAAGTATATATATATATATATATATATATATATATATATATATATATATATATATATATATATATATATATATATATATCGTGTGTGTGTGTACTCGCCTATTTGTACTCACCAATTTGTGGTTGCAGGGGCCGAGACATAGCTCCTGGTCTCGCCTGTTCACTGATCGCTACTAGATCCTCTCTCTCCCTGCTCCATGAGCTTCATCTTACCTCGTCTTGAAACTATGTATGGTTCCTGCCTCCATTACGTCACATGCAGGACTATTCCACTTCCTAACAACTCTGTGACTAAAGAAATACTTCCCAACATCTCTTTGACTCATCTGAGTCTTCAATTTCCAATTGTGGCCCCTTGTTTCTGTGTCCCATCTCCCATTACCTGGTCCTTGACTGTTGTCTTCTCCTGATGTGGCTATATAATAGCTTTGGGTAGGACTTCATTTTCGATGCTATGTAGTTTTCGTACTGTCGCTGGGCCTCCCTCCTTATCTGCGAGTACTCGTTTCTGTCTCCTCGACTGATCCCTTTATCTTTCTGTGTCCTTGTCTTCTGTACTTTTTCCATTCTCTAGTGCATTTTGTTTTTGCCTTCCTACACCTTTGGGTAAACCAAGGGCTCATTCTGGTCTTCCAATTATTTCTGTTACCCTTGGGAACAAACCTTTCCTCTGCCTCCTTACATTTTGTTGTTACATAGTCCATTTTGTTTATTAGCTTTTCTTCTAATTCTCTTTCCCACTGAACCTCCTGCAGGAAATTTCTCATACCTGTGTAGTCCCCCTTTTTTCCATCCTCCTCCTGTTACTTTCTCCACTTGTAACTCTACTATGTATTCAAAGCTCAGAACCACATGATCACTAGCTCCGAGGGGCCTTTTATGTCTGATGTCCTCAATGTCCGTGCTACTCAGGGTGAATACGAGGTTCAGTCTTGCTGCTTCAACCTCCTCGCTCTCTCTCTCTCTCTGGTAGTGCCCCTAACATGTTGATGTATGTGGTTTTCCAGTACCACATCCATCATGTTTCGGAACCCCCATGTGACTCCAGGTTTTCCCTAATCAATCTCCTTGTGATTGAAATCGCCCACAACTAGTAACTTTGCTCTACCTGTGTGATCTCTTCTGACCACCTCAGCATGTGTGTCCACCATTGCTCTGTTGCTCTCTTCATATTCTCTTAGCCTCCTGCAGTTCTGTGGCGGGTTATACACCACTGCAATGACTACCTTATATCCCCTGGACTGAATTGTACTTATTATGTAATCCCTTTCGCCAATTTCGTTCATTCCTTCATTTTCCTTAACCCCCATCGTTTTTTTAATGAGCGATGCAACTCCTTCCCCTCCCCTCTACTACTCTTATATTTCCTCAGGATCTGATATCCGGGTGGGAAGATTGCATCTGTTATTTTCAGGGTGAGTTTCGTTTCTGTGGCTGCTATGATGTCTGGGGATGCCTCCTTGATTCTTTCATGCCACTCCTCACATTTATTTGTTATTCCATCTGCATTCGTATACCAAACCTTCAACTTCTTTTCTAAAACTGTAGTCTGGGAAGAACGTTGGGGTAGGGGGAGCGAGAGCCCTGGTGGGGACCTATGGGGGGTTGCTGTGGGGGTGGAGTTTGTTATTAGGGGGTGGGGGCAGAGGGTACAGTGTGTGGGTTTTGGTTTAGATTGTTTGGTTGCATTGGTGTTGTCATGGTTGGGGTCCTTCTGTGGATGGTTCTGAAGGAGGTTGTGTTCGCTATTTCTCCTGAGTCTGGGTTCCCCTGTTTATCTCTGTCATTGCCTCTCGTTCCTCCTTCCGTTTTTGTACCCTCTCTTTCAGTTTCTGCCTTTCTTCTTGTGTTCTGTCTTGATCGAGGAACACCTTCCATTACTTTGGTATGTCCCTTAGTTGTGCTGTCTCCTGCAGGATCCTGTTTCGAGCTGATTCTTCCTTGAAAATCGCTTTGACTGGCCGTGTTTTTTTCTATTGCAAACCACCCAGTTCTCAGAAAATTTCTGTGTAGGTGTGTGTGTGTGCACGTGTGTATGTGTGTAGATTGTGTGTGTAGGTGCGTGTGTAGGTGTGTGTGTAGGTGTGTGTGTGTGTAGGTGTGTGTGTGTGTAGGTGTGTGTGTGTGTGTGTGTGTGTGTGTGTGTGTGTGTGTGTGTGTGTGTGTGTGTGTGTGTGTGTGTGTGTGTGTGTGTGTGTGTGTGTGTTAACAACATAAGAAAGAAGGAACAGTGCAGCAGGCCCACCGGCCCATGCGAGACAGGTCCAAGTCGCCTACCTTTCAGTGCCACTGACCCAGCCTAGTTAAGTCTAAGTCACATCCACTTAAGGAAGAAGAACGACATCAGACCTACTAGCAAAAGCTAGTCAGGTCCAACTCACACCCACCCACACCCACTCATGTATTTATCTAACCTATTTTTAAAACTGCACAACGTCTTAGCTTCTATGACGGTACTCGGGAGTTTGTTCTACTCATCCACAACACTATTACCAAACCAGTGCTTTCTTATATCCTTCCTGAATCTGAATTTTTCCATCCTGAAACCATTGATGCGAGTCCTGCTTTGGCTAGATATGTTTAGCATGCTGTTTACATCCCTTTTATTTATTCCTGTTTTCCATTTACACACCTCAAACCATGTCCCCCTAATTCTACGCCATCCTAGAGAGTGCAAATTTAGAGCCCTCGTTCTGTCCTCATAGGGAAGATTTCTGATACACGGGATCAACTTTGTTATCCTCCTTTGTACGTCTTCCAGTGCATTTATATCCATTCTGAAATGCGGTGACCAAAACTGTGCAGCAGAATCTAAATGAGGCCTAACCAAAGATACGTAGATTTGAAGAACAACCTGAGGACTTCTATTATTTATACTTCCGGATATGAAGCCAAGGATTCTGTTAACTTTATTGCGAACACTTATGCACTGTTGACTTGGTTTCAGATTACTGCTAACCAGAACTCCTAAATCCTTTTTCGCAATCCGTAATATTAAGATCTCCATTATTTAGTTTATATGTGAGAAAATTATTTTCCTGTCCAACATTTAGAACTTTGCATTTGTCTATATTAAACTGCATCTGCCACTTCTTCGACCACTGCATCAATCTATTCAAATCATCCTGGAGTGCTCTAATGTCCTCATTAGGATGAATTGGACGGCCTGTTTTGATGTCATCAACAAATTTGCTTGTGTCGCTATTTATTCCCTCATCTATATCGTTTATGTAAATTGTGAACAACAACGGGCCCATCACTGACCCCTGTGGAACGCCTCTTGTGACGTGCCCTCATTCTAATTTCTCCCCATTTATGCAAACTCTCTGCTGCCTATATGTCAGCCATGCCTCTACCCAGGAAAAAAAATTCTCCTCCTATTCCGTGTGCCTTAAGTTTCCTCAACAGCCATGATCTACCTCCTCAAATACCTTAGTGAAAAAAAAGATCACTTTCAAGATCACTTATAAAACTGTGGCTCTCCCCACACTTATGTGGCTCAGGGCAACTTGTAAACCACTTCAGGGGTTGTTTACTACCCTAACACTACCCTGTGTGTGTGTGTATGTGTGTGTGTGTGTGTGTGTGTGTGTGTGTGTGTGTGTGTGTGTGTGTGTGTGTGTGTGTGTGTTTGTGTATGTGTGTGTGTGTGTTTGCGTGTGTGCGTGCATGCGCGCGCCCGTGCCATTAATATGTCATAGTTTCTGTCATCTGCAAATCCACATTTTTTTTTAAACAAATGCCATCTAGGTTCATTACTGGCGGCCTCTCCAGGTCAAGGATCCTCAAAGAAAACCCAAGTGGCCCGCGGTGAGGAATTAAGAGAAAAAGATATACGAATATCTATGTCTGCGTAGTGAGGAAGAGGAAGACTCAAAGATAAGATACAAAAGACAATGATTCTTCTTGTTTACGTAGTGATGAAGAGGGAAGGAGGAGGAGGCAACGAAAATAAGATATTAAAGCCATTGAGAGATAATAGGAGAATAGAAGTAGCAGTAGCGTGGAACAGTTTATGTAACCCACAATTCCGTGGCTGGAACAATTTATAGTCCCCAATACGTGGCTGGAATAATTCACAAATAATCTGGAGATATGTTTCAGTTTTTTAATTGTAGTGTCAGCACACCTCTACCAAGACTGAGTAAAGAATGTTGAAAGTAATTCTTCTTCGTCGGGTCACCCTGCATCGGTGGGAAACGGCCAGTGTGTTAAATAAATAATACCGTGACTGGAATAATTCACAACAAACCTACATTATCGTGACTGGAACAATCCACAACTAATTCCGTAGCTGGAAAAAAATCACAGCAAACCAATGATACCCTGACAAGAACAATTCATAACTAACCCACATGAAGTTTCTGAAACAATTCACAACTCACCCACAATACCAGGGTTGGAACAATTCACAACTAGCTCACAATATCGTGGCTGGAACAATTCTCAACAAACTCCAATACCATGACTGAAACAATTCACATCTAGCCCACGATTTCGTGGCTGGAACAATTTACAACTAACTATAATGCCGTAGTTGGAACAATTCGCAGCATATTCACAATACCGTGGCTGAGATAATTCACAGCTAAATGGCTCATGACAGCTCGATATGTCGCCTGAACATTGATCTGCACAATATTAAATAAAATGTCACAATAACTGCATCTGTGTCCTTTTACCCAACATATTTTCGGTAATTTTACTAACATTAATACAAATCCAATTCACACCCACTCTTGTACTTGTAAATCCTATTTTTAAAGCTACCTAAGGCACCGAGCAGATATATTTTTTTACAGCAGTCTCGAAAACACAGATTTCATAAACATATAGAAAGGCACATTAGGTAGATTTAACCTATAATTACCCAATAAGTTCGAACAGTCACTCATTTCCATTTGGAATAAGTAAGAATGAATTATTTGAAATCAGGAAAGGAAGGAAGCAGATGTGTAAATTAACCGTAAATAAAAAAGTTGAAAGAAAACGGGGAAAATAAGAAAACGCTCGGGATAAAATGAAGAAAATGGCGACTAAAGGACGAAGTGGCAGGCGTTGAAGGATCTGGCAAACATTTGATGATATTAGAGAAGGCGGAGAGAACCTGGGTCATTGTGAGGGTGGCTGTTAAGATGCATTATGTGAATTGCAGCTGCCTGACTTAATACCTCCTTTGTCCTTCCTAAAGTTCTATATAAACATTTCTTAAACGTTCAAAAATGCATATGAAAGGCATACAGTACCGACAAGATAAAAATCAGACACATGTGCAACATCTCTATGTTGTATATGGGTTGAATTTTAGACTTTCAAAGATGCTGGCGTTATCGAGAGGATTTCTAACATTCCAAATTTGTCTGCTAAATTATTTGAAAAATTTCTAAAGAGTTTCAGACCTGCCTAGCATGGGCCAGTACATCTGCTGCAGTGACCTCCCTTTCTTGTGTTTTTATATTGTGTGCTCTGCTGATGAGTATGACACATGTACAGCAGTTGGGTGTCTTTATTGTCGAAACGTTTCGCCTACACAGTAGGCTTCTTCAGTCAAATAAAGAGGTAGCAGGTGTAATAATGAAATAAAGATAATGTAATCAGTCCTTCAATCTTGGAAAAATATAGATAAATGGATCAGAAAAACAACAAGTTAATAAATTAGGCACATGTGCAACACTTGGGTAACTTTACTGAGGAAGAGTTTCGCCACACAGAGGCTTCATCGGTTCTTTGTAATGAACTGAAGCCACTGTGTGGCGAAACGTTCCCTCAAAAAAAGATATCAAACTGTTGTACTTGGAGAAATAGTATCTGAAGGGATCAGTCCCTCAGCAATGTAGATACCAAACTGTGTTGCATTTGGAGAAATAGTATTTGAGGGGGTCAGTCCCTCAGCAATAAACATAACAAACTATTGCATTTGTGTCTTACTCATCAACTTATCGGTATTTTATTCCATTTCTCAACATGTGCTATGTTCTGAAAATTTCCTCGAAGGGTTAGCGAGGCGGAGAAACTTCTGAAAACCAAAAAGTGTGTTAACAAACTCCTGAGTAGCGTCACTGAAGCGAAAACCTTAGGTAGCTTTAATAATAGGTTAGACAAGTACAAGAATGTGCTAATGTTGGTAGAATTTCCTACAGTTATGTTAGGTGAAAGGACACGGGTGCAACTAATGTGGCATTTTATTACGTAAGGCTGTTTGTCAAGCCGTTCCTGAAGAGCAAAACGTTGCAACAATTAAATATCGCATTAATTACACATGTGTCCTTATACCCAACATGTATATGAATGGGTGTGGGTGGGTGCGAGTTGGACCTGCCTAACATTGTCCAGAAGAAATGATATGATGATACCGACAAAATGTGGAATAAGACTCACGAAATCGTAATGACACGATTGCAAACAGACCATACCATGGGTGGGGATAGAACCCGCGATCAGAGAGTCTCAAAATTCCAGACCGTCTCGTTAGCCACTGGACTACCTAGCCACAATAAGATTCGTTCTACTAGGTATATTTCTACACTATAGGAAGGTTAGCATAGGTACTACTGTGTCACAGTGGTGCCTATGCTATTTTTCTCTGGAGAAATACTGTCTAACATTCCTGTTATTCATCTGAGTCTTCAACTTCCAACTGTGACCCCTTGTTGCTGTGTCCCATCTCTGGAACAGCCTGTCTTTGTCCACCTTGTCGATTCCTCTCAGTATTTTATAAGTCGTTATCATGTCCCTCTATCTCTCGTGTCCTCCAGTGCCGTCAGGTCTATGTCCCTTAATCATTCCTCGTAGGACATACCCCTTCGCTCGGGACTAGTATTGTTGCAAACCTTTGCACTTTCTCTAGCTTCCTTACATGCTTGGCTAGGTGTGGGTTCCCTGGACCCTGTACACAGAGTATAGGGTCCTGAACGAATCCTTATTAAGATGTCGGAATGCTGTTCTTAGGTTTGCTAGGCGCCCGTATGCTGCAGCAGTTATTTGGTTGATGTGCGCCTCCGGAGATGTGCTCGGTGTTATACTCCTCAAGATCTTTTTCCTTGAGTGAAGTTTGAAGTCTCTGTGTGTATGTGTGTCTGTGTGTATATATATGTGTACTCACCTATTTGTGGTTGCAGGGGTCGAGTCGCAGCTCCTGACCCCGTATCTTCGCTGGTCGTTGCTAGGTCCACTTTCTCCCTGCTCCAGGGGTTAGTGTGTGTGTGTTGGGAATGTTGGTCTCTAGCTCCTGGACAGTTTCCTCTGCTTCTCCGCCAGGACGTCTATTGATTTTGGCCGAGATTGGTCAAAGGTCAAAGTCACCCCGGCCTAAATGTCATAAACTTAAACTTTGAGATTAGTCTCCTGCATAAAGTTGATATATTGAAACTCAGACGATGATTATTCTAAGTTTCTCTTCGCGCACTTGTTTAAGTGCTTACTAATTCTTGTGTGAAATTAAATTCATTGTCGACACCACTGATGAATACTGGGAGTTGTGATGTGTCACATCATTCAAATCATCAAGTGAGAGAGAATAAAACTTCAAATTTCATGCTTTGTCTGCAATTTGATGAAATATATTGTTTCCTGTAGCCTCATTTCTACGAGCAACAGTATATTTGGCGCAAGACTCAGGATTTTGAACAGATTTGCTTTTTCTGGGCATATCTCTGCCACTGCTACAATCATACACACTTTTATCAACTCTCCATCGGTGAATGGCTTTCCTCTTTTAGCTAACACATAAGCTACTTTGTAATTGGCTCTGGTTAAAGATTCATTTTCAGCTCTCTTCTGCGTTAAAATAAAAAACTTGTTGGGGAACCTACCTGCACTGCATTAATTCAGATTTTTCCGAACGCTGTGTTCCTGTGAATTGGGAATAACTTGGTTTATGTTCGGTCTCATAGTACCGACGTATATTGTCAGAGGTGGGAAAATATTCCCTGCGCTCCTTTGAGTCACAGGACGACCCTCGCAGACTTTTCTGTAATTTGGTGGAGAAATTCCGCTGGATCACAGGTTCGTCTCGTCAACAAATATATCATAAGGATGTTTAGTAAAGGTTCTCCGCACCAATTAAAACCTATGGAATATTTTTCTTTATGCCCTACGTCAGGTACTCATTTGTAAGGTGATGCAAATTCATTGCCTCTATAAAACTCAGATATATTTATGCTATAAAATGAGTTGTCAAATGTCTTAGGAATTAGTATATTACGGTTTATGTCGCCTGTAAATAATTTGAAATCTGTTTTGACAAATTAAAAAAATAAAGAATGTGTGTGATATGAAATATTGTATTTTAATAACTGGGAGGGTGAGTTAGAGAGAACGGGAGGAAGATATTGAGGAATGCAGGAGCACAGAGTTGGATGGATAAAAGAGGGGTATGTAGAAATGGAGGTAGAAAGGAACGTTGAAAAGGAGGAAGACAATGGTAAAAAAAAAAACAAAAGGTTAAACTGGAAGTTGGATAAAAGTTGTAGTGGATAAGAAAATAAAAAAAAAACTATGAATGAATATGAAAGAGGATATGTAATATTATATTGTTACCTCCCCTCATTTTTTTTATACTTCTCCTCCCTTTCCCCGTTTCTAGTTTTTCCTACCCGACCTTTCTTGCCTCCCCTCTTTACTAGAATTTCTTCCCCTCGCTTACGGCCCATTCCCCACACAGGGGAGTCTGACTTTTCCCCTTAAAGGCCCTCATCCCTGGTAGGTCGGCAGAAGGTCCCTTTATGATTTACACAGACTGGCAGGCGGGTCTGTCTCACACCGGGGGAGGGAAGGAAGGGCAAGCCAGCAGGGAGGTAGGGCGTAGAAAATACAAGCAGGGCAACAAGGGGTGAATCCCTGAATTTTGTAATACGGTCTGACCTCGTATATTGGCTGCATAGTGAAGGGAAGAGGTGTGGGAGGGCCGCAGGATCGTCGAGTTGATCCTCATGCGGAGGCTCGCAGAGGACACAAACAGGTGGGTTTTTTTCAGATTTTTTTGATAGGCCTCAAATGGATTTTTCAGAATTTTTATAGGCCTCAAGTAGACTTTTCAGATTACTTACGGGCCGCAAGTGAATTTTTCAGAATTTTTACAGTGGATTTTTCAGATTTTTTATACCCTCAAGTTTTTATATTTTGTTTAACGACACTGAGAGGTGCGGTAGTGGGAAAAAGTAATGGCTAAGCGGACAGGAAATGTTGCTGGGAGACTTGAATTCTCATAAAGGTATATGGGCAATATATATATTTTGGACGGCGTGGAAAAAGGGTCAAAATTAAGGGAAGCTGCCAACGAGTCTCATAATACGAAAATAGGAGACCTGAGTGTGGCTATGAAATATTTTAGCTCAACAACTGATGAAAGGAAAAGGCATATATTCTTTATTGTTTATATATATATATATATATATATATATATATATATATATATATATATATATATATATATATATATATATATATATATATATATATATATATATATATATATATATATATATATATATACAGTATATATCATTGTGTTTGTTTATTATTAAATTATTGTAAACTTATCTGAAATATATTTAGTTGGATTAGGTTGAATTAAATTGCACTTGTTATAACAAGGTTAGGTAAGTTTTCTAAGGTTCTTTTGGTCCAAAAGTATTATTTTTTGCATTAGTATAAAATAAAAAAGTATACTTAAAAGTATGAGATAATTTTAGAAAGAACTTAATTTTAAGTGAGTTCTTTTTAATTGACCAGTTTTTACCTATTCGGCACTACATATATATATATATATATATATATATATATATATATATATATATATATATATATATATATATATATATATATATATATATATATATATATATATATATATATATATATATATATATATATATATATATATATATATATAATCGTACCCTGCTTCCAGCCCTTCCTAGTTTTGCCCATCCATTCTACATGTTAGTCATGTTAACAACTCCTCTCTTAAAGATATATTTTTCATACTACTACTACTACTACTTCACTGTCTTCTAATTTCAGCGCTTCTTTTCTCTGCACAAAACTCAAATTATACAATAATCGAAAATGCGGCATCTTCGTTGCTTCCAACTTTCTCTTCACTGCAGCATCCTCATTGCGTCCAGTCTTCTCCTCACTGCAACATTTTCTAATCTTCAAACTGCAGCTTCCGAGGATCATGCATCACACACATTTAGTTTTTTCACGTCACTGAGTAAACATTCACCTTTTCCCCAACACTTGAAATACTTCCCTTAAGTACTGAAGTTGACTCGTGCAGGACTGGTACTCGGTCTTTCACGGAATATAGTCCAGCAGGACTGCAGTTTTTTAACACTTTTTGTCCCCTGATACGACCCACAGGAGTCGCTTGTGGCTCTATTGCACATATAAAAGCGTCAGATATACTACACTCTTGATACAGCCCCTTTCATTATACAGTAATAAAATTTATTTTTCCAAAACTCAATTCACATCATCTTTTATACACCCATCAGTTGACACATTCGCTCTCAGATATATAAATACATTCGCTTCCTCCCTGCTCCTTCTTTCCAATCTTTCATTCCCTAAACGCTTTACTCTCATCACCTTTTTCATTTCTGAGTTTACTTCTATTCCTTCCTTTTCTCACCCTTCTATATTCTTCGAATATCTTCTTCAATTACACTTCCAAATCTCCTAAAAGCACTGTCTCATCAGCAAAGAGCAACTGTAACATTTCCCAATATATTAATTTTTTTTATTATTTTAAGCGCCAACCTCTGCCCAACACCTTAGTCTTCGCCTCTCTCTTACATTCCCATTAATATAAACAATAAACACACATTACAGTATCATACATCCCAGTCTAAAGTTCACTCTTATTAGAAAAATATTGTTACTTTCCTACACAACCTAAATCTTACAATCTCTCTTACAATCTCTTTAGAGCTTTTAACAACTTACCACCTGGTCCATCCATTTGCAGTACCAGTCACATCGCTCAAGAGTTCACACTATTAAAAGATTTTTCGAAATCCATAGATGCAGACAAAGATACAAGTTTTTAGTGGGCTTACGCTGTAATAATACCCTTACATACAAAAAAAATCTCTGCTAAACCTTGTTCATTACGTTTTAGACACATTAATCAAGTGTACCGTTCATACCAACACTTTATTCCAACATGTCACCAGTTCAGTCTTTATCTCGTCCATGTCTCATACTTTTCAAGTTACTTCTCGCCTGAGATTTACAAAGTGATTGAGTCCTGCAAGTATGGCAACAAACATGCAAATACAGTATAATACGATCCTTTATTGCTACATATATGTCATTCCTTATTCCATTTCTCTCCACCTGGAAGCATGTAAGAAAGACACTTACGCGGTAACTAAGACACTTATGCGGTAACTAAGACACTTATCTGGGAAACATTTCGCCAACCAGTGGCACTTCCGGCTTTTTCACTCTGTTCTCCAGCACGAAATTTCTGTTTCCATTTCATCATCTATATTTCACAACTTCTGAACCTGTTCTCTCCACCTCTCTAATACCTCTCCCTCCTGCTTCACCCTCTCACTTTTATCAGAATATTTACTCTCCCAGAGGGATGGAGAGCTTACATTCCGTTAAAGAACTTTTAATCCAAGGAACTGAAACTTTGATTTTCATTGATTCAAGCCTGATTACCTTCCATTCTTCAGGCTCTGTAAGACCCCCTTCAGGTTTAACGCTTCCAAGTGATGATAAAACTATGTGTAATTCGGTCGCTGAACGATCTGAGAATAGTGCAGAGTGCTGCGTAAATCTACATTGCCAAGGAAGTCAGGAAGTGTGGTTTATTTTCGTTGGGTTCTTAGGTTCTCTATACTTAAATGCGTCCCAGAAGAGCAGGGACAAGAAGTGTAAAGAGACTTGCTCCTGTAATAAAGTTGGTAGAATTACCGACAATATGTAAAGTAAAAGGACACAAGTGCAACTAATGTGACATTTATTGTGGCAACGTTTCGCTCTCCAGGAGCTTTATCAAGGTAATGGCTTGATAAAGCTCCTGGAGAGCGAAACGTTGCCACAATAAATGTCACATTAGTTGCACTTGTGTCCTTCTACTTTACAGACTTGCTCCTGTCTCGCCTCATCCAGGAATCGAACCCAGGTTCTTTAGGTTGTGAGCTATGTTCTGGTTCCTTTTCTTTCCACACTCACTTTGATTTCTTATGGCTCAGTATGGCCATAGTGTCTCCTGCCACACTTTAAATTTCCAAAATAGTCATTATTTCCTCGAAGACTTTAGATTTAGAAGCACGACATTTTTTTTTTTTTTGAAAGGATGAGGCAGACGTTGCCCGCCTCTTCAGGGGGCAACGTCCGCCTGCTGGGAGTGTCTGTGGAAACACTAGAAGAGTCATTACCAAAAGTAGGCGAATCTTGCTGGGAGTCTCGGGACACAGAGACCCTAATGTAAGTTCTCCTCTGTTGACTTTCAGGTGTGGGAGAGTCTTTGTCTCGCTACCAAAGGCTATTATAAGACTCTGTAATTTGCGTAACATATTCTTTACGACACTAGGCATTATGACACTTGTAAAGAGAAAGAAAGTTATTTTATGGTGCCCCGTGGCCTGGTGGCTAAAGCTCTCTCTCTTCACACGGCGAGAGTCTGGGTTCGATTCCCGGCGAGGGTAGAAACATTGGGCGTGTTTCTGTACACCGGATGTCTATATTCCCCATTAGTAAAATGGGTACCTGTGTGTTAGTCGACTGGTGTGCGTCGCATCCTGGGACGAAACTGACCTAATTTGCCAGAATTGCTTAGCATAACAAGGGGCTTTTTATGTAGTAGTATGTCACTGATGCCATCTAAACTTGTATACCTTGTACATGTATTTGTAGTAAATAAAGACATTATTATTATTATTATTATTATTATTATTATTATTATTATTATTATTATTATTATTATTATTATTATTATTATTATTATAAGGTTCCTGAACTGAAGTTATTCAAATAAAAATTACTTTCTTGAATCATGGACATAAAATTTAACAGTACCTTTTAAATTACCACACTAAAATTCTAAGTGAGCTGTTTTCATTCATTCTTAGACTCCGGTAAATCAATTATTCCTTTGCTTGTAATTACAAAAAACAAATGCTGGAAAATATTTAAATAACAACAAAGGACAGGAGGACATGTACAGTACTTCAAATCCTCGTGTAACGTCAAAGAGTTGCCTTGATACTCCTGCAGGGTTACTGATGCTGGAAATTTGATCCACCATTCACCTCCTTTAATCAAACATGATTGTCTTCAATTCAACAGATATTCTATACTCTTACGGATTTTGCGCTTACCGAATATGCCCAATCATTTCATCTACACGTCAAGTACTCAAGGCACATTCCACTTGGTATTGGTTAGTTGATTAACTGGGTTTAAAGCCTGCCGACTACACCATGGTCAGTAAGGCTGCATGACACCTAAGCACCGACAATAAAGAATGCGTCAACTCACAGAATAATTAAAAAAACTCTTATAAACTCTTATACACATCTCTTTATGCGCATTTCCTTCCGTTCTCGATATTAAATATTACTCGACCTGCAATAGGAAGAGGGAAGAGGGAAGCGTTAATTTATCATTAAAATTTAAGAAATATACAATGAATTTAAAATCTGTGCAGTAGGACAGAAATTTTTGCCTTTTTTTTGGGCCAAGAGATGCAACTGATGTGTTATACCAACCTTCATTGGCGAGATTTCGCCCACAAGTGCACTTTTCAAACGTCCTCAATAAATGATTCAGTTATTATAGTTTTGCAAGTTATTATATTTTTCTCTAGAGATGTGAAAAAACGTCATTATTTTCTTCATATATGTCTCCACCATCTTGAGATACCATCGTAATGGTGTTGGTATCTCATACCATTGCCATAGTGTTAGGTAAAAGGACACATATCCAACTAAAGTGACACATTATTGTGGCAACGTTTCGCGCAGAGCTAAACATTGTCACAATAAAATGTCGCATTAGTTGCATCTGTTTAAATTTATCTAACATTTTGTTGGTAATTCTACCATTATTACCATTACCATAGTGATGGTATCTCATTCGATTATCTCTCTCATTCCTGTTAATGGATGAAACAATCCCCTGGGAAGGTGAAACTCGCCTAGCAGCTCTAACCTCTTATCAAACGACGTATTGCCCTAAATAGGGCTTTTATCAAGCTTTATTCAGGGCGAAACATAACCTAACAAAGTCTTCTTTAGTGGGAAAAGTCGCACAATAAAAGGACTGATATATGTCTGTCAGGAGAACAAACTACATAAGAGTGAGATGTCAAATATTGTTCTCCTGGAGGTTACCTGGAGGTTATTCCGGGGATCAACGCCCCCGCGGCCCGGTCCATGACCAGGCCTCCCGATGGATCAGGGCCTGATCAACTAGGCTGTTACTGCTGGCCGCACGCAGTCCGACGTACGAGCCACAGCCCGGCTGATCCGGCACCGACTTTAGGTATCTGTCCAGGGGTTTATTGGCAATTCCCCTAATGCTTGATGGGAGGCTGTTGAACAGTTTTGGGCCCCGGACACTTATGGTGTTTTCTCTTAGTGTACCAATGGCGCCCCTACTTTTTATTGGCGGCATTTTGCATCGCCTGCCCAGTCTTTTACTTTCGTAGGGAGTGATTTCTGTGTGCAGATTTGGGACCATTCCTTCCAAGATTTTCCAAGTGTAGATTATGATATATCTCTCCCTCCTGCGTTCCAACGAGTACAAGTCAAGTGCTTCCAAGCGTTCCCAGTAGTTAAGGTGCTTGACAGAACTTATACGTGCAGTAAAGGATCTCTGTACACTCTCTAGATCTGCGATTTCACCTGCTTTGTATGGAGATGTTAATGTACAGCAGTATTCCAGCCTAGAGAGAACAAGTGATTTGAAAAGGATCATCATGGGCTTGGCATCTCTCGTTTTGAAAGTTCTCATTATCCATCCTATCATTTTCTTTGCACGTGCGATCGTGGCACTGTTGTGATCCTTGAAAGTGAGATCCTCAGACATTACTACTCCCAGGTCCCTTACATTATTTTTCCGCTCTATTGTATGGCCGGAGTCAGTAGTATACTCTGTTCTAGTTATTATCTCCTCCAGTTTTCCATAACGGAGTAGTTGGAATTTGTCCTCATTGAACATCATATTGTTTACCGTTGCCCACTGGAAAACTTTGTTTATATCTTCTTGGAGGTTAACCGCGTCCTCAGCAGATGACAGCCTCATGCAGATCCTAGTATCATCCGCAAAGGATGATACGGTGCTGTGGTGTATATCTCTGTTTATGTCTGATATGAGGATAAGGAATAAGATGGGGGCGAGTACTGTGCCTTGTGGAACAGAGCTCTTCACTATGGCAGCCTCCGATTTAACTCTGTTGACCACTACTCTTTGTGTTCGATTTGTTAGGAAGTTGAAGATCCATCTCCCCACTTTCCCAGTTATTCCTTTAGCACGTATTTTATGGGCTATTACGCCATGATCGCATTTGTCAAATGCTTTTGCAAAGTCTGTGTATATTACATCTGCATTCTGATTTTCTTCCAGTGCATCCAAGGCCATGTCATAGTGATCCAGTAGTTGTGAGAGGCAGGAGCGACCTGCCCTGAACCCATGTTGCCCTGGATTGTGCAGATTTTGGGAATCCAGGTGATTTGCAATCCTGCTTCTTAGCACTCTTTCAAAGATTTTTATGATGTGGGATGTCAGAGCTATTGGTCTATAGTTCTTAGCTAATGCTTTGCTGCCACCTTTATGGAGTGGGTGAATGTGTTAACACAAGAGGAAGCAGAAAGTCTCCTAGAGTTTGATGAGTTGCCTTGACACGTCTAAAACACCGCCTCATCATCATTTATTTGTAGAGTCTGTAGCTCTTCATGGATGAATAGGGGGAAAAGGTGTCTCGATGGTAGCACAAGACTATTTACAGTAGTCGATGAACTGAAGGTAGCCTATCCTTCCTTGGCTGAGACCTAATTTCCTGTCATTCACTGAGTGGGTGTTCCCTATGGGTTACCTATCCCCTATGAATACTTTCATAATAATAATAATAATAATAATAATAATAATAATAATAATAATAATAATAATAATAATAATAATAATAATAATAATAATGAGAAGAAGACAATGACGACGTAGCATAGCGTTGCAAACATTATTCAGCAAACAGTGGAATACAATATCTTCATGACATATCCTGCAACACGAACTAATCACGGTTACCCAAAGACAAAATCTGTTGTCAGATGAAAAGTGAGAAATCACGTCGAAAGCAAAATGAAACAAGGGGTATGAAAAAGAGGTCGACACATTTTTCGGTCTCAGAGACCCTAATCAGCAGATGTTGAAAATCTGGGAGAAAATTATCCATACTGGCTTTTCGTCTTCAGTGTTGGATTTCAATCGTACGATTATAGTTTGTCGTTATCTTTTTTTTTATGAAATGGAACACGTACCATTACAACGTAGACTTTGATGCAATATTTTATTTTTTTTTGTATTAGGTGGACCAGTCAGGGGAGGATGTATTAGTAAATTAAAGAAGCTTAAGCTTCAGGGTCCTTAATCCCGGAGGGGGCCCAGAAGCCACTTCAGTCCACATTGCTTAAAATTTTGGGTCTACTGTATAAGAAGGGGTTGCGAAGGGGCCCTCATAACAGTTCAAGCTTCAGGGCCCCAAGAATGTAGGTCCGCCACTGGGACCAGTAAGTCAAAGGCAGGCTTCAGTCAAGTGAACGTAGAGTTACATAGGATATATATACCCACAGGTGTATGTCTCTCTGAGCATTATGTAACACTTTAGGCAGAGGTTAAGGATTAAAGTATTCTTGAGAAATAACACACGTCCTTAATGACAGCTTGACCATTCGACAGATTGTGAACACAGTTAACCTACTGACCAGGTAAGCGGTGGCATCATGTAACTAAGATCCATGACAGAAGTGTTACATTTCTCCTGACAAACAAAACTTCCATGATTCATGATACTTGATGTCCTCGTCTTCTTTCCAGGTACGTACAAGAGACCAAGACTCCTGTGTTAGCTGCTTGTTAATTTCAGTGAGTACACAATTCATTATTATTAATAATACTATTATAGAACTGTCATCAGAACAGTTATAGAGGTGGTACCTCCCTATATATATATATATATATATATATATATATATATATATATATATATATATATATATATATATATATATATATATATATATATATATATATATATATATAGATGTATGGTGTAGGAGGTAGGTTACTGAAAGCAGTGAAGAGTTTTTACGAGGATAGTGAGGCTCAAGTTAGAGTATGTAGGAAAGAGGGAAATTATTTCCCAGTAAAAGTAGGCCTTAGACAAGGATGTGTGGTGTCACCGTGGTTGTTTAATATATTTATAGATGGGGTTGTAAGAGAAGTGAATGCGAGGGTCTTGGCAAGAGGCGTGGAGTTAAAAGATAAAGAATCACACACAAAGTGGGAGTTGTTACAGTTGCTCTTTGCTGATGACACTGTGCTCTTGGGAGATTCTGAAGAGAAGTTGCAGAGATTGGTGGATGAATTTGGTAGGGTGTGCAAAAGAAGAAAATTAAAGGTGAATACAGGAAAGAGTAAGGTTATGAGGATAACAAAAAGATTAGGTGATGAAAGACTGGATATCAGATTGGAGGGAGAGAGTATGGAGGAGGTGAATGTATTCAGATATTTGGGAGTGGACGTGTCAGCGGATGGGTCTATGAAAGATGAGGTGAATCATAGAATTGATGAGGGGAAAAGGGTGAGTGGTGCACTTAGGAGTCTGTGGAGACAAAGAACTTTGTCCTTGGAGGCAAAGAGGGGAATGTATGAGAGTATAGTTTTACCAACGCTCTTATATGGGTGTGAAGCATGGGTGATGAATGTTGCAGCGAGGAGAAGGCTGGAGGCAGTGGAGATGTCATGTCTGAGGGCAATGTGTGGTGTGAATATAATGCAGAGAATTCGTAGTTTGGAAGTTAGGAGGAGGTGCGTGATTACCAAAACTGTTGTCCAGAGGGCTGAGGAAGGGTTGTTGAGGTGGTTCGGACATGTAGAGAGAATGGAGCGAAACAGAATGACTTCAAGAGTGTATCAGTCTGTAGTGGAAGGAAGGCGGGGTAGGGGTCGGCCTAGGAAAGGTTGGAGGTAGGGGGTAAAGGAGGTTTTGTGTGCGAGGGGCTTGGACTTCCAGCAGGCATGCGTGAGCGTGTTTGATAGGAGTGAATGGAGACAAATGGTTTTTAATACTTGACGTACTGTTGGAGTGTGAGCAAAGTAACATTTATGAAGGGGTTCAGGGAAACCGGCAGGCCGGACTTGAGTCCTGGAGATGGGAAGTACAGTGCCTGCACTCTGAAGGAGGGGTGTTAATGTTGCAGTTTAAAAACTGTAGTGTAAAGCACCCTTCTGGCAAGACAGTGATGGAGTGAATGATGGTGAAAGTTTTTCTTTTTCGGGCCACCCTGCCTTGGTGGGAATCAGCCAGTGTGATAATAATAAAATAAAAATATATTTACATATATATATATATATATATATATACATATATATATAATATATATATATATATATATATCGACTTGCCGCCCCTATTCTCGCCGAACACAGGTGTATTTGTGGCAGTGAAGCAGCAGACCGATTCGGGTACCATGGTCTTGTGTGCCGTAAATCCGAGGGAAAGATTGCAAGACATGAGGAGGTTAATAACATTATCAAGAGGAGCCTCACAACAGCTGGATGCCCAGCAGTAAGGGAGCCACCCCAACTATGCAGATCTGATGGCAGCCAGAAGCGTCCAGATGGTATCACCCTTCAAGCCTGGACAGATGGGAAGCAGGTGGTGTGGGACTATACATGTGCATCTACCTTGGCTGATACCTATCTCCAATACACCAGGGAGGAAGGAGGGGCAGCTGCCAGCTTTAGGGAGTCCCAAAAGTCTAGAAAATATGGAGAACTTGCCCATCATTATATGTTTGTTCCCATAGGCTCAGAGACCCTTGGCTCATGGGGAAAGAGTGCATCTAATTTCCTTAAGGAGCTGGGAAAAAGACTCATCAGGGTAACTAGGGATCCCAGGGCAGCTAGTTTTCTGTTCCAGCGGCTCAGCGCGGCTGTTCAAAGGGGTAATGCATGCTGCATTTTGGGCACACGCCCCAGCTCTGAGGAGCTGGATGAGATTTTCGCCTTATAATCGGTGATACACACGTAACAACATGTATATGTATATATATATATATATGCCACCATTATATCAACAATGTATCTCTTAAATCTTCTGTGCCATATTACGTAATAAAATATTCCTATTGGTAAAAAAAAATAGTTTAAAAGATGGGGTGGTAGGGGAAGTGGAATATTCAAATGGCTTCAGGAAGAAATCCAAATATTCTTCCTTGAAGCCTTTTTATCCACTTCTCCGAGGCTATGGGTCCCACAATTTACACCAGAGGTGGACCCCATCCTATATAATTTAATACTCTTAAAAAAAAAAATATATATATATATATATATATATATATATATATATATATATATATATATATATATATATATATATATATATATATATATATATATATATATATATATATATATATATATATAATATACTTAATAATTCGCAAAAAGGAGAAATGATTTAGAAAGATTATCTCTCATTCTACAGCAGGATTCAAGCCTATAAACACGGCATCAGAGTACACGGTGGCCGTGTGGATAATAATAGGTGGGTAGCAGTTTAGTTAGGTTACACTGGCTGCCACAGTACACTGAGAAGTCACTTCACTGCACAGTGAAGGTTAAGAAAAAAAAAACCCGCTCATCTTTGATACATTTGCTTTAAGATCAGACACTAAGAACTCAGTTTAACACTTCATGGGGAAAAAACTCAGAGGAGACATGATCATAACATACAACTCCAACTTCATGTTGGTTTGTGAAAGTAATTACAAACACAGATAAGGTTTTTAATAATAATAATAATAATAATACTAATACTAATAATAATAATATAATAATAATAAAAATAATTTATAGTTGAGTGTTCCGGGAACGATATTGTGTCTCTTTCTACTTCTTTCTTCTTTATTTTTCTTCTTCTTCTTCTTCTTCTTCTTCTTCTTCTTCTTCTTCTTCTTCTTCTTCTTCTTCTTCTTCTTCTTATTATTATTATTATTATTATTATTATTATTATTATTATTATTATTGTTATCATTATTATTATTTTATTATTATTACTATTATATTATTATTACTATAATTATTATTATTATTATTATTATTATTATTATTATTATTATTATTATTATTATTATTATTTTTATTATTTATTATCATCACACTGGCCGATTCCCACCAAGGCAGGGTGGCCCGAAAAAGAAAAACTTTCACCATCATTCACTCCATCACTGTCTTGCCAGAAGGGTGCTTTACACTACAGTTTTTAAACTGCAACATTAACACCCCTCCTTCAGAGTGCAGGCACTGTACTTCCCATCTCCAGGACTCAAGTCCGGCCTGCCGGTTTCCCTGAACCCCTTCATAAATGTTACTTTGCTCACACTCCAACAGCACGTCAAGTATTAAAAACCATTTGTCTCCATTCACTCCTATCAAACATGCTCACGCATGCCTGCAGGAAGTCCAAGCCCCTCGCACACAAAACCTCCTTTATCCCCTCCCTCCAACCTTTCCTAGGCCGACCCCTACCCCGCCTTCCTTCCACTACAGACTGATACACTCTTGAAGTCACTCTGTTTCGCTCCATTCTCTCTACATGTCCGAACCACCTCAACAACCCTTCCTCAGCCCTTGTGGCATGCAAAGAGTACGTAACCTTTATTCGGCGCATGGACACACCCTCATTTACAGGCTATCTCCCCCAACCAGCGAACCAGGTTGCTAAGAGTTGATGATGGGGCCCCATCGTTCAACTAGCGACCAGGTTCTAGCCAATAAGAAGGTGGGATTGACAATCTCAGAGGTTATGTGGATACCGCTCTCCTGTCTGCCCTTGTCATTCCCACTCTAGAGCTGGTTGAAGCACGGTCTGCTATCTTGTGGCTTCTATTTCTGCCTTGCTTACCGTGGAGTGCACTATATTTATCACTGTACATAGTGTACATATTGCTGTTATAATTGGTGAAGGATAATATAAGTCTAAACTTTTTTCTGCTGTGTTTATTTGCTCCCATTACACCTGGGATAACAGGCCATTTGAAATCCTAGGTTGTAATAGCCCTCTTGACAACAGTTTTGGTAATCACGCACCTCCTCCTAACTTCCAAACTACGAATTCTCTGCATTATATTCACACCACACATTGCCCTCAGACATGACATCTCCACTGCCTCCAGCCTTCTCCTCGCTGCAACATTCATCACCCATGCTTCACATCCACATAAGAGCGTTGGTAAAACTATACTCTCATACATTCCCCTCTTTACCTCCAAGGACAAAGTTCTTTGTCTCCACAGACTCCTAAGTGTACCACTCACCCTTTTCCCCTCATCAATTCCATGATTCACCTCATCTTTCATAGACCCATCCGCTGACACGTCCACTCCCAAATATCTGAATACATTCACCTCCTCCATACTCTCTCCCTCCAATCTGATATCCAATCTTTCATCACCTAATCTTTTTCTTATCCTCATAACCTTACTCTTTCCTGTATTCACTTTTAATTTTCTTCTCTTGCACACCCTACCAAATTCATCCACCAATCTCTGCAACTTCTCTTCAGAATCTCCCAAGAGCACAGTGTCATCAGCAAAGAGCAACTGTGACAACTCCCACTTTATGTGTGATTCTTTATCTTTTAACTCCACGCCTCTTGCCAAGACCCTCGCATTTACTTCTCTTACAACCCCATCTATAAATATATTAAACAACCACGGTGACATCACACATCCTTGTCTAAGGCCTACTTTTACTGGGAAATAATTTCCCTCTTTCCTACATACTCTAACTTGAGCCTCACTATCCTCGTAAAAACTCTTCACTGCTTTCAGTAACCTACCTCCTACACCATACACCTGCAACATCTGCCACATTGCCCCCCTATCCACCCTGTCATACGCCTTTTCCAAATCCATAAATGCTACAAAGACCTCTTTAGCCTTATCTAAATACTGTTCACTTATATGTTTCCCTGTAAACACCTGGTCCACACACCCCCTACCCTTCCTAAAGCCTCCTTGTTCATCTGCTATCCTATTCTCCGTCTTACTCTTAAATCTTTCAATAATAACTCTACCATACATTTTACCAGGTATACTCAACAGACTTATCCCCCTATAATAATTATTATTATTATCATTATTATTATTATTATTATTATTATTATTATTATTATTATTATTATTATTATTAGTATTATTATTATTATTATGACCAATATAACTTCCATCATCAATAACTTACAAGTGTTGGTAAAACCATTTCTCTCTAATTAAATGCTTGTAATATTTAGTAAAAAAAAAGAAATAGCTGCTCTTCATCCGAGGAACTGAAGCTATAATCACCTTTCTCGGATCCTAATTATATTATGTTAATTAGTGTGATAATGTCAGTAATTACATTCTGTTAATTTATGCTGTGTTTCAGTAAATGGTTTTGTTCATTAGTGAAGTTTTTTGTATTAAATTACAAAACCTACGAGAAAAAAAGGAAATAATAATAGTGATAATAATAAAAATAGTGATAATAATTATAAAAGTGATAATAATAATAGTGATAATAATAATAATAATAATAATAATCCTCTTTTGATGTGCGTGTAAATACACGGAAACGTTTAGGTATATCAATTAGTTTTCATAGAGATATTTTTTGCATAGACTTTAAAGTAGATTCCGAAAGGCCTAAGACTCGACAAAATATCAATATGGCTGAAGATGGTCTCAGTTACCGACGAGTGTGTGAGCAAGACCCAAGAGACAGCACCGGGACATCAACTCTGGAAAGGTTTCGCTCACCAAGAGATTTATCAGTCCAGAGGACTGGACTGACGAAACTCCCAGTGAGCGAAACGTTTCCAATATTGATGTCCTAGTACTACCCAGGTGTTTTATTTGC
>NC_091344.1:10871071-10898571 GCF_038502225.1 Cherax quadricarinatus | reverse complement strand
TCTTCAGGACTACTGTGCTCTTCACACCAACTCCAAGACTGAGGGACTCATTAACTCATCTTTTGTATATAGTTCTACTGTTTTCAAATTATGTCCTAGAATCTGTATTGATAAAGTCACAGGATGGCGAAACGTCTACACAAATGGTTCTTTGAACCATTCATCTACAAAGTAACAGGACACAAGTGCAACTAATGTGACATTTTATTGTGGCAACGTTTCGCTCTCCATTAGCTTTATCAAGCTTGACAAAGCTCCTGGAGAGCGAAACGTTGCCACAATAAAATGTCACATTAGTTGCACTTGCGTCCTTTTACTTTACATATTGTCGGTAATTCTACCAACTTTATTGCAATAAAGATACCCAGATGTTGCACATGTGTCTAACTTTGCAATACTTAATATTACTTAGGAATAAGAGAATATGGATAACTCGGTAAAAGCCCCCGATTTCCGTTCTGTCGATTATAATGGACTTAGGCAATACTTGTCTTCCACTGACGCCTATAAAAACGCCAGTCTTCTCGCCTTTGCTCCAGACTCTCCTCCACCACGATGCTGTGAACACTAACTCCAAGGCCGAGGGACTGATTACCTCATCTTTTGTATATAGTTCTACTGTCTTCCTATTATGTCCTAGAATCTGTATTGATAAAGCCACTGGATGGCGAAACGTCTACAATAAAGATATCCAGATGTTGCACATGTGTCTTAACTTTCATATTGTCGGTATTTTATACCTTTCTTGCACAATACTTGTCTAGCCTTGACTGGGGATATCTGTCTATTGAAGCAAATTCTTGGGTAGCTTCGGGAAAAGTTGAATAAATGTGGGTGAAAATGATTAGTTTTGAGAAGGACCTGCCTAGATCTCGCCAGTAGGCCTTCTGCAGTGTTCCTTAATTCTCATGCTCTAATCTGAGAGAAAAAATCGCTAAAGTAGCAAAAAGTTAACATTTTTTCCCCAAAATTTCGCTTATGAAAACTATGAATTTTGATTGTAAAATTTAATAAACTTTAGCTGGATCTTAAATTGCTTTCACGGGAAATGCCTTAATGTTTTTAATCTAAGTAATTTGATCTACTCTCCACTTCCTTGGATCAAAACTGATTGCTTCCCTTTTTCCAAGGGCTGAACGACCCATATATAGAATGTAAAAACATCATTAACGGAGAAAATAATTTTCTAAAATAATTTTCTGAACTTTTCTGTTGTTTATCGCCTCAGTTGAGACTTACCAATGTTCCAGGACGGACCGAAGCGTCGATATAGGTTCGTTCCTTTGATAAAGGATATTTGTGAACTGTTCCATCCACGGCACTTTGACTTTCTATTCATCGCAAAGAAACAAGGCAAAACAAAAATAGACTACTCGTTCCAGGAGATTTCCGAGTTGGAAGACTAATGACCCACATGCTGGGAGCTGCGAAAGTCTCTCTCTCTCTCTCTCTCTCTCTCTCTCTCTCTCTCTCTCTCTCTCTCTCTCTCTCTCTCTCTCTCTCTCTCTCTCTCTCTCTCTCTCTCTCTCTTTCTCTCTATTTCTTACTCACTCTCTCTATTTCTCTACTTCTCTCTCCCTCGTCAATACTGTTGGGTGAAGCTAACAACAATCTCATTACTATTCACCATAAGCTGGTCATCAGGATTATCCCTGATTTAACAAAAGCCTTACGTGACTGGTAATTGCCGGCCATGTAGTCAGCTAGACGAGAAATTCGCCCAAGATGTTACCTTCATGATAGATATATTACGGTTAGTGTGTTGCCAACGCCAGCACACACTTGACGGCGCAGGTAAAGGAGTCAGTCTGCTTAACATGGCTTGGAGTTGGCGTCTTAAATATAGCCACAGAACTACAGTTTAATATATATATATATATATATATATATATATATATATATATATATATATATATATATATATATATATATATATATATATATATATATATATATATATATATATATATATATATATATATATATATATATATGTATTGTCTCGAAAAAAGCTTGTTCGATAACGTGTATTTTCTTTATCATTTCCAGCAGTATACCATTTGGGGTCAAAATAGGAAAAGTTTTTTTTCCCAAAAAATCAATATACGAGGCAGTAGTTTCTCCAAAAAGTCCCTAGACTAGGACGTAATTTCTTCAAAAAAAGAAAATCAATAAACTAGAAGTTCTCTCCAAAAAAAATCAATATACTAGGATGTAGTTTCTCCGAAATATATACTAGAAGTAATTTCTCCAATAAATCAATAAACCAAGAAAAAGTTTATTAAACAAAATCACACAACTCAGTTAGCTGGAGACTCAAACGTGGCCAGACAAAAGAGAAGCCAATATCTCTACCATTATTCGATGAGTACCCCTAATTCCAGAGTCACTGACGACAGGGGGACAAGAGCTATACACTGTCACTCTTTATAACGTGAGATGTGATCTCTCATAAAACTTACATCGACTCGCATGCTGTCCGATTCCATTATCGGAGATCCTCATATCCTGATATTTAATCGCATTAGGAACCTGTGCCGCACTCCGTACTATTCCTTTTACGAGCTTTGAGGCAGAAGGGGGATTGAAACCTATCAAATTATAATTCCGATACATGTTCAGGAATGTTGCTGATATACCCCCTGATGTATCTTAATGTATATCAAAGTGTCATATTGAAGGTTCCCCTCAGACAACGAACTATTTAGAGACTCACTATCATAAAAGAAAGCGAGTGTGTTTATTACAATTGTTTGCTGCCAACTAACTTACATAACTAAGTTATAAATAATATGTGCCGGTGCTTCAAGCTAGAGGATTTTTTTTTTTCAGAGGTAATTACCGCGACGCTTCAAGCGGCTTTTGTTTAATTGTAGTGAAAGCTTCAGCTTGTTTTTAACTAAAGTTTGAGTACAAATACATTTGAATCTATTATTTTTTTACGAAAGTTTGAATACAAACACACTTAAGCCTAGGAGTTTTTTCATCATCAAAGATTAAAGTATAAAACGAATAAATATACTTACAGAATTCTAGGGTCTTTTTCACTAAGGTTTGAGTACAACTTAATTTATTGAAAATCTAGGGACTTTATTTTTTTAATAAAGTATGAATACATTATACATAGATATATATATATATATATATATATATATATATATATATATATATATATATATATATATATAATTTGTGTGTGTGTGTAGCTAATCACCTATTTGTGGTTGCAGGGATCGAGTCATAGCTCCTGGCCCCTGTGTGTGTGTGTGTGTGTGTGTGTGTGTGTGTGTGTGTGTGTGTGTGTGTGTGTGTGTGTGTGTGTGTGTGAATCAAATGTCTCTCACCAAAATCTAAGTGACAGGTATGGGATACTCTGATGGTATCCCGTAGCTCGGTTCGTAGCGCACTCAGCTTACACACTGAGTGTCCCTGGGTCAATCCCCGGTACCGATGGTAGCATCGGGCACCTACTTTCCCTGTTCACCTAGCAAGTGGGTGTTAGCCGATTGGTGTGGGTCGCATCCTGGGGGGCAAAATTATTCTAAGTTGCCCGAAATGCTCTGCGTAACCAGTGGTTTTCTATATAATATGCTATTAATGTCGGCTATGGTTTGTACATGTTGTATCATGTACTTGTGGAAATAAGGATTATTGTTATTATTAAATATCCATAGGATACATTCCCTCTCGGTAACAATAATCATGACTTTTAAGTCATTTTTCGCTTCTCAGTCACGTTATACACAGTCGCGTTATATGAAAACAATTTCTAGACAGGGCGAAACGTTGTCTTCTCTCCCCAACACGGTGTCTTCTCTCCCCAACACGGTGTCTTTGCAGCCACTAGTCGGCTTCCTGACCCAGTTACCAGACAAAAAAAGTTGAGAAATGGAACCTTTGAAGGAATAACGCGACTCAAAGGCCTTTTTTCTTTATTGTATTCTGCAGTAGTTTCGATCACATTGCTACTAGAATTCGAGGCAATGCTTGTGTTTTGGTGTTAAAAATGGCCAAAAGGCTTGGGACACAAGAGGAATTTGTCTGTATAGAAATCATTTATATTGGCTGTGAATAACGTACATATACAGAGTTTATATCTCTCACTGTTGATACACAGAAAGGTGTATGTGTGTTTGTGTGTGTGTACTTACCTACTCACCTGTGTGTGGTTGCAGGGGTTGGTTCATAGCTCCTGGCCCCCTCATCGCTAGTCACTACTAAACCCACTCTATCCAAGTTCCAATAGCCTTATTGTACATCTTCTTAAAGCTATATATATATGTATATATATGGATCTACCTCCACTACTTGTGCTCCAGTTTTCCACTTTCCGACATCTGTAAGGCTGAAGAAATACTTCCTAACATCCCTATGACTTTCTGAGCTTTTAGCTTCCAGTTATGTCCCCTTGTATATATATATATATATATATATATATATATATATATATATATATATATATATATATATATATATATATATATATATATATATATATATATATATATATATATATATATATATATATATATATATATATATGTCGTGCCGAATAGGCAGAACTTGCGATCTTGGCTTAAATAGCAACGCTCATCTTGCCATATAAGACAAGTGAAAATTTGTGTATGCAATAATTTCACCAAAATCATTCTGAACCTAACGAAAAAAATATATTTCACTGTGTTTGTTTAGTATTAAATTATTGTAAACAAATCTAAAATATATTTAGTTGGGTTAGGCTAAAATAAATTGTTCTTGTTATAAAAAGGTTATAAATTTTTACATCAACATTAATGAAAAAATATATCTTTAAACGTATAAGAGAAAATTTCAGAAAGGACTTAATTTTAAATGAGTTCTTGCTAATTGACCAGTTTTACATATTCGGCACGACATATATATATATAAATATATATATATATATATATATATATATATATATATATATATATATATATATATATATATATATATATATATATATATATATATATATATATACACACACACAAGGGGAAACAACTGGAAGCTAAAACTCAGAAAGTCATAGGGATGTTAGGAAGTATTTCTTCAGCCTTACAGCTGTCGGGAAGTGGAAAAACTGGAGCACAAGTAGCGGAGGCAGGATCCATATATATATATATATATATATATATATATATATATATATATATATATATATATATATATATATATATATATATATATATATATATATATATATATATATATATATATATATATATATATATATATAGCTTTAAGACGAGGTATATATATCAATGTGTATATTCACTGAGAAGTATATTTATCTCAGCATATATACACTGAGAGTTTTCTTCATTCCCTGTTTTTTAGTGATTCATGTATTCTTGGTTAACAGGTGCACAGGTGAGAGGCAGCCTTGATTAATCACCAGCAGGAAAACAATAGTTTTTATATATAAAAATTAAATATGTTGATTGAAGCAGGTCATCTGTCGCCATTTTAGAGGTCACTCCTCCCGGGGATTGGTCCCAGACTGAATCACAACTCCCGGGGATTGGTCCCAGACTGAATGACCATTCCCGGGGATCGGTCCCCAGACCAAATATTACAAAAAAAAATCCATGTGAACACGAATGCTTCGCCTCATAGCTCTGGATGTCGTGTCTCAGCTCTTAGCCCTGCCCCTTACCTGCATAGGAGAGACTTCATTAGTCTCCTAGTTACTGCTTTACCTATCCTTAAAACTGCGCATGGCATCTTCTGGCATACTTTCTTCTTACAAGTCATTCCACTTTATGACAATCTTGAGAACGAGATAATTTGGGGCTGCAATTACGTATTACAGAGCGCATCCGGGTGTTATAGAGCGAACCCGGGGACTATAAAACGCACCCGGATGTTACTGAGTATGCCCCCAGTGGCCAGGCTCGGGTAAAGCATGTGGGTTAACGCACTGGCCATGGATTCAAATCTAACCCGTTATCTGGTTCATGTGAGTCGCCCACCCATGAACGGCAAGAAAAAAACATATCTGTCTTGTACCAGGGAATAGGATTGTCCTGAAATAAATCGTGGTATTTTACAACGTAAATTAGATTTTATAGGACTGAATAAGTGAATGAGTAGGTGAGTGAATGAGTAGATGAGCGAGTGAGTGAGCAAGTGAGTGAGCTAGCTAACTCACAAGTGTGTGAGGAGAAGCAGTGAGCTTGACACATCCCTTGGAAGAAACAGGTTCCATATTTTTTTTGATACACAAAAGGAATGACAAGAAACAGCGCGAAACCATAACATTTCGATCGACAAAGGCTCTGCCTGAACGAAACATCGCTCCAGAAGTATTATCCAGAGGGCTGAGGAGGGGTTGTTGACGTGGTTCGGACATTTTTGAGAGGTGGAACGAAATACAGTGACTTAGAGGGGGTATTAATTTGCAGTGGAAGACAGAGGTCAATTATCTCTTGTCATCTACTTGACTGTGCATTGCCTCTTCTGCTGATATTAAAGATTGTTAATAACAGTAACTGACTCTGTTGAATGATTTTATTAGTTTCCTTAACTCCCTTCAACCAGATATATTAGGCAAATATCCTACATTTGCTTGTAACAGATAATTGAATTGTAGATATAGGTCCAAATGTGCTCCTGTTAACCCTTTCGGGGCCTAGTTCCTAGGCCTTTTCTGTATCCATATGTTCTTACGTTACCATCCACAGGATGGATATGGAGTGTACAATAATCTTTCCACTTTATGTAGTATTCTGATGCCGGTAAGAGGCTCTTGATTCTAGAAATTGGAGCTATTCCACAGGTCATTCATATCATGAAATTTGATAAGGTGCAGAGGTTTGCAACGAGGTTAGTCCTAGTGACGAAATTTAAAAGGACCTAGCCTGATGACAGTACAGAAAAGAGAGACTAGAGGTGATATGATAACAACGTACAAAATACTGAGAAGAATCAATAAGTTGGACAGGCAGAGAGTCATCGAGAAATGGAAAGAAGGAACAAGAGGACACAGATGAAAGTTGAAAACACAGTTGAGTCACAGGGATGTTAGGAAATATTTTTTCATTCGTAGTAGTTAGGAAGTGGAAAGGCATAAAGAGCGGAGTGGTAGAGGAAGGATCCATACACAGCTTGAAGAAGAGGTAGGTTAAGGCTTTTGAAGCCAAGAGGGAGTGAATCTAGTAGCGACCAGTGAAGAGGCGAGACCAGGAGCTGACACTCGAGCCCTGCAACCACATACACGTGACGACATGTACATGAGTACACACACACACACACACACACACACACACACACACACACACACACACACACACACACACACACACACACACACACACACAAACAAACAAACACAGCATCCCCCCTGACCTTACAAACCCGAGGACAGAGGTGGTGATGCTGCCGGGCAGATATCCCATTCACCCCACTACTCTCACGAGATCAACATCACAGCGAATCTGGCGAGTATCGGCGTAAAGCAATGTGGTGGAGAGAGGCGCAGAATGCCGCAAGATTTTTTGATAATGTTGCCGACGAGCGCCATGAGGGGGGTTAACCAGCACTCCAATACCCGGGTTTACTCCCATCACCGTGGAGACTACCATGAAATTGCTCTTCAATGGTAGGTTATAGGTTTAAAGAAAAGACAAGCTGCAGAGCCTACTTTTGTTGGGACATTGCCTCGATCTCGTTGTAAAATGATTGTTCTACAACGTCTATTTCCGTCGATATAGCACGTAATTTTCATTCAGATTATTATTTAATTCTCAAGTCCCTAAGATCACTCGAAAGTCGTAAATACCCGCAGTGTGCGGGAATCCTGTTATATATGATAGTTATATAATTAAAACACCCAATGTGGCTATCCTGTTTTATATTTCAGTTAAATAATGAGTGAAACTGCAGTGTGCAGCTATTTTACACGATAATTACATGGATATAAAAGCTGCAGTATGTTTCTAAGCAATTCTATATGGTAATAACACCTCTGGATCACCCACAGTGTGAGTGTCTACTATATTACATATGACATTTACATCGTGTAAACAAGAGTGGAAGAGAAAGGTAGAGCGAGATCCTTCACATGTGAAGGTGAGATTAATGACTGCTGCCAAGAAGCTTTTAGCAAGGTACAGAGCTCGCTAATTTGAGGAAGGCACAGGCGTGATTTTCTGGCACCCAACCGTACCTAAATATTTAAGGGCACTTATTTGCCAACAAGCGTTGCTTGGGAGTCTGTGAAGAGGTAGCCACGCCGTGCCTGGTGACCAGTCATTAAAACATAAGACAGGAGGAACACTGAATAGACCTGGTTGCCCATACTGGGCAAGTCCTTCACAAATCCAACCCACATACGTGAGATTCTGTTGATACGGCCTGTGCACATATTTGGGGAAAATCTTGGAAATTTAATTTACCATGCATACTGGTGAAGGACTGGCGAGCCAAGGAGAGCAGAAGACAGATAGAATTAAAATAAGACATTCTTAGGGATATGTTACCTTCCTGGGTTATAATAAAATTAACCATCAAGCCCAATTAGAATAGTTTTCCAGGTTACTGTATACTGCTAGGTGAACAGGAGCAATAGTGGAGCAAGGAGACCTGCACACACATCTAGGTCAAGTCGGGAATCGAATCTTTGTCGTCTAAGCAGACACATGTTGAACCGAGGTGCAGAGCTTTATTTAACATTAGCCTTGTTGCTGAACTATGTCTGTGTTATTGTTATAACCTTCATGTCTCGAGTATTGTTAACATTTATGAGCCTCGAGTATTGTTATCATTTTATTTTTTATTAGCACATCGGCCGTCTCCCACTAAGGCAGGGTGGCCCGAAAAAGAAAAACTTTCATCATTCATTCCATCACTGTCTTGCCAGAGGCGTGTTTACACTACAGTTTTAAAACTGCAACATTAACACCCCTCCTTCAGGGTGCCGGCATTGTACTTCCCATCTCCAGGACTCAAGTCCGGTCTGCAGGTTTCCCTGAATCCCTTCATAAATGTTACCTTACTCATACTCCAACATCACGTCAAGTTCTAAAAATCATTTGCCGCCATTCGCCCCTATCTAACACGCTCAGGTATGCTTGCTGGAAGTCCAAGCCTCTCACACATAAAACCTACTTTACCTCCTCCCTCCAACCTTTCCTAGGCCGACCCCTACCGCAGCGACCTTCCACTTCAGATTTATACACTCTCGAAGTCATTCTATTTCGTTCCAACCTCTCTACATGTCTGAACCATCTCAACAACACTTTCTTAGCCCTCTGGATAATAGTTTTGGTAATTCCGCACTTCCTCCTAATTTCCAAACTACGAATTCTCTGCATTATGTTCACACCACACATTGCCCTCAGACATGACATCTCCACTGCCTCCAGCCTTCTCCTCGCTGCAACAGTCACCACCCATACTTCACACCCATATAAAAGCGATGGTATAACTATACTCTCATACATTCCCCTCTTTGTTTTGATCCTCACCAATTCTGAGTCACCTCATCTTTCGTAGACCTATCTGCTGACACGTCCACTCCTAAATATCTAAATACATTCACCTCCTCCATACTCTCTCCCTCTAGTCTGATATCCAATCTTTCGTCACCTAATATTTTTTTGCTATCCTCATCACCTTTCTCTTTCCTACATTCACTTTTAATTTTCTTCTTTTACATACCCCACCAAACTCATCAACCAACCTCTGCAACTTCTCTTCAGAATCTCCCAACAGCACAGTGTCATCAGCAAAGAGCAACTGTGACAACTCCCACTTTGTGTCAGATTCTTTATCTTTTAACCTCACACCTCTTGCCAACACCCGAGCATTCATTTCTTTAAATATATTGAACAACCACTGTAACATCACATATTCTTATCAAAGGCCTACTTTTACACCACCATAACATCAGCTCACCTCCATAACATCAGCACACCACCATAACATCAGCACACCTTCATAACATCAGCACACCTCCATAACATCAGCACACCTCCATAACATCAGCACACCACCATAACATCAGCACACATTCATAACATCAGCACACCACCATAACATCAGCACACCTCCATAACATCAGCACACCTCCATAACATCAGCACACCTTCATAACATCAGCACACCTCCATAATATCAGCACACATTCATAACATCAGCACACCTCCATAACATCAGCACACCACCATAACATCAGCACACCTCCATAACATCAGCACACCTCCATAACATCAGCACACTTCCATAACATCAGCACACCTTCATAACATCAGCACACCTCCATAACATCAGCACACCTTCATAACATCAGCACACCTCCATAATATCAGCACACATTCGTAACATCAGCACACCACCATAACATCAGCACACCTCCATAACATCAGCACACCTCCATACCATCAGCACACCTTCATAACATCAGCACACCTCCATAACATCAGCACACCTTCATAACATCAGCACACCTCCATAACATCAGCACACCTCCATAACATCAGCACACCTCCATAACATCAGCACACCTCCATAACATCAGCACACCTTCATAACATCAGCACACCTCCATAATATCAGCACACCTCCATAACATCAGCACACCTCCATAACATTAGCACACCTCCATAACATTAGCACACCTCCATAACATCAGCACACCTCCATAACATCAGCACACCTCCATAACATCAGCACACCTTCATACCATCAGCACACCTCCATAACATTAGCACACCTCCATAACATTAGCACACCTCCATAACATCAGCACACCTCCATAACATCAGCACACCTCCATAACATTAGCACACCTCCATAACATCAGCACACCTCCATAACATCAGCACACCTCCATAACATTAGCACACCTCCATAACATCAGCACACCTCCATAACATCAGCACACCTCCATAACATCAGCACACCTTCATAACATCAGCACACCTCCATAATATCAGCACACCTCCATAACATCAGCACACCTCCATAACATCAGCACACCTCCATAACATTAGCACACCTCCATAACATTAGCACACCTCCATAACATTAGCACACCTCCATAACATCAGCACACCTCCATAACATCAGCACACCTCCATAACATTAGCACACCTCCATAACATTAGCACACCTCCATAACATCAGCACACCTCCATAACATCAGCACACCTCCATAACATTAGCACACCTCCATAACATTAGCACACCTCCATAACATTAGCACACCTCCATAACATTAGCACACCTCCATAACATTAGCACACCTTCATAACATCAGCACACCTCCATAACATCAGCACACCTCCATAACATCAGCACACCTCCATAACATCAGCACACCTCCATAACATCAGCACACCTCCATAACATCAGCACACCTCCATAACATCAGCACACATTCGTAACATCAGCACACCACCATAACATCAGCACACCACCATAACATCAGCACACATTCGTAACATCAGCACACCTCCATAACATTAGCACACCTCCATACCATCAGTACATAATTTTGCATCCATCCCTCCCTCATCCCTGTATTTCCTTCCTCCCTCTCCTTCCCTCCCTTCCTCCCCTCCTCTCTCTCTCTTCCCCTCCCTTCCTCTCACTTTACCAACACAGCATCATCAGTACACTGTTATTTACATAGGCCAGAGACTATTTTTCACTTGTCGGTGTTAATGGTGAGTTTGAGGGACGTAATGTTATAATTGCTGCACCAACATCATTACTTTTTCAACATCCACTCTTTGGATCGGACCTTTTACTCCAGCAAGGCTAAAATAGAAATGGAATGGTTTCTGAATACGAACAAGGTGGAGTTAAGGACAAGTAGATACAGTAGATACATTTATTAAAGGGACTAGGTTGTCCAAGGCCCGGTCAAGTATGGGCTAGAATGCCTGCTGCTGTGTTCCTCCTTTCTTATGTTATTATTACCTCCACTGACCATTTTGTAGCGAAAAGTCGTCGTTATTGAACGTATTAGCTGCATCTTTGTGCTATTTGCTACATTATCATGATGACAGTTCTGTCAACATCGTGTTGAATTGTGGCCAGGACCTGATTATCCCTCGGGCACAATCGTCACGGTGCTCAGGGTCTAAGAATAACCTTCAGGAGTAAAACTTTATGGAGAGTCTAAAATGCAAATACAGAATTGCTAACTCAAACATAATAATTTGTTTTAAGTGAATTTTATGAACTGTTTAGACGGTTTAGCTCCAATTAGAACCTATACAATATAAACAATACAAATACTTAACCGTAGAAATGCACTGTACTGCTCGAAATGCACCGTATGTTAGTAGCCTACTGTGCTTAAGTGTTTAATTACATGCGAAGTACATTATCTGTATATTGCATAAGAGAAATATAGATTTAAATTTGAATTTTTGATCTACGCTCGATTTTCATTAATATTTTGAAAATAAACAGCAAATTCTGTTGGGGTCAAAAAACAGCTCCTGGGAAATGGGAGTTAATTAGATAATATGCAATATTTTCTGGAGGGTAGATCCAATTCCTTGAATTAAGAATCCGGAGGAACCTTCTCACTGGTACTTGAAAAGGCTGACAAAACTGGTAAAATTACCGACAATATGGTAGGTGAAAGGACACAAGTGCAACTAATGCGACATTTTATTGTGACAACGTTTCGCTCACCAGGAGCTTTGACAAACCGTAACAAAGCTTGACAAAGCTCCTAGAGAGCGAAACGTTGCCGCAATAAACTACCGCATTAGTTGCGCTTGTGTGCTTTTACTTAACATACTGACAAGATGTGGAGAAAAGAGGTTTATCTACAGTTAAATCATTTATTAAAGGAAACGCAGTGCTTCAAGTGGATTTCTCAGTCCTAAAGATGCCACTCGTGGCGAAAAGTTTCCTTTAATGAACATTCTGAATGAAACATAAGTGTTTCTTCCACATCTTTGGGTTATATGGCTGACGTGGTTGGAAAAATAGACACAAATACAGTACAATGGGATACTTTAATGACTACGCCGACACACTGGGGTTTATCAAGTCAGAAACAGATCTACCTGGGTAATGAGTACATGAGTACATGAGTACTCATTACCCAAGTAGAGAGTCAGGGGAGAGGACATTGGGTAGGTTGTACTTGAGACGGACATTCAAGGGATGGGCGAGTGTGTACGATAACTACGGGCGAATGTGTACGATAACTACGGGCGAGTGTGTACGATAACTACGGGCGAGTGTGTACGATAACTGCGGGCGAGTATGTACGATAACTTCGGACGAGTGTGTGCGATAAATACGGACGAGTGTGTATGATAACTACGGGCGAATGTGTACGATAACTACGGACGAGTGTGCACGGTAACTACCGTCGAGTGTGTACGATAACTACGGACGAGTGTATACGAAAACTACGGGCGAGTGTGTACGATAACTACGGGCGAGTATGTACGATAACTAAGGACGAGTGTGTGCGATAACTACGGACGAGTGTGTATGATAACTACGGGCGAGTGTGTACGATAACTACGGGCGAATGTGTACGATAACTACGGGCGAGTGTGTACGATAACTACGGGCGAGTATGTACGATAACTATGGACGAGTGTGTGCGATAAGTACGGACGAGTGTGTATGATAACTACAGGCGAGTGTGTACGATAACTACGGACGAGTGTGTACGATAATTACGGACGAGTGTGTACGATAACTACATACGAGTGTGTACGGTAACTACGGACGAGTGTGTACGATAACTACGGGCTAGTGTGTACGATAACTACGGGCGAGTATGTACGATAACTATGGACGAGTGTGTGCGATAAGTACGGACGAGTGTGTATGATAACTACGGGCGAATGTGTACGATAATTACGGGCGAGTGTGTACGATAACTACGGGCGAATGTGTACGATAATTACGAAGAAGTTGGCAGGGGTTTAGCTGTGTTATACAAGCCGTTCTTGTGACGTCTTTCCCTGGCTTACAAACCTTTTTTTCGTAAACAAGCAGAACTGTGTTTGAAGAACGAGCTGGTGTGCATATATGATAACCGTAAATAATACCACTGGCATGGGCAGGACCGGATTAGGGGCTGCAGCCCTGAGGCCTCCGTCAGCTGGAAAGCTTCCAGACATTAAGAGAAATGAGTTCACAGTTACCGCTGTAAGTTTATAATTATGGTACGTTATTTCATCACGTATGTGATGAACTATTGACTGTTGGGATTATTTGTTTACTTCTAAAAATATCACGGGCAGCCTCACAGCATCTGTAGCTCAGGGGCCTCAAAGCATCTGTAGCTCAGGGGCCTCACAGCATCTGTAGCTCAGGGGCCTCACAGCATCTGTAGCTCGGGGGCCTCACAGCATCTGTAGCTCAGGGGCCTCACAGCATCTGTAGCTCATGGGCCTCACAGCATCTGTAGCTCAGGGGCCTCACAGCACCTGTAGCTCAGGAGCCTCACAGCATCTGTTGCTCAGGGGCCTCACAGCACCTGTAGCTCAGGGGCCTCACAGCATCTGTAGCTCAGGGGCCTCACAGCACCTGTAGCTCAGGGGCCTCACAGCACCTGTAGCTCAGGGGCCTCACAGCACCTATAGCTCAGGGGCCTCACAGCACCTGTAGCTCAGGGGCCTCACAGCACCTGTAGCTCATGGGCCTCACAGCACCTGTAGCTCAGGGGCCTCACAGCACCTGTAGCTCAGGGGCCTCACAGCACCTATAGCTCAGGGGCCTCACAGCACCTGTAGCTCAGGGGCCTCACAGCACCTGTAGCTCAGGGGATTCACAGCACCTGTAGCTCAGGAGCCTCACAGCATCTGTTGCTCAGGGGCCTCACAGCACCTGTAGCTCAGGGGCCTCACAGCATCTGTAGCTCAGGGGCCTCACAGCACCTGTAGCTCAGGGGCCTCACAGCACCTTTAGCTCATGGGCCTCACAGCGCTTGTAGCTCAGGGGCCTCACAGCACCTGTAGCTCAGGGGCCTCACAGCACCTGTAGCTCAGGGGCCTCACAGCACCTGTAGCTCAGGGGCCTCACAGCACCTGTAGCTCAGGGGCCTCACAGCACCTGTAGCTCAGGGGCCTCACAGCACCTGTAGCTCAGGGGCCTCACAGCACCTATAGCTCAGGGGCCTCACAGCACCTGTAGCTCGGGGGCCTCACAGCACCTGTAGCTCAGGGGCCTCACAGCACCTGTAGCTCGGGGGCCTCACAGCACCTGTAGCTTCGGGGCCTCACAGCACCTGTAGCTTCGGGGCCTCACAGCACCTGTAGCTCGGGGGCCTCACAGCACCTGTAGCTTCGGGGCCTCACAGCACCTGTAGCTCGGGGTCCTCACAGCACCTGTAGCTCAGGAGCCTCACAGCAACTGTAGCTCAGGAGCCTCACAGCACCTGTAGCTTCGGGGCCTCACAGCACCTGTAGCTCAGGGGCCTCACAGCGCTTGTAGCTCAGGGGCCTCACAGCACCTGTAGCTCAGGGGCCTCACAGCACCTGTAGCTCAGGGGCCTCACAGCACCTGTAGCTCAGGGGCCTCACAGCACCTGTAGCTCAGGGGCCTCACAGCACCTGTAGCTTCGGGGCCTCACAGCACCTGTAGCTCAGTGGCCTCACAGCGCTTGTAGCTCAGGGGCCTCACAGCGCTTGTAGCTCAGGGGCCTCACAGCACCTGTAGCTCAGGGGCCTCACAGCGCTTGTAGCTCAGGGGCCTCACAGCACGTGTAGCTCAGGGGCCTCACAGCATCTGTAGCTCAGGGGCCTCACAGCATCTGTAGCTCAGGGGCCTCACAGCATCTGTAGCTCAGGGGCCTCACAGCACCTGTAGCTCAGGGGCCTCACAGCACCTGTAGCTCAGGGGCCTCAGAAATCTTAATCCGGCTCTGGGCCATTTGGGTTATCTGTAAAGCTAAGACTGTAGTGGGTTATGGCGAAATACAACAGTAACTGGTAAGCTAGAATACAGCACTACAGTACGCAAAGGGAGCGATAATTTAGTTTTATTCCACTCCCAACAAAGTAATTAATTATTTGAGTGTAAAGTAATTATCAGTGAGTGTAATGTCATCGGCATGACTTTTTTTTCGCTCAAATAGTGTAAACTATAATTTATTAAACAGAGTAAAGCAATTATTTTCGTGGTATTTAATAAGGTTTATCAGAAATAAATTTCTCATGCATTAATTCACTGATGTGTAGATTAAATTAATATTAAAAAACACAAATAAACAATCAATTAGTAAATAAATGAATCAATATATATATATATATATATATATATATATATATATATATATATATATATATATATATATATATATATATATATATATATATATATATATATATATATATATATATATATATATATATATATATATATATATATATATATATATATATATATATATATATATATATATATATATATATATATATATATATATATATTCAATTGGATGGTTAAAATCTCTTACATGAATAAATAGAGCATTGGAATCTTGTCCAGTTCTAATGCTATATTTATGTTGTTTTAATCTTAGTTCGAGATTTTTACCAGTTTGACCGTAATAAACTTTATCGCAAATTTTACAAGGAATCTTATAGACACATCCATCAGCATTTTGGGGGGAATTCTTTATCAAAAGTTTTTTTTACTGTATCAAGATTTTTGAATACAACTTTAATATTAAAAGTCTTAAGAAGAGAAGGCATATCAACCAAGTTTTCATGGTAAGGGAGAACCAACATATTTTTAGTTGAATAAGGCTGGTTGCCCCTTTTTGGATTATAAAAAGTGTTTCTAGCAACTTTAAAAGATTTATCAATTACATTTCTTGGGTATTTTAAATCATTACCTAATTCATAAATTTTGGATATTTTGGATATTGAGCCCTATTGTTGGCAAAATTTCTAACTTTAATGTTAAAAACAACATAGACTTGGTTGATAAATTAAGCTCCTTGACTGACTTAAATGATTTTAACATGGTTAGTTTTGATGTTACTTCCTTGTTTACGAAAGTTCCTGTTGATGATTTATTAAGTTTCTTATCTGAAGAACTCGTTAACTATGATTTACCATTGCCAGTTCCTACTATCATTAAACTTATTAAACTTTGCATTGTTGATGCAAAATTTGTATTTAATGATAAGTTTTACACTCAGAAGTTTGGTATGGCAATGGGAAATCCTCTTTCACCTGTTCTTAGTAACCTATACATGGAATTTTTTGAAACAAGGTTGCTTAAAACAATCCTCCCTAATACAGCTAAATGGTTCAGATATGTTGATGATATTTTGTGTCTTATGCCCAAAAATGTAGATATACACCATTTTCTTGGAAAATTAAATAGCTTAGCCCATCCTATAAACTTTACTGTTGAGTTTGAAGAAAATAACGCATTGCCTTTTCTAGATTTTTTAATTATTAAGGGTAATAATGAATTCAAATTTAAAATTTACAGAAAACCTACAAATAACTGTTCCTATGTCCACTATTATTCCTCGCATCAAGATAGAGTCAAACTGTCTGTTTTCTCATCAATGTTTTTGAGAGCTTTACGAATTTGTAGTCCTGAGTTCATAGATGAGGAAATATCCAAAATTTATGAAATAGGTAATGATTTAAAATACCCAAGAAATGTAATTGATAAATTTTTTAAAGTTGCTAGAAACACTTTTTATAATCCAAAAAGGGGCAACCAGCCTTATTCAACTAAAAATATGTTGGTTCTCCCTTACCATGAAAACTTGGTTGATATGCCTTCTCTTCTTAAGACTTTTAATATTAAAGTTGTATTCAAAAATCTTGATACAGTAAAAAAACTTTTGATAAAGAATTCCCCCCAAAATGCTGATGGATGTGTCTATAAGATTCCTTGTAAAATTTGCGATAAAGTTTATTACGGTCAAACTGGTAAAAATCTCGAACTAAGATTAAAACAACATAAATATAGCATTAGAACTGGACAAGATTCCAATGCTCTATTTATTCATGTAAGAGATTTTAACCATCCAATTGATTTTCAAAAAGTTGAGAAAGTAGTATCAAGCAAGTCCATGGTCGACAGGAATATAATTGAATCTTGTTTCATAAAAAGCAGTTTTGACAATAATATGAATATTTCCTTTGGTTTATATAAATTAGATCCATTTATAATTAATAGAATTTGGGAAGAATTTAATAATACACTGGACAAATAATAGCTTGGGGGTGAGTTGTGCAAAGGACCTATCCAAGTTGGCTCGCCGCGCGTCACGTGTTTAACCGTTGTGGGATCTGATAGTGAGGTGCTGGCCGGACCCCTTATATAGCTTCCTTGGATGCTTCACTTTCATAGTTCCTTGATAATGTGAGTAGTCACGAAAGCGCTTGGAATTTCTCTATTCTTTCACAGTGGTTGTTTTGCATATATATATATATATATATATATATATATATATATATATATATATATATATATATATATATATATATATATATATATATATATATATATATATATATATATATATATATATATATATATCGTGCCGAATATGTAAAACTGGTCAATTAGCAAGAACTCATTTAAAATTAAGTCCTTTCTAAAATTTTCTCTTATACGTTTAAAGATACGTTTTTTTATTAATGTTAATGTAAAAATTTTTAATTTTGCACCAAAAGAATCTTTGAAAACTTACCTAACCTTATTATAACAAGAACAATTTATTTTAGCCTAACCCAACTAAATATATTTTAGATTTGTTTACAATAATTTAATACTAAACAAACACAGTGAAATATATTTTTTTCGTTAGGTTCAGAATGATTTTGGCGAAATTATTGCATACACAAATTTTCACTTGTCCTATATGGCAAGATGAGCGTTGCTATTTAAGCCAAGATCGCAAGTTCTGCCTATTCGGCACGACATATATATATATATATATATATATATATATATATATATATATATATATATATATATATATATATATATATATATATATATATATATATGCAAACAATCGCGACGGGCGATCTTAACTATGCAGGACAAGCCACGGGGGAGGGGGGGAGGGTGTAAATCTTTAGCTTAAGTACTTTCACACTTCTCAGTGCGTCATGAGGAGCTGTGCACTGTTGCAAGGGAGCAACCTAAGCAGGGAGAGAGGTCTCAGAGTAGCGTAGGTGTCACCGGCCACAGTTACCCTTAGACTAAGGGTAACCTGCACATTCAGTCACACAGTCTCAGTCCCAGTCTCTCTCTTTTACACAGAGTTTTACAAGGTTGGGTTTAGGTTTCCTAACTTTACTTACAAGCTAACAAGCTAGGAGCTGTTACCTACATCATCTTTCTTTCTCTCTCTCTCTCTCTCTCTCCCCTTCAATGGAGGTTCCTTGATGCTGGTGAGGGGCTCTTGATCTAGGGAATGGATCTGTGCTCCAGTTCCCCGAATTAAACCTGAATACTTTGCACATCCCCCCCTACAGGTGCTGTATAATCCTACGGGTTTAGCGCCTTTCCCTTGATTATAATATAATTCTGTCTCTGTCTCTCTCTCTCTCTCTCTCTCTCTCTTCATTTAAACATTTCCTTGCACATTTTTTCCTACCTCCGGTATCTTCCCAATTCGTTCCTCCTGGCGGCATTCGTCTTGGCGTAATCAAGTTCCATTGTCGTCGACGGAGGATCATTGGCCAGTAATTTCTTGCCTCACTTTCTTCAGTCACTCCCAGCAATCAGACAATTCTCTTCTGATATTAATTTAAATTATATTTACACTTTCGGCTAACGAAGGCTCTCTCTCTCTCTCTCTCTCTCTCTCTCTCTCTCTCTCTCTCACACACATTAAATAAATATTAGTCACTCTTCCAATAGGATTATTATTATAATTATGTATACCGAAAAGGGACTTTTAATTGATTACTTGAGTTTTTTCTTATTTTCTCCCTCAAAAATTTCATTTCTATTTCGCTCAAAACACGAGAATACATTAACGAATCGGCTTTAAATTCTCACAAAACTCTAATTTTTTAGTTTATATCATTCAACGCTCATTGCATTATTAGGAATAAAAATAAAGGAAATAAAGTTAAAATTAACAATCGCTACAAAACTACATGAATAAAATACACAACACAAAGACTATCACACTAAGTTACAATATCTAGCAAATGCTTAAGGATTCTTCTAAAAGTTCGTAGAGATCCCCACAGGCATCTCGGTAATTATAGAAACCATAACGAAAGTGGAAAGGCCTAAGCTTCTGGCAAAATGGTAAAATGTTTTCTACAGGCAGCTGCACACTAGAAGCTACGTAGGGAAGTAAAAAAAAAACAGCTGTGAACATGTGACTAGGATTGTGTGTATGTGTGTGTATGTTTGTGTTCCCGATCCTCACCTGACGAAGATTTGTCTGAAAGTGACGATTCCTACTGATGATGACTCACGAAATCGTAATGACACGATTGCAAACAAACCATACCCCGGTCGGGATAGAACCCGCGGTCAGAGATGATGATTACTGAAGGGAAGAAGGCGACAAGTTTCATCTTGCCAATCTCCAGATTTGTAAGCAGTATTGTCGACTGTTTCACCCGACAACATAATGTTGGGGTGCTAAGTAGGTACAGGTACCATTTACGATACGAGGAGAATTGTGATTTTAAATTCTGTGTCGTCGACATAAAAAAAATACTTGCTGCAAACATTCAGGTGAACTCGATCTCTCCCTCGTTGTTTACCACACAGATGCCTAGTGAAGAGGATTCTGTTACCGTAATTCTGTGTATCGTAATTCACGGAGGGAGGACTTTGATGTCCTTGACTTAAAGAAGGGAAGAGAGTACGCTGCTTTTGTTAAGGTGCGTTAAAAAGTAGTACTACATAACTTAGACTGAAGTATGATGTCCTGGCTGACCAAAGATATCCACGTCCATTGGTAAAGATAGTTGATTTTTAAATAAGTGAAGTGTACTGTACACTTGTCGGTGCTCAGTAATAACTTACATAAAGAAAGAAACTCAGGAGATTAATTGATCTGTATATTTCAACCCCCTTCTTGGATCCCAAAAGGGGGTCGAAATATACAGATCAATGTGTCTCCATGTGGATTTCTATTGAGCATAATAGATTTTGGTGATCTTTTCGCTCCTCCTCAATAACAGAAGAGAAATATAGTACTGTTATCCCTAGATTAGCAACTATTTTAATCCTTATTGCGAAAAGTCGTATCCAGAGGGAAAACGATGTCACTGACAATTGATGTAAAACATGCATTTACCTGAGTGATGGTCTGATATCTGTCCTACGAGGAGTTGTTTTGACATCTGTCCCTCGAGGAGTTGTTTTGACATCTGTCCCTCGAAGAGTTGTTTTGACATGTGTCCCTCAAGGAGCGGTTTGTTTTCACTTACCTGCAAGGTAAACACCAAAACTTCTTAATAATCGTGTAAAAGCCTTCAGTCTTCACCTTCTGCAAGTATCCCCAGTTATACCCTTCACTGGTGCCTAAATATGATCAATAAACAGTAGAATTTAGAAGTTTCTGGTTTTATTAAACAACTTCTTATTTATGCATATATATATATATATATATATATATATATATATATATATATATATATATATATATATATATATATATATATATGTAGAAGAGAGGGAGACTATGGCCCGGTAAAAGTAAGTCTTAGGCAGGGATGTGTAATGTCACAATGGTTGTTTAATATATTTATAGATGTGGTTGTAAAAGAAGTAAATGCTAGGGTGTTCAGGAGAGGGGTGGGATTAAATTATGGGGAATTAAATACAAAATGGGAAGTGACACAGTTGCTTTTTGCTGATGATACTGTGCTTAAGGGAGATTCTAAAGAAAAACTGCAAAGGTTAGTGGACGAATTTGGGAGTGTGTGTAAAGGTAGAAAGTTGAAAGTGAACATAGAAAAGAGAAAGGTGATGAGAGTATCAAATGATTTAGATAAAGAAAAACTGGATATCAAATTGGGGAGGAGGAGTATGGAAGAAGTGAATGTTTTCAGATATTTGGGAGTTGAAGTGTCAGCGGATGGATTTATGAAGGATGAGGTTAATCATAGAATTGATGAAGGAAAAAATGTGAGTGGTGCATTGAGGTATATGTGGAGGCAAAAAATGTTATCTATGGAGGCAAAGAAGGGAATGTATGAAAGTATAGTAGTACCAACACTCTTATATGGGTGTGAAGCTTGGGTTGTAAATGCTGCAGCGAGGAGGCGGTTGGAGGCAGTGGAGATGTCCTGTCTAAGGGCAATGTGTGGTGTAAATATTATGCAGAAAATTCGGAGTGTGGAAATTAGGAGAAGATGTGGAGTTAATAAAAGAATCAGTCAGAGGGCTGAAGAGGGTTTGTTGAGGTGGTTTGGTCATTTAGAGAGAATGGATCAAAGTAGAATGACATGGAGAGCGTATAAATCTGTAGGGGAAGGAAGGCGGGGTAGGGGTCGTCCTCGAAAAGGTTGGAGGGAGGGGGTAAAGGAGGTGTTGTGGGCAAGGGGTTTGGACTTCCTGCAAGCGTGCGTGAGCGTGTTAGATAGGAGTGAATGGAGACAAATGGTATTTGGGACCTGACGAGCTGTTGGAGTGTGAGCAGGGTAATATTTAGTGAAGGGATTCAGGGAAACTGGTTATTTTATATAACCGGACTTGAGTCCTGGAAATTGGAAGTACAATGCCTGCACTCTAAAGGAGGGGTTTGAGATGTTGGCAGTTTGGAGGGATGTATTGTGTATTTTTATACGTATATACTTCTAAACAGTTGTATTCTAGGCACCTCTGCAAAAATAGTGATTATGTGTGAGTGTGGTGAAAGCGTTGAATGATGAAAGTATTTTCTTTTTGGGGATTTTCTTTCTTTTTGGGTCACCCTGCCTCGGTGGGAGACGGCCGACTTGTTGAAAAAAAAATATATATGTAATATATATATATATATATATATATATATATATATATATATATATATATATATATATATATATATATATATATATATATATATATATATATATATATATATATATATATATGTATGTATGTATGTCGTGCCGAATATGTAAAACTGGTCAATTAGCAAGAACTCATTTAAAATTAAGTCCTTTCTGAAATTTTCTCTTATACGTTTAAAGATATATTTTTTCATTAACGTTAAAGTAAAAATTTTTAATTTTGAACCAAAAGAATCTTAGAAAATTTACCTAACCTTATTATAACAAGAACAATTTATATTAGCCTAACCCAACTAAATATATTTTAGATTTGTTTACAATAATTTAATACTAAACAAACACAGTGAAATATATTTTTTTCGTTAGGTTCAGAATGATTTTGGCGAAATTATTGCATACACAAATTTTCGCTTGTCCTATATGGCAAGATGAGTGTTGCTATTTAAGCCAAGATCGCAAGTTCTGCCTATTCGGCACGACATATATATATATATATATATATATATATATATATATATATATATATATATATATATATATATATATATATATATATAGATATATATATATATATATATATATATATGTATATATATAATATTTATATACACACTGGCTTTCATACACTCACATTCTCTCTCTCGCTCTCTCTCTCTCTCATACACACATGAGAGAGAGAGAGAGAGAGAGAGAGAGAGAGAGAGAGAGAGAGAGAGAGAGAGAGAGAGAGAGAGAGAGAGAGAGAGAGAGAGAGAGAGAGAGAGAGAGAGAGAGAAACTCACCTTCTTATGATGGTAGATCATGAGTTTTGGGTGTTTCAAACACTGCTGAATTATTATATACACATTGCGAACACTGATGAATATAATGAGGAACTAAGAGCACTAATATTAGGTGCACATTAAGAACACTCATGAGTTATGTGCACTTTAAAAACACTGATGAAATCATAAACACTTACAGTAAAGCTACTTCGTTATTATCATTTGGCACCAAAACTTATAAACATTGATGATAACAGCACTTTCCTTACACACACTTGCTTCATCAACACCTTCACTAGACGTATGATTAATGTAAACAGGCAAAGTTACAAACACTTAAGAATATGTCAAGTGGTTATCAACACTTCTTTTAATTTACTATTTAACGGACGAAACCATTCTTGTTTATTAGGATTATTAGATTAAAGACTATCGACTGCAAGAGCGAGCACAGCAGCATCTGTCGCTTTCCATTATCTGCCGTTCCCTACGAGCCCCGTGGGGCGAGGAACGTGGTGGACCAGTTGCATAGATCTCCCTACGAGCCCCGTGCGTCGAGGAAAGTGATGGACCAGTTGCAAAGCTTCTTCCTGCGAGCCTCGTGGGGCGAGGAGAGTGGTGGACCAGTTGTATAGCTTCTCCCTGTGAGCCCCGTTGGGCGAGGAAAATGGTGGACCAGTTGTATAGTTTCTCCCTGCGATCCCCGTGCGTCGAGGAAAGTGATGGACCAGTTGCAAAGCTTCTTCCTGCGAGCCTCGTGGGGCGAGGAAAGTGGTGAAGCAGTTGAGTAGCTTCTCCCTGCGAGCCTCGTGGGGCGAGGAAAGTGGTGAAGCAGTTGAGTAGCTTCTCCCTGCGAGCCTCGTGGGGCGAGGAAAGTGGTGAAGCAGTTGAGTAGCTTCTCCCTGCGAGCCCCGGGGGCGAGGAAAGTGGTGGAGCAGTTGAGTAGCTTCTCCCTGCGAGCCCCGGGGGCGAGGAAAGTGGTGAAGCAGTTGAGTAGCTTCTCCCTGCGAGCCCCGGGGGCGAGGAAAGTGGTGGAGCAGTTGAGTAGCTTCTCCCTGCGAGCCTCGTGGGGCGAGGAAAGTGGTGAAGCAGTTGAGTAGCTTCTCCCTGCGAGCCCCGGGGGCGAGGAAAGTGGTGGAGCAGTTGAGTAGCTTCTCCCTGCGAGCCCCGGGGGCGAGGAAAGTGGTGGAGCAGTTGAGTAGCTTCTCCCTGCGAGCCCCGTCAGGGCACAAATTGTAACTAGGATTAGGGACACCAAGTATCCCAGAAGATAAAAAAGGAACGCCTCTCTCCCAGGCAAGACATTATGAATGTCACAATACACTCCCCCAATGGGGAGCCAAGGCCCGGTCACCTATTGGATAAGACACGGGCAACGAAATGTTGCAAATTTATACCGAACCGAACAGAACCGCCTGCAAGAGGGTCATTAAAGCTGCACGTCACCCGTAAAGTAACTGTAAACAAGCCTTTTGGTTTATATACATTGAGACTTACGCAACTCTTGATGTATATACATTGAGAGATACATAACTCTTGATGAATACGCATTGAGAAATATCTCAATTATCGGTGTATGCAACCTTAGTTGTTAACGTACAGCAGTGACCTGATAACCCAGGTTCCGTAGCTGGGCAGGTTGACTCACTAAACACACGGATAGGACTGATTAAGTATATTTACTAGAGGCAAATCACGCTTCGTTAACTCTCATTCAGTCAGCTCAGTAGGTAGTTACAGGTCAGTTTGTACATGTATATCTCACAATATTCGTGAGAGATGTAATACTACTACTACCACTACTACTACTACTACTAATATTATTATTATTATTATTATTATTATTATTATTATTATTATTATTATTATTATTATTATTATTATTATTATTATTATTGTGTTCTGAAAGTGAATACGTATTGTGTTTGTGATCTTTCGTGTAAGGTTTCCATGAAAGACCTTGAGAATGACTCTTCCGATCTGCTGTGTAGGTAATGATGTATATGCAAATAGTGTTTCAATTCCCGTACAGTAACCTAAGAACACCTCTTCTTATCGGCTTCAAAGTATGAACACGGGTGTACCCTACCAGGAGAGAGAGGCCCGATTGCTATTGGACTGTGTAGGTGCAAGTTTTCAAACTTTATTTACAAATTCCGTCCGATAATTTATAAATGCCTCTTCGGAATGGCTTCAAACTTTAAACACCAACGAGCCCCGTGAGGGCGGGGAATGTGGCTAGGCCTGGGGACACTTGGTCCCAAAGATGAGGAGGTACTTGTACCTCCTCCCATGGGAGACTTAAGTGTCGAGACACTCCCCAGATAGGGAGCCAAGGCCGGGTCACCACTACTTGGAAAAGACCCGGGCCGGGAGAATACCGGCGAATAAAAAAAAAAAAAAAAACACTTTTCTAAGACAAGAAACATTTCATGGCTTGTGAATTTGGGAAAAATCAAATCATTATTATTGATCTCTGACGAATAAAAAGGCACAATACTGTGAGTGGAACAATTCACAAATAACAGGCATAAAGACTGAAACATATGACGACGTTTCTGTATGACTTGGACCATTAACTAGTCACACAGTTAATGGTCTAAGTCGGACCGAAACGTCGTCATAAGTATGATCCTCGTATGTGCGAGTTATTTGTGTACTGGTCTCTGTAATTACCAACTTGCCAACTTTATTAAATAAATTAATATGTTGGTTGCCACGAGATAACGGGAGACTGTCTCCTCTGAACTGCCAGTTGACATTAAGGGAGATGCCTTCATGCCAGTGAGAGAGCTCTTGATCCGGGCTGAGGGACTGACCACCTCAAATACTTTTTCTCCAAAGCTGATGGACTGATTACATCATCTTTATTTCATTACTACTGCTCATTACCACTGTTCATTACTACTGTTGCACATGTCTTAATCATCAATAACCATGGGTTCCAGACTAGTAGTATAACAGCCAGGTAGATTGCAAGATAAAATGCCGTGGCTGGAGCACTTCACAAGTAACACTCAAACTGTGGAGAATCACGTTATAACTGCGATGTGTTTCCCTGTTTAGAGTTTTACTCAGAAACGTTCCTGCAAAAGATTGTTCTAAAACAACGTTTCGGTCCGTCTTGCCTCTTCCGTCTCTACATTGTGGGTTACCTGTGAAATGTTGTAACAGGGGGTATAGAGAATATTCACAGAAGAATTTATACTGCACGAGTACAGTAAAAAAAAAAACTAACTTCTCCCTAGGGACTGCGAATGGTGATCCGCAGTTATTTAAAACTAGTTACAACCATGGTTTAATTAAGCATCAGGGAAATCAGTGGAAGAGAATGGTTCATCCCACTCCTCTGACTGAGCTGTGCTCGTTGCCTGCGTGATCGCTCACGCCGTTTAATTCGTTGCGACTCACTCCACTTCTTGGGTGTGTAATGAATTGTGTCCCTAGTCAGCAGCAGTCTTGAGGCAGGTGGAAAGAGTTTCACGTTTTTGTTATATAATTAACATCTCACGAACAACTAAAGTGTGGTATGAACCTTGGTAATAGATACCGATATATTGGTTTAGTAAGACACGTGTTGGTTCACGTGTCTTATTAAACCATAACTAAAGTGTAACGAACACTTGTCAATGCTCAGTAATAACGCACAAGGAAACAGAGACTCAGGAGATTGATTGATCTGTATATTTCGACCTTTTTTGAGATCCCTTGATGATGTGAATGTCTTTTAGTCGGGAAGGGGGGTTCGGTAAGCCAGCGGAATGCCTCGATCAAA
>NC_091344.1:10756071-10863571 GCF_038502225.1 Cherax quadricarinatus | reverse complement strand
TTGCATAACTATCTTGCAACTAGCAGTCTAAACTCTTGCTGAGTGATGATAAGAATGATGTAACAAATATTGTTTAGGTGAATTTTTTCATCATAAGTCACACACACACACACACACACACACACACACACACACACACACACACACACACACACACACACACACACACATAGTTTTAAGAAGAGGTATGACAAAGCTCAGGAAGCAGAGATGGAGAGGACCTAGTAGCGATCAGTGAAGAGGCGGGGCCAGGAACTGAGACTCGACCCCTGCAACCACAATTAGGTGAGTACACACACACACACACACACACACACACACACACACGACACAGTTCCGCACAAGAGGTTACTGCAAAAGCTAGAGGATCAGGCACACATAACAGGAAAGGCACTGCAATGGATCAGAGAATACCTGACAGGGAGGCAACAACGAGTCATGGTACGTGACGAGGTGTCAGAGTGGGCGCCTGTGACAAGCGGGGTTCCACAGGGGTCAGTCCTAGGACCTGTGCTGTTCTTGGTATATGTGAATGACATAACGGAAGGGATAGACTCAGAAGTGTCCTTGTTTGCGGACGATATGAAGTTAATGAGAAGAATCAAATCGGATGAGGATCAGGCAGGACTACAAAGAGACCTGGACAGGCTACAAGCCTGGTCCAGCAACTGGCTCCTTGAGTTTAACCCTGCCAAATGCAAAGTCATGAAGATTGGGGAAGGGCAAAGAAGACCGCAGACACAATATAGTTTAGACGGCCAAAGACTGCAAACCTCACTCAAGGAAAAAGATCTGGGGGTGAGTATAACACCGAGCATATCTCCCGAGGCGCACATCAATCAGATAACTGCTGTAGCATACGGGCGCCTGGCAAACCTACGGATAGCGTTCCGATACCTCAGTAAGGATTCGTTCAAGACTCTGTACACCATTTACGTCAGGCCCATACTGGAGTATGCAGCACCAGTTTGGAATCCACACCTAGTCAAGCACGTCAAGAAATTAGAGAGAGTGCAAAGGTTGCAACAAGACTAGTCCCAGAGCTACGGGGATTGTCCTACGAAGAAAGGTTGAGGGAAATCGGCCTGACGACACTGGAGGACAGGAGGGTCAGGGGAGACATGATAACGACATATAAAATACTGCGCGGAATAGACGAGGTGGACAAAGGCGGGATGTTCCAGAGATGGGACACAGACACAAGAGGTCACAATTGGAAGTTGAAGACTCAGATGAATCAAAGGGATGTTATGAAGTATTTCTTCAGTCATAGAGTAGTCAAGCCGTGGAATAGCCTAGAAAGTGAAGTAGTGGAGGCGTTAACCATACATAGTTTTAAGGCGAGGTATGATAAAGCTCATGGAGCAGGGAGAGAGAGGACCTAGTAGCAATCAGTGAAGAGGCGGGGCCAGGAGCTATGAATCGACCCCTGCAACCACAAATAGGTGAGTACACACACACACACACACACACACACATCATTTAGATAAAAGGAAATACTGTGCAGTAAAATACTTTTATTAGCAGAACATTTAACAGAGAAAAGGCTTTATCAAGGACATAGAACCTTGAAATTAGCAACATATATGCAGTGCTGAGAAGCGGAGTCACGTGTCCGTCGAGGTTCAAGTTGAGATGTTCCAACCTGTGTAGGTCAGGCGACCTCTTAGGCAATGACGAGGTGAGGTCAGGTAATGTTAAAATGGCGTGGACCACTCACACAGGTACTGGTAACATGCCTTTTTTCCTGGTTTAGAATAGTTTTGTTATGGGTTGAGCTATAACATGCTAGCCTCTGTTCTGTATAGCCGCCTCTCTCTGCTTCTTTCCTGGTAATAAAGATGTGCTGCTTTGAGGTCTAAGATTTTCTTACGTGTTTCTGTCTACTAGTCACGCATTCCGTGTTTCCTCAGTCCTACTGGCTTATTTGTGTTCCTGAAGTCGGAAATTAAAGTCCCTCGATATTTCTCCAATGTACATGCAATCGCATCCCCCACATGGGATACGGATGACGAAAAAGACGTATGTGCAACACCTGGGTGCTTTTATTGCCAAAACGTTTCGCCTGAACAACATGCTTCTTCAGTCGAATACAATGTAAAACAGGGGGACAGCAGAAGTAGTAATTTTGACGTGATCAGTCCATCAGTTTTAATAACCGAAAACAAAACAGGAGCAAATAAATAAATTATCTCTGCCATCATGCTCTCAAAATGAGGCTAATAATTCTATATATCAAATGCTGAGGCAGCAGAGCAAAGGTACCATTGACCTAGTAGCAGAAGTAATGGGTATTGTCTTACATATGAAACTAATGGACTATGATTTAGTTAGGGAACTGACTACCTAACTGAGGGTTCATGATATTGCCAGGTTACTAAAGGAGTCATGACATGCCCTGAAAAAGTAAGGGTTGTGACATGGCCCGTGAACTTAGGGACCTTGGCATGACCTAGGAATAAGGGGACCCTGTTATGGCTCTGGAATAACTGGTTCCTGACACGAAATGGGAGCCAAATGGGACCTGGCATCTCTGGTGACCGAAAGGGACCCTTACGTAGCCCGGAAATTAAGGAGCCTATTGTTTCCGGTCCATCAAGGATGATCAAAGTTCATCCTATATTGATGAACTCAAACAATAAACGAGTTTCTGGATTATCAAGAGACCATTTAATATTTATTTTACTCTGTCAGAAGGGCTTGATTTATGCTCTAACCGAGTCAACCAATTAAACCAGCACTGTGTGGCACTCCGAGGCACTCAGTGGCACTCTCCTTACGATACTCTCAGTGTCTCTCACTTTTATAAAGACACTTTGGTACGCAGTGGCACTTTCTTAGTGCCTGGTAATATTCACACTCCTAAATCTGTCTCTGTGCGAAGATGGAAATTGGATATTGTAAGAGAAAAGGATACCAGGGAATATTGCTATACACAGACGACTTTTTAATTAGTACTTTCACAGGGGTACTTTTTCAGTGGCGTTATCTTTGTGGCACTTTTTTTAGCGACAATTCCTCAGTGACAGCTTATTAGAGGCACTCCTTCAGTGGCGCATTCTCAAGTAGCACTTTCCGAGTGGTACTCTCTGAAAGACATTTTCCCAATGGCACTCTTTCCTTGGCACTCTCTCTCAAGAGGTGCCCAAGAAAAAAGCTTTTTAAATTTCTTTTTAATTACTAGGCAGTCGTAAATAACAGTGTTATGTGACGTTGTTAATGCGAACAGGAAACATTGCTGCTGTTTTATGTGATGAAGAGCTCATGATCCACGGAATTGATGCTACTTCTCTTTCTCCGGATCTAATAATAACAACAACAACAACAGTGGCAACAGAAGCAACAATAATATTAATAATAATAACGAGTATAATAGGGCACTAAATGGTAAATTAATGTGACTCGGTAATCATGAAAACATTAGCAACGTAATTACTTCCCTGTAGTGAATTTAGGGACCTTGGCATGACCCAGGAATAAGGGAGCCCTGTTATGGCTCGGGAGTAACTGGTTCCTGACACGAAATGTGAGCCAAAGGGGAACTGGCATCTCTGGCAACAGAAAGGGACCCTTACATAGCCCGGAAATTAAGGAGCCTATTTTACCCGGATGAACTGTTACGACTTTGTGATAAAATCACCTTAAGTTGGCAAATAGTGAATCCCGACCAGACTAGACCTTCCACTGACCAATAATGAGGACTTGGTATGGAACATAACAAGTATCAAACACAGCAAGCTCAGACCACAATATAACTGAAGTTCAGACCTGTATACACCATGGATATGAGTAGCCTCACACGAATACTCATGAGGGTATATTCAAAATATTTAAGTTAAACAATAAATATATTACATGAGATCAAATAAGTTACAACTACTGAAATATGCAAGATAGTATGAGTTACAGTAAATTCAATCAGCGCCTCAAGACGATGAGCTCAAAGACACAGCATATGTATATATATATATATATATATATATATATATATATATATATATATATATATATATATATATATATATATATATATGGATTTGTCAGTTAAAAATAGGAGAGGAGAGTTATTAAATGGAGAGTTAGAGGTATTGGGAAGATGGAGGGAATATTTTGAGGAATTGTTAAATGTTGATGAAGATAGGGAAGCTGTGATTTCGTGTATAAAGCAAGGAGGAATAACATCTTGTAGGAGTGAGGAAGAGCCAGTTGTGAGTGTGGGGGAAGTTCGTGAGGCAGTAGGTAAAATGAAAGGGGGTAAGGCAGCCGGGATTGATGGGATAAAGATAGAAATGTTAAAAGCAGGTGGGGATATAGTTTTGGAGTGGTTGGTGCAATTATTTAATAAATGTATGGAAGAGGGTAAGGTACCTAGGGATTGGCAGAGAGCATGCATAGTTCCTTTGTATAAAGGCAAAGGGGATAAAAGAGAGTGCAAAAATTATAGGGGGATAAGTCTGTTGAGTGTACCTGGTAAAGTGTATGGTAGAGTTATAATTGAAAGAATTAAGAGTAAGACGGAGAATAGGATAGCAGATGAACAAGGAGGCTTTAGGAAAGGTAGGGGGTGTGTGGACCAGGTGTTTACAGTGAAACATATAAGTGAACAGTATTTAGATAAGGCTAAAGAGGTCTTTGTGGCATTTATGGATTTGGAAAAGGCGTATGACAGGGTGGATAGGGGGGCAATGTGGCAGATGTTGCAAGTGTATGGTGTAGGAGGTAGGTTACTGAAAGCAGTGAAGAGTTTTTACGAGGATAGTGAGGCTCAAGTTAGAGTATGTAGGAAAGAGGGAAATTTTTTCCCAGTAAAAGTGGGCCTTAGACAAGGATGTGTGATGTCACCGTGGTTGTTTAATATATTTGTAGATGGGGTTGTAAGAGAAGTAAATGCGAGGGTCTTGGCAAGAGGCGTGGAGTTAAAAGATAAAGAATCACACACAAAGTGGGAGTTGTCACAGCTGCTCTTTGCTGATGACACTGTGCTCTTGGGAGATTCTGAAGAGAAGTTGCAGAGATTGGTGGATGAATTTGGTAGGGTGTGCAAAAGAAGAAAATTAAAGGTGAATACAGGAAAGAGTAAGGTTATGAGGATAACAAAAATATTAGGTGATGAAAGATTGAATATCAGATTGGAGGGAGAGAGTATGGAGGAGGTGAACGTATTCAGATATTTGGGAGTGGACGTGTCAGCAGATGGGTCTATGAAAGATGAGGTGAATCATAGAATTGATGAGGGAAAAAGAGTGAGTGGTGCACTTAGGAGTCTGTGGAGACAAAGAACTTTGTCCTTGGAGGCAAAGAGGGGAATGTATGAGAGTATAGTTTTACCAACGCTCTTATATGGGTGTGAAGCGTGGGTGATGAATGTTGCAGCGAGGAGAAGGCTGGAGGCAGTGGAGATGTCATGTCTGAGGGCAATGTGTGGTGTGAATATAATGCAGAGAATTCGTAGTTTGGAAGTTAGGAGGAGGTGCGGGATTACCAAAACTGTTGTCCAGAGGGCTGAGGAAGGGCTGTTGAGGTGGTTCGGACATGTAGAGAGAATGGAGCGAAACAGAATGACTTCAAGAGTGTATCAGTCTGTAGTGGAAGGAAGGCGGGGTAGGGGTCGGCCTAGGAAAGGTTGGAGGGAGGGGGTAAAGGAGGTTTTGTGTGCGAGGGGCTTGGACTTCCAGCAGGCATGCATGAGCGTGTTTGATAGGAGTGAATGGAGACAAATGGTTTTTAATACTTGACTTGCTGTTGGAGTGTGAGCAAAGTAACATTTATGAAGGGATTCAGGGAAACCGGCAAGCCGGACTTGAGTCCTGGAGATGGGAAGTACAGTGCCTGCACTCTGAAGGAGGGGTGTTAATGTTGCAGTTTAAAAACTGTAGTGTAAAGCACCCTTCTGGCAAGACAGTGATGGAGTGAATGATGGTGAAAGTTTTTCTTTTTCGGGCCACCCTGCCTTGGTGGGAATCGGCCAGTGTGATAATAAAAAAAAAAAAAAAAATAATAAATAAATAAATATATATATATATATATATATATATATATATATATATATATATATATATATATATATATATATATATATATATATATATATATATGTCGTGCCGAATAGGCAGAACTTGCGATCTTGGCTTAAATAGCAACGCTCATCTTGCCATATAGGACAAGTGAAAATTTGTGTATGCAATTATTTCGCCAAAATCATTCTGAACCTAACGAAATAAATATATTTCACTGTGTTTGTTTAGTACTAAATTATTGTTAACGTATTGAAAATATATTTAGTTAGGTTAGGCTAAAATAAATTGCTCTTGTTATAATAAGGTTAGGAAAGTTTTCTAAGATTCTTTTGGTGCAAAATTAACAATTTTTGCATTAACATTAATGAAAAAAAATATCTTTAAACGTATAAGAGAAAATTTCAGAAAGGACTTAATTTTAAATGAGTTCTTGCTAATTGACCAGTTTTACATATTCGGCACGACACATATATATATATATATATATATATATATATATATATATATATATATATATATATATATATATATATATATATATATATATATTGTGATTTTGATTCAATCTTTGGTTGAAAGTTGTAGTTCTAAATTTACTAACTTAAAATGATCTTTGTCAGCATGAAGAACAGTGTTTCTTAACGAGCAAAAGGGCTTAAAATTGAACACAAGTTTTTACTAACGGTGTTCAGTAACAGACGTGGTTAAAAGCTTAGAATAGGGTGTAATTAGAGGCAACGGTATCAGTGTTCAGTAACAAAAATCAGGCTATGATAAGGGTGAACAGGGTTCAGCAACGGAAAACAAAGTGGAATAATAGAGAACAAGACGCAGTACCGAACAACAATGCCCAGTAATGGAGAACAACGTTCACTAACAGAGAACCAGACGAAATACTGAACAATTGTGTTCAATAACGGAGAACAAGATGCAGTAACCCACGGAGCATATCTGTACGTGGCGACCACGTAGTGGTTCCTGTTACATATTACAGAGAGACACTGTATTGGTATGGCCTGCATTAACATGCAACAGGAGAGCAATACTGTGTGATGTAACTCTAGGAGGAAGGAAGGGAAGGAGGAGCATCGGGCAGCTCAAGCAATACTGAATCCAATAGTTGCGGATGACGAAATTTCCGAGCCCTCTTGGAAAAACAAAAGCGGACTACGGCCTTTGTGCATCTGAAGGCCACTGTGGGAAGTTCGGAGAACTTTTAAAGGTTGTTAATGAAAACACAAAGAGCTCAAGTCACTGTCTGGAACCTGAAGAGTTTTTCAAAGCACTGTCTGGAACCTGAAGAGTTTTTCAAAGCACTGCCTGGCACCTGATGAGTTTTTCAAAGCACTGTCTAGAACCTGAAGAGTTTTTCAAAGCACTGTCTAGAACCTGAAGAGTTTTTCAAAGCACTGTCTGGAACTTGAAGAGCTTTTCAAAGCACTGTCTGGAACTTGAAGAGCTTTTCAAAGCACTGTCTGGAACCTGAAGAGTTTTTCAAAGCACTGTCTGGAACTTGAAGAGCTTTTCAAAGCACTGTCTGGAACCTGAAGAGTTTTTCAAAGCACTGTCTGGAACTTGAAGAGCTTTTCAAAGCACTGTCTGGAACCTGAAGAGTTTTTCAAAGCACTGCCTGGAACTTGAAGAGCTTTTCAAAGCACTGTCTGGAACCTGAAGAGTTTTTCAAAGCACTGTCTGGAACTTGAAGAGCTTTTCAAAGCACTGTCTGGAACCTGAAGAGTTTTTCAAAGCACTGTCTAGAACCTGAAGAGTTTTTCAAAGCACTGTCTGGAACTTGAAGAGCTTTTCAAAGCACTGTCTGGAACTTGAAGAGCTTTTCAAAGCACTGTCTGGAACCTGAAGAGTTTTTCAAAGCACTGTCTGGAACTTGAAGAGCTTTTCAAAGCACTGTCTGGAACCTGAAGAGTTTTTCAAAGCACTGTCTGGAACTTGAAGAGCTTTTCAAAGCACTGTCTGGAACCTGAAGAGTTTTTCAAAGCACTGTCTGGAACTTGAAGAGCTTTTCAAAGCACTGTCTGGAACCTGAAGAGTTTTTCAAAGCACTGTCTGGAACTTGAAGAGCTTTTCAAAGCACTGTCTGGAACCTGAAGAGTTTTTCAAAGCACTGCCTGGCACCTGATGAGTTTTTCAAAGCACTGTCTGGAACCTGAAGAGTTTTTCAAAGCACTGCCTGGAACTTAAAGAGATTTTCAACTCACTGACTGAAACTTTAAGAGGCTTCCAAATCGCTAGCTGAAACTTGAAAGACTTTCCTCTTACGAAGTAGTGATTTCCTCGTTAAAAAATGATACACAATCCTCTCTAATAGTTTGTCTTCTCATTGCTTCGTTGCGCCTAATCATTGCTAACTCCAGGATCGTAAGCTACACAATAAGCAACAAGTCACACATCACATGGAACAACGAGGAGTACATAAGTACTTTCTCCACATATAAAACAAATGTGCTATACATGTGTTTGAGCCATTTATTCTAGGTTATAAAAGGCTTGGTTTGATAGACAATGTGCTCGCACAATCTAACGTACCGCAACGTAAAGTAATGCAACTTAAACCTGGCATAAATGTTACAAATTAAAGTTGGGCGTGTATCTGTAATATATTTGATAGCTAAGGATAGAACTTACAACTATGACAGAAATAATATTTTAATTGTTGAACACAAATTATTACTATTATTATTATTATTATTCTTGCTACTATTATATTTGTTATTATTATTATTATTATTATTATTATTATTATTATTATTATTATTATTATTATTATTATTACTACAATTATTATGATTATCTTTATTATTATTATTATTATTATTATTATTATTATTATTATTATTATTATTATTATTATTATTATTATTATTATTATTATTATTATTATTATTATTATTATTGTTGTTATTATTATTATTATTATTATTATTATTATTATTATTATTATTATTATTATTATTATTATTATTATTATTATTATTATTATTATTCATATAATTGTCGTAAATATTATTTTATTGGTATAGACAGGAGATTCGCTAATCCCATAAGGATCATGCAGCTCCTGGGAAATGAGGGGACAATGATCTTTAATCTGAGGATAGATAAGTATTGCTCCAATTCCTTGGATCAGAGGCTCTTCATCAGCTTCAAAGCTAGGGAAGGTTAGGCACTGGGCAGCAGACATATGATGCCAAATTCATCCAATTTGATTCTAATTCATTATATTTATGGGAAACGTTAAATCCGTATGGGTCTTACAACCCCTGGGGAATAGGACTCAATCAGCTTTGATCTAAGATGAGAGTAGCTCCTAAATGGTCCAAGTCGGACCGAAACGTCGTCGTAAGCTCCTCTCCTACGTGTGGGTTATCTATGTATTGTTCCAGTCACGGTATTGTGTATCTTTTGTTCTTCAGGATCCCTTCACCTGCGTCTGAAGTCCCTCATAAACAAACACGAAGCGAAAAACAAGAAGGGTAATTTAACGCAGCTATCGTCGATTAAGCTATTCTCGGTCGTCTGCACCCGCTCGAGTTATTGTCTTCTTGAGGCGGATTATTATTATATTAAAATCCGTCTCAATGGCGCTATCGTTTATAATCCCTGAGCAAGTTATTGGAGGGTCGCCTCTTCTTCCTGCCTCCCCAGTCAAGACAGTTAATCAGATAACGAGTTAATTATGATGTACTAATGCTGATTTATTACCATCTTTACTGCATGATGGTATAGATTGGCGAAGTTACACGAGGTGCTGTGTTAGGTACGCTGTCTAGGTGAGACATACGCAGGTGAGGGGAGAGATTATGAAGGCGTCCGCTGGCGTAAACTGTTCAGGAGTTGGGAGAAGCAAAGCAGATAAATGACGGTGAGAGACACAACATGCCTTCCCAACTACACCTGTTTCCCCTTTCTCTCTGTCCACGAAGCACCTGTTTGCTTTCTTTCTCTCTCCCATTTAGGTTGGCTCACAGCTCATCCTCTGAAGTTATGGAAAGGTTTATCCTGTAATATCGGAGTCTTTGAGACAACACACAGGCCAATATATACTTAACAGCCGTTTCCCAGAAAGATAGAGTTAGGAAAAGAAGAAAATGCATCGACCATCACTTGCTCCTTAGTTATCATGATACAGTGCCGACCAAGGCAATTGTAGTAATTCCCACTCTATTGCAAAGTGCTAGTGCTGTACTTCCCACCTTAAGGAATGCTTATTAAATGTACTTCCCTAAAAGTTTTATCTATGTATTTTCTGGCACACTACTCATATATTGGCCAGCTTCATTCACTATAAACAGAGATACGTCTTGCTCCAAGTTAAGATTAGTTTGTGTGTGTGTGTATGTGTGTGTGTGTGTGTGTGTGTGTGTGTGTGTGTGTGTGTGTGTGTGTGTGTGTGTGTGTGTGTGTGTATGTGTGTGTGCGTGTGTAAATGCGCGTACACTTGCTCGTGTTTATTCCCCTTCTCAAGTGCAAGTCATACTTCACACATAACACAACTGAAAACTTCCTTGAGGCAGCACTCAACGCATCAAACTCTCAAGAAACTCCGTAGAAAACAGCAAGACAGCTCTGCCAGCTACTCTAATTCTGGCATCGGTGGCGACTTCCGCATCAACAGGCGACTCCTAATACTTGACACAAGACTCAATTTGGCAGGTGGGGGACGGGGCGATCTGTGGACGTCGAGAATTAGGGGAGGGAGAGACATAAAACATATTTAGAGACAAGGAAGGGAGATGGCAGGAAAGGAATAACGCTGGGGTGAAGAGACAGCTAGCCGGGGATCAACTAGATAAAGGTGTGGGATATGTGACAGCCTGGAATAAAATAAATTCAAAAGGAAATGGAGTAACAGGAAGGAGCAGATACAGAGTGAGAAACGTGAGAGAAAAAAATGACACACCACGGAACGGGTGGCGTTTAAAACCATGGCGAGTGAGTCGTAAAACTCCAGGCCAGTGCTTTGTTTTATTGCAGTTTCGTGATTCAGAATAACAGAGGAAAACAAGATGCATAGAGTGACTGAAAGACAAGAAATTTTAATATATACTCGGTGGCAACATTATTAGGAACACCTGTTCACTTACTCGTTAATGCAAATATGTACTCAGCCATTTCCGTGGTAGCACCTCAGTTCCTAAAAGCATGTATAAATGGTTATTCAGATCCGACATCAGAATGGGCAAGAAATGTGATCTAAGTAAGTTTGACCATGGAATGATTGTGCCAGACGAGACGATTTGAGCATCTCAGAAACTAGTGATTTCCTGGGATTTTCATGCACAGCAATGTCCAGTGTTTATAGAGAATGTTGTGTAAAGCACAAGACATCCAGTAAGAGGAGTTATGTGGGCAGAGAGGTCAGAGGAGAATGGCCAGCAGCCTGGTTCAAGGTGACAGGAAAGCACAGCACTCAAATAACAAGTCGTTACAACAGTGATATGCAAACTAGCATGTCACTATTGTAACACCTTATTTACAACAGTGATATACTGGTGAACCTGTGCGTACTGAGGCTACAGTAGGCACAGGTTCACCAAAACTAAACAGCTGAAGACTGGAGAAAACGTCGCTTGGTCTGACGAATATCGATTTTTGCTGCTACATGTAGATATTAGGGTCAGAATTTGGCGTAATCAACATGAACCCATAGATCCATCCAACCTTGTGTCAACGGTTCAGGCTGATGGTGGTGTAATAGTGTCGGGAATGTTTTCCTGGTACACATAAGGCTCAATGATACCCACTGAGCATTGATTACATGTCACAGCATACCTGAGTATTGATCCTGATCTCACAGTCTACCCATATTCCAGTGGTTACTTCCATCAGGACAACCCGCTGTGTCACGAAGCACATGTCATCTCTAGCTGGTTCCACGAGCATGTCTATGAGTTAATTGTAATCCAAGAGCCTGTATAGTCAACAAATCCTAATCCTAATCTTTGGGATGTGATGAAACGGGAGACTCGGAGCATGAATGTGCAGCCGACAAATCTGCAGCAACTGCTTGATACTATCATGTCAACATGGTCAAGAATCTCCAAGGAATATTTCCAGTACCTTGTTAAATCCATGCCACGAGGAATTCATTCATTTCTGGGAACAAAGGGGGCCTATTTTATTCATTTATGTTAATGTAGAAAATAATAATTTTGTACCAAAAGAACCTTAGAAAACTTACCTAACCTTATTGCAACAAGCGCAATTTAATTAAACCTAATCCAACTAAATATATTTTAGATAAGTTTACACTAATTTAATAATAAAAAGAACACAATGAAATATATGTTTTTCGTTATGTTCAGAATAATTTTTGCGAAATTATTGCATACACAAAAAGAGCGTTGCTATTTAAGCCAAAATCGGCACGATATATATATATATATATATATATATATATATATATATATATATATATATATATATATATATATATATATATATATATATATATTATATATATATATTTATATATATATATATATATATATATATATATATATATATATATATATATATATATATATATATATATATATATATATATATGCATATATATATATATATATATATATATATATATATATATATATATATATATATATATATATATATATATATATATATATATATATATATATATATATATATATATATTCTCATTGTAGATTATCAGCCAACATACAAATGATTATTTTGCAGTTTTTTGACACACATCAATCATCAAAATTATTAAAATAAGTTAATACTCTCACTTGAATATATTTTACAACTTCTAAAATCACCACAAGGTAATTCTTTCACCTGAAGTTCATAATATATATTGCGAATCATGAATCATTCGATGTTTTAGTCTGTCATGAACCATCATCAGTTGTTGCAAATCTTTTTTAATTTGCAACAACAAGGATTGTCATTTAAATCTGGTAACGTAAGAGATTATGGTGACCAAAATTTCGGGATTTATATTTGCTGTGAATGTGTGAAGGACGATTTTTTTTTATTTTTCCTCCCAGGTATAAAATATTTTTTTTAACCAAGTTTTATGGTAGAAGGATAAGGAATTATTATCCAGTTTTTTTTTTGTCATCAGTACTTTGCGTTTGTTATATATTGCTGTAACAACAGGAGAAACATCAAAAACAACAACAACAGCAAAAGCAATAACAATAATAACATCAAAAACAATAGCAATTACATTAGTAATATTAATACTAATACAAATATTACTACTAAAACTACTATTATAACTAATATTAAAAGTAATATGACAAAATACTGACAATAACAATACTACTACTACTACTACAAATAATAATAATAATAATAATAATAATAATAATAATAATTATAACAGGACAATATCTTCATGTTATGCAAAATAAATGCTTCGTAACATAATTATAGAAAGAGAAATGAGACACGGGAACCTACACATAAAAAACCCACTGTAACCTTTTACATAGAAAAAAAAAATGAGTGAAACAGGTTACTTAACTTTTTCTTAGGTTTAAAACCTATCTACTCTACGAGGGGTCACTAAACTCCGAATATCCTCTACTCTAGCAGTGAAGAAATAAATTGATGAGCGTGAAGATAGGCTTTTATTTGAGACAACGATTTGCTCTATGAATTTTTTTTTTAAAGTTTACGATTTCATAAAGTTCTACAGGGAGAGAAACGCTGTTCTCTGAATAAAGAAAGTTTGTATTTCTCTACAGTATTGTCGCTATTTGGGTCTGAACTCCGAGAGCTACATCTTTCGAAGTATACTCACTATATATATACAGTATATCTGAGCATATATACAGAATATCTATCTATCTATCTATCTATCTATCTATCTGTCTATATATATATATATATATATATATATATATATATATATATATATATATATATATATATATATATATATATATATATATATATATATATATATATATATATATGTATAATCAAGAGCACTACACATCCCAGCACCCAGTACACCTCCCAGCACCCAGCACTACACCTCCCAGCACCCAGTACTATACCTCCCAGCACTACACCTCCCAGCACCCAGTACTATACCTCCCAGCACTACACCTCCCAGCACCCAGTACTATACCTCCCAGCACTACACCTCCCAGCACCCAGTACTATACCTCCCAGCACTACACCTCCCAGCACCCAGTACTATACCTCCCAACACCCAGTACTATACCTCCCAGCATTACACCTCACAGCCCCCAATACCACACCTCCCAGCACTTAGCACTACACCTCCCAGCACTTAGCACTACACCTCCCAGTACCCAGCACTATACCTCCCAGCACAACACCTTACTTATTTCTTCAGTTTATTTCATGTTTCATTGCTTTCTCGTTTCAGTTTCTCTTGAGTTCCTTTGAGGTGTCTGTAGAGCTGCTCTGCGGTGCCTTTGGAGTTCCTTTGATTTTTCTCTAAAACTCCTTTGGAATTACTTTGGAATTTTTTTTGGAGACGAGAACGAAATTTATATATTTAACCTGAAAGTTAAAGTGAATCATGTAACTTCACTGATTTAGCTTAATTAATATCTTTCTATAATTATGTTAAGAAGCACCTTTAGCTGGTGGCTCAATAACAAAACACAAAATTCGCAAAGTGAACACGGTGGATCGAGCCTCCACTAGCCCATGCGATGAAGGACCCATGCGGTTTTATCGTTTCGTATAATTATATTTGTTAAAAATTTGCTAGCATAACGATGGGATTTTTTACCCTTGTTATCCAACCTCAAGGCATTTCAAGGGCCATTCCAGTCTAAGGTATACTAGCACCCCCAGCTTGCCACCTATAACAGCCGATTCGAACCTCGGTACCTGTTTCCTGAACCTTGCAAAGCGGCAATATGTGTAAGGAAACCTGTCTAACGTCTCCAACTGCTTTAATAATCGAACCTGGTGCGTTCACTTGTGAACCAAATGCGCCATCAGGCAGTTATAAGCCACTTTGACGGGACTAAGTAGTCACCTGTGGAAAAATTAAGAGGCATGTGGCAGTTCAAGTGTTTTCATATGTTTTATATCCTGAAAAATTATTAAGAGGTGATGAGAGGAATGGCCAGTCCAAACAGTGCCAACTCACCCGTGGCAGCATCTCTGCTATGTGGACCCTAGTGGCACTCCACCAATGGTAAACAGTACGTGGCCTTGCCAAAGGACCCCTATATACTTTCCTGTTCTTGTTGAAATACTTTATTCACAAAAATAAAGCCCAAAGTTAAATAATATGATTATTAATTCATATGAGGAGCTAGAATTTATAACTATGCTTTAATTTGGAGAGGAAAAGTTGGATTTTAAATGATGTACTGAGGACTTGATAAAGCTCTGCACCGAGCGAAACGTTGCACTAATAAGAGCTTGTCCTGAAACATGTCGTTTCTTCAATATTAGAGAGGAAGCTCTAGTCTACACTGCATTAGAAAGGTAGTTCTAGAGTCTAGACAGCATTGGAAAGAAAACTCTAGAGTCTAGACGACGTTTCCATCAAATAAGAGATAATCGATGAAATAACTATCCTGGTAATAGTAATAATAATTAATGATTATCTTAATTTCTAAAAGTACATGTACAAGGTATACAGATGCTGCCTAGCTGGCGTCAGTGACATACTGCTATATAGAAAGCCCCTTGTTATACAGAGAATTTCGGGCAAATTAGGCCATTTTTTTCCCAGGCTGCGACCCACACCAGTCGACTAATGTCCAGGTCCCGATTTTACCGATAGGTGAACAAGGGCAACAGGAGTCTTAATGAAACAAGCCCTAATGTTTCCATCCGTACCGGCGATCGACCCCCGGACCTCAGTGTGTCAGCTGAGTGCGCTAGCAGTTGAGACTCGACTCCTGGCTTCACATACAGGTGAACACTCTCCTTATATCTGAACTCATATACATATGGCAGTAAACTGGCTTTAGACACCTCATTCATATAACACTTCACTGAAGGACTGGAGTGACGTACTGACGTGGGGAATGACAGTCAACTGCTGTGAGGTGGATATTTGGGAATATTGCGATATGCAAGTTTTGATATATGTATTTAAAGAGCACAAATGTGAATATATTTGTACAATATTTCCCTCTGGAGGGCCATGCTGAGGCACTAAAACATATATGTATATATAAATATATATATATATATATATATATATATATATATATATATATATAATATATATATATATATATATATATATATATATATATATATATATATATATATATATATATACATATATATATATATATATATATATATATATATATATATATATATATATATATATATATATACTTATATATATATATATATATATATATATATATATATATATATATATATATATATATATATATATATATATACTTATATATATATATATATATATATATATATATATATATATATATATATATATATATATATATATATATATAAGTATATATATTCAGCACTTGGTGATGTTTCAGAGAGGTTGTTGTATGAATTCATTAAATTTACCAATGTGTGCCTGGCTGGCAGTGTCTCGGAGGCCATTAGATCTCCCTACTTTGGTGAGTCACTATGTACCCTCCGGGTAAAAGGATGGAGGAATCAGGCCGATTGCAGTGGGCAACACCCTGCGGCGCCTAGACGCCACGGCTGCAGTCAAGAGGCTGCTGCAATATTGAAACCAACTCAGCTCGGTTTTGGTGTTCAACACGTCTGTGAAGCAGCTGCTCATGCAGCACGAGTATACAACAACAACAAGTCAGATGAAAAAGGCTTGATCAGACAGGATTTGGCAATACTTTCAACTTAGTCTTAAGGGATGCTGCTCTCCAAGCAGTTTCTAGACACTTCCCTTCCCTCTATCCCTTCATACAATCGTGTTATAGTGTGATTTCTAAACTATTGTTTGGGGACCATGAAAGTGACTCGTGTGAGAGCGTGCAACAGGAAGACCCTCTCGCCCCCTTTCTATTCTGTCTCTTCAATGAGCTCAATATCTAGTTCTTAGATGATGGTACCCTGGCTGGCACTAAAGAATCTCTCCTAGAGGACATCAGAAAAAATTAAGACATGGGAAAGAGCCTGGGTCTATCTTTAAATCCCACCAAATCTGAAATAGTTTCTACCAATCGACAGATGATCCAGAATATTAGTGCTGTTTTACCAGGAGCACGAGCCATTGATCCAGCCAACAGCACTCTCCTTGGTACTCCTCTTGGGCTCAGTGCCATTGACCTGATCCTAGAAAAGAAAATCTCAGACCTCAGGACGATGGAAGGCAGGATGAAAGACACTAATACACATGAAGCCTTCTACCTACTCACCAGGTGCCTGTCCATCCCAAAACTTACCTACTTCCTGAGATGCTCCCTAGCCTTCAGCAATCCGAAACTCAAGGAATATGACTACCTCCTTAATACTTTGCTAGAGAGTGTATTGAATCTTTCACTTGAAGATTGACAGTTGTTGTTAGCCTCACTTCCAGTCACTCACTTCCAGTCAGGCTTGGGGGCCTGGGATTACGCAAATCCTCCCAGATTGCCCTACCAGCTTACGTATCCTCTACAATAGCTGCAAACGAGTTAATAAAACAAATTCTTCCGAACAACCTCAGTGACTCAGCAGGAATACAGGACCCTAGCTACGTCATTGCCATCACTGAATGGGAGACTCTCGAAGCCTCAGCACCAAAACCTATTGCAGCACTGGCCTAAAAACAGAGAAGATACTTGCCAACATGATTAGGGATGTAACGTCAGGCAGAGAGACTGCCCGTCTCCAAGCTGTGAGTGTACGTCACTGGGGACTTCCTTCAAACAGTTCCCATTTAGGTAATGGGAACACGCCTCGACCCTAAGATTCTCCGTACTGCAGTGCCTCTCCGCCTCGCTGCCCCACTTCACACGGAATATACGCGTATTTTCGGCGATGCGCAAGTCGACCAATATAGTCAGCATGGTCTTAACTGCTCAAAAACCAAGGGCTGGCACGCAAGACACAATGAAGTCAGCGACATCATAAAGAGAAGCCTTGCTACAGCTGGATACCCAGCCGAGAGAGAGCCCCGATCACTAGCAGCCAACGATACTTACATCCCAGCATACAGCCCCGACGGGATCACCATCTATCCTTGGAAGAATGGCAAGCTCTTAGCATGGGACTATACCTGTGTGTCGACACTGGCTGACACCTACATCCATCACGATGTCGGGAGACAGGGAGGAGCTGCTGATCGCAGAGAGGAGTACAAGATTGGCAAGTACAGGACATAAGCCAACAGTATCAATTTGTTCCTGTGGGATCAGAGACCTTGGGATCATGGGGAAAAAATGCCACACGCCGCTTCCTTATAGAACTGGATTCCAGACTCATCGACACCACCAGGGACCCGAGGGCGGCCACTTTTATGTTCCAGCTCCTCAGTGTGGCCATCCAGAGGGAAAATGTTTGCTACATAATTGGCTTGCATCCGGCTTCGGAGGAGCTGGAGGAGATTCATAATCATGATATAATGTACCAATGTATTCATGTTTGCACTTTTTGTCAGTGTATTCTGTCTATAAATAAAGTCACACAGAATATAGAAAATAGGGGGTGGTAGGAGAAGAAAATGTTCAAACAGCTCCAGGGAGAACCTTGAGTTTTCCCTACGTACATTTATTCTCTTCTCTAAGGATGAGGGTCCCAAGTCCAGTCCTAGAGGTGGTACCTTCAGATATATATATATATATATATATATATATATATATATATATATATATATATATATATATATATATATATATATATATATATATATATATATATATATATTATGTCGTGCCGAATAGGCAGAACTTGCGATCTTGGCTTAAATAGCAACGCTCATCTTGCCATATAGGGCAAGCGAAAATTTGTGTATGCAATAATTTCGCCAAAATCATTCTGAACCTAACGAAAAAAACATATTTCACTGTGTTTGTTTAGTATTAAATTACTGTAAACAAATCTAAATTATATTTAGTTGGGTTACGGTAAAATAAATTGTTCTTGTTATAATAAGGTTAGGTATGTTGGTGCAAAATTAAAATTTTTTACATTAACATTAATGAAAAAAAATATATCTTTAAACGTATAAGGGAAAATTTTAGAAATGACTTATTTTTAAATGAGTTCTTGCTAATTGACCAGTTTTACATATTCGGCACGACATATATATATATATATATATATATATATATATATATATATATATATATCTATATATATATATAATACATACATACATTTCTGCTCTGTTATGCAACTTACATATAATTCATATATTATTTTAGTGCTATTTAACATTTTAACTACGCTTTATACAAAAGAAATATCTCAGAGGGTGAAGTCTCTCCTGGGACTGAGGATATTTATTTTCCACGTCTTGCAAACCTTTGCGGTTCCCAATATAAAATGAAACCCGTTTAAGTGATAGATTTTATATCTGGCCAATACATCAGAAAAATAAAAAAAATGCAGTAATTAATTAGTTATTGTTTTATGTTAACAGATATAACGAACGAATTTATAATGGAGAAAATATGCATTGTTGATATTGAAAGTATTTTTTCACAGGCGAGAATTAATTATTTATAGAATTCTCCACATTAAATTCGATATATAAATTTAATGATTTTTTGTAATTGCTGGAACCGAGGTGATTTAAGCTTGAATTATTAGGGAAAAGGACACAAGTGCATCTAATGTGACATTTTATTGTGGCAACGTTTCGCTCTCCAGGAGCTTTATCAAGCCTGAGTTGATGCTACGTTCTTAAATATTACACTTACGAGAGACATGGGAGAGCTTTAGCTTATGGAAGATTTAACTCATTATTCATCCCAATTGGCTGAATATCATCTTACACACTCATCAGTGTCCATTTAGAGAGGAAACCTGAGACGATAGTTTGGTCTGTAGTAGACCGACGTTTCGGTCCAGGCCGGACCGAAACTTTGTCTTAGTGTGGGTTATTCAGGAACTGTCAGAATCTCGCAAGAAGGATAAAATGATAAAATGAAAAAGGGTAACCCTTCAAGTCTTGATGCCAGGAAAGAACTCATGATCCAAGGCATTAGGGCTACCCTGTGCTTCTCGGGATCAAACCTGATTACCTCCGATGTTTTGTATGGCCCTAACACCTTCAGAAGATTATAATGATGATGATAATAATAATAATAATAATAATAATAATAATAAAATTAATATAATAATAATTAAAAAAGGAGAATATATCATAAACGAGAATTAAAACAAAACCAAGAAAACTGAGGTGAAACCAAACTAGAAGAAAAAAAAAACCGAACACTATATTAAAAAAAAAAGGCACACAAGAATTTTAATTAAATTATTGATTGAAATATTATTTGAACAGATGAAATTGGAACAGCATCAGCTAAAATGCTTTCATTAAAATAGTTTTGCCTGCTGCTACCAGCACCTCTATAAAAGCAGTCCCACATAGCTCACTCTCTAATTATTGCTCTCAGTATTTTCAGTCAGTAATTTATATATATATGCTAAGATAAATATAATATATATTTCAGGCATAAACAAATTAGTAGCTCTTTGTTTTAAAAGTTTGTATTAATTACTCTTGGGAAAAAACACGCCCGATTTTATTTGTTTATCGGTAAAATTTCCAGCTTCCGTCCAAAAGTTGTTAAATTTTAATTTCAGTTTCTTATCGACTTTCCTGCGACCTACGCATGTGACCTAGGTGTGAGTGCTAGGTGTGAGTGCTAGGTGTGAGTCCTAGGTGTGAGCCCTAGGTGTGAGTCCTAGGCATGTTACCTACACCTTCTGGTTCACGTGATTTGAACACAGGTGTTGCTTTACCATTACTCACTGCTGCTTCACCATCACTCACTGCTGTTTCACCATCACTTACTGTTGCTTCACCATCACCTACTGCTGCCTCACCATCACTCACTGCTGATTCACCATCACTTACTGTTGCTTCACGATCACTCACTGTTGCTTTATCATCACTCACTGTTGTCTCACTATCACTTACTGATGTCTCACCATCACTTACTGATGCCTCACCATCGCTCACTGCAGCCTTACTATCACTCATTGCTGCCTCACCATCATTCACTATTACCTCACCATTGCTCACTGCTGCCTCACGATCATTCACTGTTGCCTCACTATCACTCGCTGCTGCCTCACTATCACTAACTGCTGCCTCATCATCACTCACTGCTGCCTCACCATCACTCACTGTGGTCTCACCATCACTCACTGCTGCCTCACCTTCACTCACTGCTGCCTCACGATCACTCACTGTTGCCTCACTATCACTCACTGCTGCCTCACTATCACTCACTGCTGCCTCATCATCACTCACTGCTGCCTCACCATCACTCACTGTGGTCTCACCATCACTCACTGCTGCCTCACCTTCACTCACTGCTGCCTCACCATCACTCACTGTTCCCTTCCTTTTTCCTTAGAGAATTTTTTCATGATATAAGTAAAATTGTCGGCTCGAACCAGCGTTCCTTGATGGTGGAATTTGACGATATTACCAACATATAGTTCTAAATAACTGAAGTGGTGTTATCTTGTATAGAAACTCTGAGACTGACATATTTTTATTTTACGCTCTATGTGCGGTATTTTAAGGGAAAATTTGGAGCAAAACTCTAAATTTTTTTTATCTGGGCTACTGAATCTCTAATTTTTTTTTGTTTGGCTTGGCATTTTATGAAGCGCTGATCCAGTATGGGCCATTCAGCTCAAGTAGGGGAGGCTCGATCCTCTGTCCGCTAACCGTGATTCGGCCTCTGACCGGAGGGGCTGTTGGTAATGACCAGTATTGATGCTCCAAATGGCAGTTTAGAGCTCAAAAACTGGAGCTCGTCACAATTCCGTGGCTGGAACGAGTCACAACTAACCCACAATACAGTGACTTAAACAACTCACTAGCAATCCAAAATACCATCGATGAAAAGTATCAACTAACCCACAATTTACAGACAAATCCTTATAAGATATTTCGCAACTTCCTGATCCTCAACCTCTGTTTTCTAATCCTGCATTCACCCACACGGAGCAACAGTGTTGCTTCTGCAAGATGCTTCCTCACCTTCTTAAGATGCAAATAACTTAACTTGAAGAGAATCTGAACCCGTCCAGAAGGTGAAACACGCTTCGGAATGTATTCCCAGCCGGATTCCCCGCCTCGCTTGGTTTTATCAAGCGTGTGAATCTCAGTGGAACCCAGGAAGTTTTTCTGTCTTAGGATTGAGAATCCAAGTAAGCTTACACTTTCGGGGAAAATTGCTTTGCAGTAATGTAGTTTGGTGTGATTGTTTCTTAAGTATATGGTGATTGTAGGTAAGAGGAAAGTTCAGGTGCAAAGCACCTTATTAGTATTAATTAACACAAATTCATAATCACCGCGAAATCGTAAATATATTCAGTCAAACCGCGACGTTAAACACACATAGCAGCATCAGTTTTTCTTTGGGGCAACGTTTCGCTCTGTATAGAGCTTTGCCACGTCTTAAATTGATAAATCTCTGCACACAGCGATATGTTATCTTAACAACAATTTTATTTTGCAACGTTTGTCTTCCTTATTTTGCAACGTGTGTCTTCCTTATTTTGCAACGTGTGTCTTCCTTATTTTGCAACGTGTGTCTTCCTTATTTTGCAACGTGTGTCTTCCTTATTTTGCAACGTGTGTCTTCCTTATTTTGCAACGTGTGTCTTCCTTATTTTGCAACGTGTGTCTTCCTTATTTTGCAACGTGTGTCTTCCTTATTGTGCAACGTGTGTCTTCCTTATTTTGCAACGTGTGTCTTCCTTATTTTGCAACGTGTGTCTTCCTTATTGTGCAACGTGTGTCTTCCTTATTTTGCAACGTGTGTCTTCCTTATTTTGCAACGTGTGTCTTCCTTATTTTGCAACGTGTGTCTTCCTTATTTTGCAACGTGTGTCTTCCTTATTTTGCAACGTGTGTCTTCCTTATTTTGCAACGTGTGTCTTCCTTATTTTGCAACGTGTGTCTTCCTTATTTTGCAACGTATGTCTTCCTTATTTTGCAACGTGTGTCTTCCTTATTTTGCAACGTGTGTCTTCCTTATTTTGCAACGTGTGTCTTCCTTATTTTGCAACGTGTGTCTTCCTTATTTTGCAACGTGTGTCTTCCTTATTTTGCAACGTGTGTCTTCCTTATTTTGCAACGTGTGTCTTCCTTATTTTGCAACGTATGTCTTCCTTATTTTGCAACGTGTGTCTTCCTTATTTTGCAACGTGTGTCTTCCTTATTTTGCAACGTGTGTCTTCCATATTTTCGACAGTACTCTATTTGGATCCAAGCTTGGAGGTATTGGGATTACTTAGTTGTTACTCTGATAAGCATATTAAAGTTTATCGATTGTACGTGAGTCAATAAAGACATATTTCAACTGTACACTAACATCAAGAATACTTTTATCCCTATAAAGAGATACAGTGCAATTCATGGTGTAAATACTGGAATTCGTTCGTTTTTTTTTTCTCTACATTGGCATGATCTCCAGAATAGAGAAAGTTCCCAACTCACAATATGGAAACCAGGACACTATTTACGGGCCAACTATTCATGAGCTTAGACGCATTTCTGTTGGCCAAGTGACATATAACAAAGTCTTACTGCATTATTTTTTTAATAAGGATTTCTACTCGATCTGAGTGTTTATGAGGTCAGATCTGTTAACGAACCTGACGGGAATGCAAAAAGGAATGCATTCTAACGAGGACGGCTTCGTTGCCAGCTAACCCCTCGGAGGAGCCGTGAGTTCATGTGCATGATAACGAACCCACGAACCGGCTTCGCTTTCCGTCTTACCTCGGACGAGCCGAGGATTTATTAGTAAATGCATGAAACCCATCGAAGATTCCCCTTTAAAAAACAGAACGCAGTATTCTGTCAGGGTCGATAAACTGGTGTTTCTGTAAGCATAAGAAAATGTCTTGTGTCCAGTGTTCAGTGATAACAAAACAAGTGAAATGCAACTTATGTTCCCGTTGCTGAGACATGATCTTCTTGAGGAACGACCATCTTGAGGAACGACCATCTTGAGGAACGACCATCTTGAGGAACGACCATCTTGAGGAACAACCATCTTGAGGAATGACCATTTTGAGGAATGACCATTTTGAGGAACGACCATCTTGAGGAACGACCATCTTGAGGAACGACCATCTTGAGGAACGACCATCTTGAGGAACGACCATCTTGAGGAACGACCATCTTGAGGAACGACCATCTTGAGGAACGACCATCTTGAGGAACAACCATCTTGAGGAACAACCATCTTGAGGAACAACCATCTTGAGGAACCACCATCTTGAGGAACGACCATCTTGAGGAACAACCATCTTGAGGAACGACCATCTTGAGGAACGACCATCTTGAGGAACAACCATCTTGAGGAACAACCATCTTGAGGAACAACCATCTTGAGGAACCACCATCTTGAGGAACGACATCTTGAGGAACAACCATCTTGAGGAACGACCATCTTGAGGAACGACCATCTTGAGGAACAACCATCTTGAGGAACAACCATCTTGAGGAACAACCATCTTGAGGAACCACCATCTTGAGGAACGACCATCTTGAGGAACAACCATCTTGAGGAACCACCATCTTGAGGAATGACCATCTTGAGGAACGACCATCTTGAGGAACAACCATCTTGAGGAACAACCATCTTGAGGAACAACCATCTTGAGGAACAACCATCTTGAGGAACAACCATCTTGAGGAACGACCATCTTGAGGAACAACCATCTTGAGGAACGACCATCTTGAGGAACCACCATCTTGAGGAACGACCATTCTGAGAAACGACCATCTTGAGAAACGACCATCTTGAGAAACGACGCCTGTGATTCTTCTCATACTAGAATCGAACTTGAATGCCTTCCATTCTTCAGAGTGCTGCATGGCTACATACGAGTTTAGCGCTCCCATATGAATGTAATAATAATAATAATAATAATAATGATAATAAAATTATAATAATAATAATAATAATAATAATAATAATAATAATAATAATAATAATAATAATAATAATAATAATAATAATAATAATAATAATAATAATAATAATAATAATAATAAAGATAATGATAATAAAAATCTAGTCTTTTCTGGCTGGATTCCCATGATAAGCTCAGAGTTATTCAGAGCTCAGTTATTTCGTCTGTTAGTCATCTGGACTCAATTTAGGGCTCAGTTTCCATGTCTTAGCAATAATCAACATATGCTAACTCCACAACAACGCTATTAGGGTATGGAATTTAAATACAGCAACGCTCAGTTAGGAGCTCAAATTCTTAATCATTGGAGCCTCTCTTGGGCTCAGAAATCAGTTCGTTTAATTAGTTGCAACGGAGTTCTCCATTACAGCAACACGTTTTAAGAATTAAATTTGCAGCTGACGCGATAAACAAATTAACACATAAATCACTGTATGGAAATGTTTACCAATGGTACTGACTCGTAAGGGTTATACAAAACCTGGGGAATGGGTGGTAATCAGGCCTGATCTGTGAAATGGGAGGGAAATGGGAAGGTAATGGGAGCGTAGCTCTATTTCTAGGATCATGTGACCTTTTACGAAACATCAAGGCCTTTTACCCCTTTAAGAGGAAGAGTGTGTGATGTGAATCAGTGTTTTGGAAGAACGATTCAGACCAAAATGTTATTCAAGAACAGGTTTTCGGCAACATTATTGGTGAACAGGTGTGATGAATGGTTATATGAGAAGGGCTGTGAACGTATGGAGCTGGTTTACTTGTCTCTTTGTTGGGATTAAAACCTGTCGACTATACGAGGGTCATCAAGGTTGCACGTCTCTTGCACTCCACTAGTCAATGATACCTCAGTCCATAAAAATAGAAATACACCTCCCGGTGTATATACAGAAAAACCACTCGGTGTAGATACACTAAGAGACATGCATCTCAGTATATATGCACAGAAAAAAATACACCTCTCGGTGTATCTACACTGGGAGATACACATCTCTCGGGGAGAATACACTGACGGATATACAACTCAGTGTATATATCCTGATGTGTTATGCCAGAACACGTGCATCATCCGTTTAATGCAAGAATTAATAAAAAAATTAAAATATTTAACGAAACAATTAATGTGAGAGCGTGACACAATTGTCTACCACACACAGATAAACATTGACCACTCTGTTGTATGAAGCTACAGAAAATTTATTATTATTATTATTATTATTATTATTATTATTATTATTATTATTATTATTATTATTATTATTATTATTATTATTGCTATTGTTGTTGTTGTTGCTATTATAATCATGGGGAAATTATAATCTACACTTCCTTCCTCGGTCCAAGGAAGGGAAGTGTAGTTACAAATCCCTGAACAAGGGCCCTTCACCGGCATTAAGGTCTCTCCTTTTCCCTTTCTTAAAGGGAACGAAGGGAAATTGCGAGCTGTATTAAATCTTTCTATCTGACTAATACAACACAAGTAATGTCAGTAGTAATTTCACACATTCGCCGCTGCTCTGTTGATGTACAGTTGCGATGTCAGTGGTAACGTCAACCTTGCTGATGCAGTAGCAGCGATGTCAGTAGTAACATCACATACAGCGCGTTTAAACCACTTGACATGGGAAAGCATTCGCGGACCTTATGAATATTAATGTGGGAATTCTGTGATATTAATGACCGCCAGTCTTATTTGCATACCAGGTGAGGGTAATCATGGAGTGGGTGGGAGGTAGGGAGGGGAGAGGTAAAGGGAGGGGAGAGGTAAAGGGAGGGGAGAGGTAAAGGGAGGAGAGAGGTAAAGGGAGGGGAGGGAGAAGTTTAAGGGTGACAAGGGCTAAGAGAGGAAGGGTATAAGAAGAAAGGGAGGATATAGGGATGGATTTCGGAATTGTATTAGCATGGAAGGAAGGTAAATAGGTGGCATGGGAAGGGAGGTAAGTAAGAAATTCATGGGGAGTGAGACAGAGACATGCTTTCTGTAGTGAACCAGCATTACGTACGAAAAACACGTTCATAACTTTGTCAAAGTCGCTTTGCCGACGATTTTGAGCAGAAATTAAAAAAAAAATATCTGCTGAGGCGGTTGAATTATAAACAACTTACAATGGTCACTGCTGTAATTTATCAAGAGTTTCCCTTGTTGCTTCTTTCATCTTTAATTAAGTCCTGTCAACTCCGGGAAGGTCATTAGGCCTTCTTGTCACTTATACACCACCAGTCAGGGTCACTTTAGCCCCAAATACAAAGACTAGATCCATCTCTCGATACATACAGGTGGGTCCCGCTTTACAGCAATTCGCTAATACAACAGTTTTCAATTATACCCATTTTTTATTTATTCAGACTTCCTACAATAAATATATTCACTAATCACTATAAGCTAAATACGAAAATATTTTTAAGGTAAGTAATGTGTGAACTGTACTTGCATTTTTTTTGGTCTGGCTCTATTGCACACTTAATATATACTAGTCTATACTTGTTATCAGGCTTTTATATGCAATGTTTATACACGGAACAGCAGTGTATATACATTGAGAACAGCAGTGCACATACACTGCTGCTCTCAGTGCATATACACTGCTGCTCTCAGTGCATATACACTGCTGCTATCAGTGCATATACACTGCTGCTCTCAGCGCATATACACTGCTGCTATTAGTTCATATACACTGCTGCTCTCAGTGCATATACACTGCTGCTCTCAGTGCATATACATTACTGCTCTCAGTGTATATACACTGCTGCTCTCAGCGCATATACACTGCTGCTCTCAGTGCATATACACTGCTGCTCTCAGTGCATATACACTGCTGCTATTAGTGCATATACACTGCTGCTCTCAGTGCATATACACTGCTGCTCTCAGTGCATATACACTGCTGCTCTCAGTGTATATACACTGCTGCTCTCAGCGCATATACACTGCTGCTCTCAGTGCATATACACTGCTGCTCTCAGTGCATATACACTGCTGCTCTCAGTGCATATACACTGCAGCTCTCAGTGCATATACACTGCTGCTCTAAGTGCATATACACTGCTGCTCTCAGCGCATATACACTGCTGTTCTCAGCGCATGTACACTGCTGCTATTAGTGCATATACACTGCTGCTCTAAGTGCATATACATTGCTGCTCTCAGTGCATATACACTGCTGCTCTCAGTGCATATACACTGCTGCTCTCAGCGCATATACACTGCAGCTCTCAGTGTATATACACTGCTGCTCTCAGTGTATATACACTGCTGCTCTCAGTGCATATACACTGCTGCTCTAAGTGCATATACATTGCTGCTCTCAGTGCATATACACTGCTGCTCTCAGCGCATATACACTGCTGCTCTCAGCGCATATACACTGCAGCTCTCAGTGTATATACACTGCTGCTCTCAGTGTATATACACTGCTGCTCTAAGTGCATATACATTGCTGCTCTAAGTGCATATACATTGCTGCTCTCAGTGCATATACATTGCTGCTCTCAGTGCATATACACTGCTGCTCTCAGTGCATATACACTGCTGCTCTCAGTGCATATACACTGCAGCTCTCAGGACATCTATATATATCCATAAATAGATAATTTAAAAGTCGACTAAGAATATAAGAACAAATATCACAAAAATATGTAATAACGATTGAGTTATAAATTATATACAAGTGCAGTCTTTGGTAACGTTTATTAACGCTCACCAGGAGTTTTACCAGCTAATGGAGCCAGAAAACATGTATATATATATATATATATATATATATATATATATATATATATATATATATATATATATATATATATATATATATATATATATATATATATTTATATTTATATATATATATATATATATATATATATATATATATATATATATATATATATATATATATATATATATATATATAGTGTGTGTGTGTATTTACCTATTTGTACTCACTTATTTGTGGTTGCAGAGGTCGAGTCGCAGCTCCTAGCCCCGCCTCTTCGCTGGTCGTTACTAGGTGCGCTCTCTCGCTGCTCCATGAACTTTATCGTACGTTTTCTTAAAGTTATGTATGGATCCTGCCTCCACTACATCACTCTCCAGCTTGTTCTACTTCCTGACAATTCTACGACAGAAGAATTATTTCCTAACATCCCTGTGACTCATGTGAGTCTTCAGCTTCCAGTTGTGACCCCTTGTTGCTGTGTTCCATCTCTGAAACATCCTCTCCCTATCCACCTTGTGTGTGAGTGTGTGGTGTGTGTGTGTGTGTGTGTGTGTGTGTGTGTGTGTGTGTGTGTGTGTGTGTGACGGTCATGTCTTGTTGACCCAGCATCAGTTGAGATAAATTCCCGAAAGGTTAAAACACCCGGTATTTTCTACATCTATATTAACCGAACTGTTAAATGAAAACAATCACACAACGATAAGACACCTGATGAAGTTATGATGTCTTGACTTGACAGAGTTCCTGCTGAGTGAAACATTGATACAAATGAAAGTCTTAATGTTGCATAACTGTTATTTACCTAATATATACACTAAGAGTGATGCATATATCTTGATTTACATATCTTTGACTGATTGGTTGACTAATAGGGTCAATAAATCTCCATGTCACTTGTTCATCACCAGTCATGGATTCTTTAACTTTTAAAATAGGAATTAAAATATCCTCTGTGTATACAACCTTGTCTGAGATATATTACTAGGTGATAATGTACAGAGTTTGATTTTTACTCTTGCTAAAGAATAAATATTTTAGGCCATTTAGGTAAAAATATAATAGCTAACAGTACATGACAATGAAATTTTGTGTCTTCTGTAATATAACTAAACTAGAAATCAAAAATATAAGAATTACTTTTGAGGAAGAAAGGGTTAAGTGACTCTAGCTTTAAGAATTAAATATTGCTCAAACAAGAACTGAATATTTCCTGTGAAACATTACAGAAATTACTTCCTGCCTACGCTTCAAGAAATACTTTCTCTTGATATTACAATCCAAGAAATACTTTCCTTGTGAATACTTTCTTTTCATACAGTGTCCCAAGAAATGCTTTCCACCTAGATACAACATCCTAATACCATCTGCTGGTACAACACTCCAGCTGGTACAACACTAAAGCTGGTACAACACTCCAGCTGGTGCAACACTCCAGCTGGTACAACACTCCAGCTGGTACAACACTCCAGGAAATACTACCAGCTAGTACAACACTCCAGGAAATACTACCAGCTGGTACAACACTCCAAGAAATACCACCAGCTGGCACAACACTCCAAGAAATACCACCAGCTGGTACAGCACTCCAAGAAATACCACCACCTGGTACAACACTCCAGCAAATACCATCTACTAGTACAGCACCCCAGGAAATACCATCTACTGGTACAACACTCCACAAAATACCACCAGCTGGTACAACACTCCAGCAAATATAATGAGACAAAATCCCATGAAAAAAAATAAAATGCAAGAAAGAAAAAAGTAATTAGATAACGATAAAAACAGGAGAGCTAAGTGGACGAAAAGCTACAGACAATACTTCCCGTGTGACACCGTCTCTTTGAGCTTATTACACACTATAAAAGACGGCAGAAAGAGCAAATGAAATGTCAAATGAAGTAGACACAGACACGCCGGAAGAATTACTGACAACATAAAAGCCATCCCTAAATAATCCTTTAAATGGGTGAGAACCCAAAAAAAGTAAAATATAGAACGAGCTGTAGTAATAAAGAAGAGACTTCTTAACGTTAAGAATAATCCCATCCAAGAATAATGTAAACGTAAGAAGGCAACAGTAGTCCCATCCAAGAATAATGTAAACGTAAGAAGGCAACAATAGTACCTCGCTATAAAAAGACTGAGAATGCAATAAATGACGAAACTGGGAATCTTGGTAAATTTAAAAGTAAAGAGAAGGTATTGTGGTGTTGATCTACAGTACCCATTAGTTGAAGAATAACACACGTGAATAACTAAAACGTAATGAACGCTTGTCAGTGCTCAGTAATAACCCGCATGGAGACAGAAACTCGAGAAACTGAGTGATCAGTATATTTCGACCCCCTTTTGGGATCCTCTTCAGCAGATGAAGAGGATCCCAGAAGGGGGTAGATCAATCAATCTCTCGAGTTTGTCTGCATGTGGGTTATTACTGTGCAATAAGACACATCTGCTACACTTGGCTATCTTTATCACCGACACGTTTCGCCAGTGTGACTGGCGAAACCGCCTACAACGGACTGAAAAAACCTGTCTGCGGGCGAAACGTTCCGATATTAAAGATACCGAAGTGTTGCACATGTGTTTTATACTTCGTAAAGATAAGATAAATATACGTAAATGGAGATGGCAGTTGTAGCAGCTGGATTCTGATGACAGAACTGTTCATTTTATGTATTTTAGAATTTAGTGGGAACTGCCAAGCCCTTGGGAAATGGGAGGTAATCAGGTTGGACCCGAAGGAGGGTACAGGTGCTTCAGTTCCTTGCATGAAGAGCCGTTCGTCAATATTAGGGCTCATTTCTTGAAGACTGAGGGAGTCGGCGGCTAATATAGGAGTGTGAGTGTCACTCTGTCAATAGGTCTGTATGTAGACACTGCAATTCTCAGCATGTGTTGGTATCACTGTCACCTGCGCGTGTAGACACCACTGTTACCAGCACGTGTATACATCACCGTCACCAGCATGTGTAGACATCACCGTCACCAACGCATGTAGACACCACTGTAGACAGCACATGTAAACTCCACCCCTCACCAACACGTGTAGACACCACACCTCACCAGCAGTGTAAACACTACCCCTCACCAGCACGTGTAGACGCCACCCCTCACCAGCACGTGAAGATACCACCCTTCACCAGCACGTGTAGACATCATTCCTCACCAACACGTGTAGACATCACCCCTCACCAACACATGTAGACACCACCCCTCACCAGCACGTATAGACACCACCTCTCGCCACCACGTATAGACACCACCCCTCACCAGCACGTGTAGACATCACCCTCACCAGCGCGTGTAGACATCGCCGTTTCCAGCATGTGTAGATATCACCGTCTCCAGCACGTATACATGTCACCGCCACCAGTACGTGTAGACATCACCGTCACCAGCACGTGTAGATACCACTGTCACTAACATGTGTAGACACCACCGTCATCAGCATGTGTAGACACCACCGTCACCAGCACGTGTAGACACCACCGTCATCTGAGTCTTTATCAAGCTGAATCCTGACCAAAAAAAAATTGGGCGGGGGGGGGGGCATTTCCTATTATTATACTCTCCTCTTCCATTACCTCCTCTTCCTCCTCCTCTTCCACCTCTTCTTCCTCCTCTTCCTCCTCCACTAGCGCTACGATACAGTACATAATAGCGGGTTCTAACGTACCCTTAAACAGACCTGATAAAACTCTCTCTCCAGCTTCCTCCCCTCTTTTACTTCCCCTTTCCCCTACCAGTCTTTCTCCCCTGATCTTTTCCTTCACCTCTGCTTCCCCTACCCTAACACATCTTCCACTTTACCCTCTCATCCCCACTCCCCTCACCACCTTGTCTTGGCAGCTTACCTGGAGTTATGGATCATTTTGAGACAGCGACCCCACTGATTCTACTTCTCGTTGCCTACTACCATATGTCCTTCATATCCCTGCTGACTTACGTGTTGGTTTATGGTGGTGTGTGATGGTTCGTGGTGGTGCGTGGTGGTTCGTGGTGGTGTGGTGGTGGTTTGTGGTCTGTGGTGATTTGTAGTGGTGTGTGGTAGTTTGCGGTGGTGCGTAGTGGTGTCTGGTGGTGCGTAGTGGTGTTTGGTGGTGTGTGGTGGTTCGTGGTGATGTGTGGTGGTTCGTGGTGGTGTGGTGGTGGTTTGTGGTCTGTGGTGATTTGTAGTGGTGTGTGGTAGTTTGTGGTGGTCCGTAGTGGTGTTTGGTGGTGTGTGGTGGTTCGTGGTGGTGTGTGGTGTATGTACTGGTGAATATTTCATGTAGTGGCGTCGCATTTCGCATAATATAAATTACAACAAGTGGAAACCAGTGTTATAATAATAACAACAGGTGGCCACCACTGTTGAAAATAATGACAACAGATGGCAACCAATGTTGAAAATAATGACAACAGGTGGCAACCAATGTTGTAATGGTGGGAAAATTGTGGCAAACACTGTTGTAACGGTGATATTATGACCCGCCACTGGAGCTTTTGGTCACAAACTGGAATGATCAAAGTCGTGAATTCACTCTCCCTAGATGGTGAAATTGTGTCTGTGTATGTTATAACGGTGATAAAACATACACAGACACAATTTCACCATCTAGGGAGAGTGAATTCACGACTTTGATCATTCCAGTTTGTGACCAAAAGCTCCAGTGGCGGGTCATAATATGACTGGTGGAGCTATAATGTTGGTGGAGCTATAATGATGGAGTTATAATGAAGGAGGAGTTACTTAGACCCGCGAAAGGATACACGTGTCCTGTGTCCTGACGAATCTTACCTAATTTAAGTCGGCGTATTCATATAACTTTTGTTTAAGTTGTAATGTCGATAATAAAGGAGAAATTACTTTTGTTTATCATATAAAATACTTGTGAAAATATCTTACGGAATAGGCATGGTAAAATGATACCTGGTATAGAGAAAACATTTATTACAGACGACGTTTCGCTCTTTCTAGAGGTTTATCTAGATAGTAATGAACGTTTCCTCTGTAAAAAAATCTCTTTCTACCATACTAGTAGCAATACTTGCTATCCTGTCTTCCCAGAGAGCAAACCCACGCTATCCATTTCCTGTATATATATAAAAATTATGGTTATAATAATAATTTTTATAGGGGGTGGACCGGTAAGCCAGTGGAAGGCTCGGCCTGATGACCAAAAGCTCCATCGGCGAATCATAATATGACTAAGATCCGCGTCAGGAAATACCTGTCCTGTTTCCTGGCAAACCTTACCTAACCTAACCTAACCTTCACCTCTAATAAATTGAAAAAGAGACAGAGTAATGTTATTTGGAAAATTAACCATTGTACAGACTAGGTAAATGTTAAAAAATGAAAAGTATTCTCACTCATTCCCAAAATTATTGCTCTCTCAGTCAGAAAGGAAGTTGGTAATTCCTTCGCTTTAATTGCTGCTCACTTGATGTAGCAACCGGAATATACATAAATCAAGACCCGAGCACCCTTAAGGCAGGAAATAAACTAGACTTTTACCACACACTTCTTGAGAGAGTAAAGGAACGAGTATTTCTGGCGGCTATACGTATTACATTTATATCTGTTTCCTTTCTCTCTCTCTCTCTCTCTCTCTCTCTCTCTCTCTCTCTCTCTCTCTCTCTCTCTCTCTCTCTCTCTCTTTGTGTGTGTGTGTGTGCATCAGGACACAACCTGCACTAAACAAAATAAACAAAACTAATTCGATTATTCCAAAAAATAAGTAACTTCACTTGGGCTGTCGTGTAAAATGACGGTTAAGATATATGAGCATCAGTTGGGTTTCTTTATTATTGAAACCTATCGCCTACACAGTAGGCTTCTTCAGCCAGATGCTGAGGCAGCAGGTGTAGTAGTGAAATGAAAATGATATAATCAATCCATCAACCTTGTATAAATAACATTTGAGGTGGTCAGTCCCTCAGCCTGGAGAAGAGTTCAGCGTCATGGTCTGGAACGATATGAAGCTAAAGCATGAGAATGGAATCTTAAGTCCTGACGAGGAAGATCTCGATGATGCTGCAGTGGACGGGATTCACTAGTAGAAGTAAGAAGGCAGGTTCCTATGGAATCCTTCCCTTATCATAATTAGTAGTCACGCGATGAAGAGTGGAAGATGTGTTCTCTAACAAGATACCGTTGTGCTGCAGTGTCTGATATTTCAACAATGAAGTTGCCCAGTTGTTGCATATTTGTCTTAATCATCAACATGTCGGTATTGTATACCATTTTTAACATAAGATGATAAGATTTTCAAGTTTACGAGAAAGATAAAACCTGTCAATAACTTCCTTAGAATACTATCACAGGGTGATTCTTCTTTTTTTTTTTTTTGAAATGGGGTAGAAACATTGCTATGGTAGACTAGCGGATCCTCAGTCACTGTTTATAATCCAACGATCCATGTCAGGAGATACTTGTCTTGTTTCCTGACAAAGAAAACACCACCACCGAGCGCCTTTACTGGACTTATCTCCGTGTCTGGAAATTAACTGAACGTACTCTGAAAACAGTGTTTTATCATTGGATGACCTCGCACAAACGTATGGAGGAACACTGCAGCAGGCCTACTGGCCCATCCTAACGTCCTTCTGAATCCCAAACTCCCTAACAAAAATATTCGCCCAACACATTTGCCACCCAAGAAATATGCTTTGATAACCCTATAAACTCATTTGCAAATCCCACTCAAATCCAGCCTCTCACTCATATAAAATACAGTTGCCCAAACACAATTGCCCAGTTCTTAATAATGAAAATAATGATCATTTAGACTGATGAGCATTTAGGTAAATCACTTCGTACAGTAAACTGTCGTTTCGAGCCATTAGAGAACACTCATTTGCTAGATTACCCAATGAGGAGACACCACTTTCAAGGTTTTGGTCAAACAGATCTTCGTATTTTGTCCGGTGAACCATTGAGCTACACCTTCCCCATCCCTCTATTCTCACCCCATGATTTAAAACGCAACCTCACCACGCTATTCATTCCGCTCCAGCTCCTCCCCAGCTCAGCCCCAGGCAGAGCTGTCTTCAAGTGCTCTCAGCCACACAAACTGTGATAAGAGTCGAAATATCTATTAGCGGACTGCTTGGTATCTCTCTTTCTCTATTTATCTATCTCTTTCTCTTCCTATTAACCCTCTTTCTACCCGTTTGCGCTCTCTCTACCACTTTCCCCTCTCTCTCTACCACTTATCTCTCTCTCTCTGTACTCTACAGTCCCCTCTCTCTACCAGTTATCTCTCTCTGTACTCTACAGTCCCCTCTCTCTCCCACTTATCCCTCTCTCTCTGTACTCTACAGTCCTCTCTCTCTACTACTTATCCCTCTCTCTCTTTACTCTACAATCCCCTCTCTCTACTACTTATCCCTCTCTCTCTGTACTCTACAGTCATCTCTCTCTACCACTTATCCCTCTCTCTCTGTACTCTACAGTCTCCTCTACCACTAATCCCTCTCTGTCTGTACTCTACAGTCCTCTCTCTCTACCACTTATCCCTCTCTCTGTACTCTACAGTCCCCTCTCCCACTTATCCCTCTCTGTACTCTACAGTCCCCTCTCCCACTTATCCCTCTCTCTGTACTCTACAGTCCCCTCTCCCACTTATCCCTCTCTGTCTGTACTCTACAGTCCCTTCTCCCACTTATCCCTCTCTCTCTGTACTCTACAGTCCCCTCTCCCACTTATCCCTCTCTGTCTGTACTCTACAGTCCCCTCTCCCACTTATCCCTCTCTCTCTTTACGCTACAATTCCCTCTCTCTACTACTTATCCCTCTCTCTCTGTACTCTACAGTCCTCTCTCTCTACTACTTATCCCCCTCTCTCTGTACTCTACAGTCCTCTCTCTCTACCACTTATCCCTCTCTCTCTGTACTCTACAGTCTCCTCTACCACTAATCCCTCTCTGTCTGTACTCTACAGTCCTCTCTCTCTACCACTTATCCCTCTCTGTCTGTACTCTACAGTCCCCTCTCCCACTTATTCCTCTCTGTCTGTACTCTACAGTCCCCTCTCCCACTTATCCCTCTCTGTCTGTACTCTACCGTCCCCTCTCCCACTTATCCCTCTCTCTCTGTACTCTACAGTCTCCTCTCCCACTTATCCCTCTCTCTCTGTACTCTACAGTCCCCTCTCCCACTTATCCCTCTCTATCTGTACTCTACAGTCCCCTCTCCCACTTATCCCTCTCTCTCTGTACTCTACAGTCCCCTCTCCCACTTATCCCTCTCTCTCTGTACTCTACAGTCCCCTCTCCCACTTATCCCTCTCTCTCTGTACTCTACAGTCCCCTCTCCCACTTATTCCTCTCTGTCTGTACTCTACAGTCCCCTCTCCCACTTATCCCTCTCTCTCTGTACTCTACAGTCCCCTCTCCCACTTATTCCTCTCTGTCTGTACTCTACAGTCTCCTCTCCCACTTATCCCTCTCTCTCTGTACTCTACAGTCCCCTCTCCCACTTATCCCTCTCTCTCTGTACTCTACAGTCCCCTCTCCCACTTATCCCTCTCTCTCTGCACTCTACAGTCCCCTCTCCCACTTATCCCTCTCTGTCTGTACTCTACAGTCCCCTCTCCCACTTCATCTTATTCTCTCTTGTCTGTACTCTAGGTACCCTCTCTCCACTTATCCCTCTTCTCTGTACTCACAGTCCCTCTCCCACTTATCACTCTTCTTGTCACCTGACAGTCTCCTCCCACTCTATTCCTCCTCTCTGTACCACCTCCCCTCTCCATTCACTATCCCTCTCTGCTACTCCTACAGTCCCTCTCCCACATTATCTCTCTCTCTGTACTCCTCTACTATCCTCCTCCTCCCCTTATCCCTCTCTCCTCTTCTCCAGTCTCCTCTCCCACTTATCCTCTCTCTGTACTCTACAGTCCCCTCTCTCCATTATCCCTCTCTCTCTGTACTCTACAGTCCCCTCTCCCACTTATCCTCTCTCTCTGTACTCTACAGTCCCCTCTCCACTTATCACTCTCTCTCTGTACTCTACAGTCCCCTCTCCCACTTATCCCTCTCTCTCTGTACTCTACAGTCTCCTCTCCCACTTATTCCTCTCTCTCTGTACTCTACCGTCCCCTCTCCCACTTATCCCTCTCTCTCTGTACTCTACAGTCCCCTCTCCCACTTATCCCTCTCTCTCTGTACTCTACAGTCCCCTCTCCCACTTATCCCTCTCTCTCTGTACTCTACAGTCTCCTCTCCCACTTATTCCTCTCTCTCTGTACTCTACCGTCCCCTCTCCCACTTATCCCTCTCTCTCTGTACTCTACAGTCCCCTCTCCCACTTATCACTCTCTCTCTGTACTCTACAGTCCCCTCTCCCACTTATCCCTCTCTCTCTGTACTCTACAGTCCCCTCTCCCACTTATCCCTCTCTCTCTGTACTCTACCGTCCCCTCTCCCACTTATCCCTCTCTCTCTGTACTCTACCGTCCCCTCTCCCACTTATCCCTCTCTCTCTGTACTCTACAGTCCCCTCTCCCACTTATCCCTCTCTCTCTGTACTCTACAGTCCCCTCTCCCACTTATCACTCTCTCTCTGTACTCTACAGTCCCCTCTCCCACTTATCACTCTCTCTCTGTACTCTACAGTCTCCTCTCCCACTTATTCCTCTCTCTCTGTACTCTACAGTCCCCTCTCCCACTTATCCCTCTCTCTCTGTACTCTACAGTCCCCTCTCCCACTTATCCCTCTCTCTCTGTACTCTACAGTCCCCTCTCCCACTTATCCCTCTCTCTCTGTACTCTACAGTCCCCTCTCCCACTTATCACTCTCTCTCTGTACTCTACAGTCTCCTCTCCCACTTATCACTCTCTCTCTGTACTCTACCGTCCCCTCTCCCACTTATCCCTCTCTCTCTGTACTCTACCGTCCCCTCTCCCACTTATCCCTCTCTCTCTGTACTCTACAGTCCCCTCTCCCACTTATCACTCTCTCTCTGTACTCTACAGTCTCCTCTCCCACTTATCCCTCTCTCTCTGTACTCTACAGTCCCCTCTCCCACTTATCCCTCTCTCTCTGCACTCTACAGTCCCCTCTCCCACTTATCCCTCTCTGTCTGTACTCTACAGTCCCCTCTCCCACTTCCTCGCAGTTGTTGGGGTTTAAATAACTTGGCGTCGGTATTGCTCACTAGAATTAACAGCTGAAATTATTTATACCAATGAGAGGACGAGTCATTTTGTACACACTTCTCTTCTTAATTCTTTGTTTTCTTGTTACTTTCTTCTCTTCTTATTACTTTGTTGTCTTCTTACTTTGCTCTCTTATTATTTGTTCTCTTATTATTTGTTCTCTTATTATTTGTTCTCTTATTATTATTTTGCGCTCTTGTTACTTTTCTCTCTTCTCATTACCTTCTTCCCTTCTTATTCCTTTGCTCTCTTCTTCTTATTTGTTTTCCTATTATTTTGGTCTCTTCTTATTCCTTTGCTCTCCTGTTACTTTGCTCTCTTCTTATTACTTTTCTTCTTATTGCTTTGCGCTCGTATTTTTACTTTGTTCTCTGATCATCACTTTGCTCTCTTCCTATTACTTTGCTCTTTTCTTAATATTATACTTCTTAATAATTTTTTTTCTCCCCTAAAGTCGCGTTTTTTCACTGTTCTGTGTTTTTTTTTTTTACTTTTCAGTCTTCTTGGGACTTGATTTTATTTTTAATATTTTCATCTTTTTCATAGTTTACTCTTATTATTAATACTTCTTTCTTTGTGCTTTGTTCTATATTTAATATTTTGTTCTACTTTTTATAATTAGTTCTCTTAATATTTTGTTCTAATACTTTGTTCTCGTTTTAGTTCTTTATTCTCTTATTAATAATAATAATAATAATAATAATAATAATAATAATAATAATAATAATAATAATAATAATAATAATAATAATAATAATATTGACAGAATAAATAACACATATCTTAATTACAGTTTGTCGTCTCGCGTTTGATTTGCAAGTTCCAAGACTCGGTGGTAAAAGTTTACATTCCAAGTTCCAAGACTCGGTGGTATAATTTACATTCCAAGTTCCAAGACTCGGTAGTGAAAGTTCACATTCCAAGCTCCAAGACTCGGTAGTGAAAGTTCACATTCCAAGTTCCAAGACTCGGTAGTAAAAGTTCACATTCCAAGTTCCAAGACTCAGTAGTAAAAGTTCACATTACAAATTCCAAGACTCAGTGGTAAAAGTTCACATTCCAAGTTCCAAGACTCGGTAGTGAAAGTTCACATTCCAAGTTCCAAGACTCGGTAGTGAAAGTTCACATTCCAAGCTCCAAGACTCGGTAGTGAAAGTTCACATTCCAAGTTCCAAGACTCGGTAGTGAAAGTTCACATTCCAAGTTCCAAGACTCAGTGGTAAAAGTTAGCCTACAAAATACCAGCATTCGGTAGGAAAAGTTGGTATCCCAGGTCCTGGTATCCTGTGGCAGCATTCTACACTTGACGTAACTGAGAGACCACGAGTCCTCTCACACTAGACTCTTAATCGGAAAGATTAACACCAGGATGTTCTAGGGTCACGTGCCCACGTCAGTAGTCATTTCTCGCTACAGCTCACACAAGTTGAGATATGTGACAAAAGAGATTGATTCCCTCAAACTCCTCCTCTTCTTCTGCCGTTCTTTGTATTGGACTGAAGAAGCCACTGATTGGCGAAACGTTTCCTCCTCAGTAAAGATTCGCAAATGCTGCACGAGTGTCTTATTCTTCGTAAGAGACAGATTATACTACAGGATATATGTTGTGCTGAATAGGTAAAACTTCCGATTTTGGCTTAAACAGCAACGCTTTTCTTGCCGAATAAGGAAAACGAAAATTTGTGTGTGCTATAATTTCACAAAAATCATTTTGAACCTAATGAAAAAAATATATTTCATTGTGTTTGTTTATTATGAAAATTATTGTAAACTTATCTAAAATATATTTAGTTGGATTAGGCTAAATTAAATTGCGCATGTTATAATAAGGTTAGGTAAGATTTCTAAGGTTCTTCTGGTACAAAATTTTTAATTTTTACATTAACAAAAATAAAATAAATATATATCTTGAAACGAATAAGAGAAAATTTTAGAAAGGATTTAATTTTATATGTGTTCTTGCTAACTGACCAATTTTACCTATTCGGCACGACATGTACACCGTGAAATGTTTGTTTCTCAGGGTATATATGCTGAGAGTTCGCTTTAATTAATCCCTGTTATAGAAAGCAAAGTAGTCCTGTCTTTTGGTGGGGTTATACGTGGCCTTAGTGAAATCAATAGTCTTTAAAACCTATTAACCTACCAATCAGTACATAGTTGGGTGTCACTCCAGATGCTATGACAGTCATATGGAGCCATGATGAGTCTCCAGGCAGGAATCGTCTAAGACTCACCTGAGGAACCACAAGCCTGTTGGTTTGCTCTTCCCTATATTCTGTTCTTTCTGGTGTTCCTGTAGCCACTTTAGTCAGTGAACCAAAGACAGAGGTGAGGCAGGGGTTCTGGAAGTAGGAAATCGGGCCGAAGAGGTTGCAGAGGCGGAAGGATGAGGTAGATGAGGTGAAATACCTGCTGATAATGGCTCTACATTATAGATGGAAGTAGTGTCATCATCTCATGGGCTCCCGCCTTCATTCGATTTTTTTTCTCTCTCTCTTATATTCCTTGTGTTCGAAATTGACTTGTAGAAAGTCTGCTTCTGTTTCTTGGCTTAACAGAACATCCCACCTCCCTCACAATTATCACGCCGAAGATGGTCTTTCTAATTTTCGTATGGCTAGTTTGTATATTTAACTTAACCCTCTTACATGTCTTTTATGTCTCCTCTTGGTAATAATGGTAGAATTACCAACAAAATGTTAGGTAAATGAACACAGTGGTAAGTGCTTGACGAAGGTCCTGCAGAGCGAAACGTTGCCACAATAAAATGTCACATTAGTTTCATCTCTGTCTATTTACCTAACATGTCCCCTCTTGTTCAGTGATGTGATTTCCACATCCAAGTTTTTCTTCGTTGTTTATGTCTTTCAACTTACAAGAGCGTCCTACATGTAACACTTCGTAGTAATACGAGGTCTTGTCTTTTTCTTAACGAGAAGACAAAGAGAACCTTCCAGTTTCTCTTGCACAGTTTCTTCTCTAGTAACTTTTCCATTACGTTTTCCTTTTGTATTTTGACTCCATAATAACTCAGTTAAATCTTGGACTAAAAACAAGTCTTCGTTTTTCTCTTTCACCCACAAAAATTACAATGAACTTCCCGGAATATTTTAAAACGCCTGAAGTAAACAAGTGTGTGTGCCTGTGTGTGTGTGTGTGTGTGTGTGAGAGAGAGAGAGAGAGAGAGAGAGAGAGAGAGAGAGAGAGAGAGAGAGAGAGAGAGAGAGAGAGAGAGAGAGAGAGAGAGAGAGAGAGAGAGAGAAACAAAGATTTTAGTGCAAAATAATAAGCCAGGAGGTGGAGTTAAGTGCGTGGCGGGACAAACACATCACTTGGCTTGAGTAAGCACACTGCCTGGCTGTGTGTTTTAAGGGGAGCGACACGTTCAGATTCTTTACATTGTAAACTATCGAGTCATCCCGCTCCTGAAGTTTCTCTCTCTCTCTATTTCTTTCTACTCACTTTCCCCCTCCCCTCTTTCTCCCTCACTATCTGTGTCTCTCTCTCTCTCTTGCTTCTATGTATATTATTTCACAAATCTTCTCGTATCGAATTGTTTACGTGTAAAATGAACCACTACGAGCGCACGAAAATATATAAATAAAGTTTGATAGGTTCGCTCTAGACAACTTTGAAGCAAAATCATACAGGAAATCCAATTAATATTTCACAACGTATTTGCCATTACGATCAGTACGAGAACTGTATCAGGGTAGAGTGAAAATATTTGAGAGGGACTTTTTTATTGGACGGCAATAGCTGTGTTTGTGTTTCATGGCTAACTGATAAACGAGTTTGTCTGGAGTTTTTCAAAGGGAGTTTGTGGATAGACTAAACGAGCCTCCCTCGTTAAGCTTCGCCTGAGTTTTGTTAGTTAATAACCAATTGTCAAAGGCACTTTTGGCTAAGATACTTGGCTTGTTTTGTGTGTGTGTGTGTGTGTGTGTGTGTGTGTGTGTGTGTGTGTGTGTGTGTGTGTACTCACCTATTTGTGGTTGCAGGGGTCGATTCACAGCTCCTGGCCCCGCCTCTTCGCTGATTGCTACTAGGTCCTCTCTCTCCCTGCCCCATGAGCTCTATCATACCTCGCCTTAAAACTATGTATGGTTCCTGCCTCCACTACATCCCTTTCTAGGCTATTCCATGGCCTGACTACTCTATGACTGAAGAAATACTTCCTAACATCCCTTTGATTCATCTGAGTCTTCAACTTCCAATTGTAACCTCTTGTGTCTGTGTCCCATCTCTGGAACATCCCGTCTTTGTCCACCTTGTCTATTCCGCGCAGTATTTTATATGTCGTTATCATGTCTCCCCTGACCCTCCTGTCCTCCAGTGTCGTCAGGCCGATTTCCCTCAACCTTTCTTCGTAGGACAATCCCCGTAGTTCTGGGACTAGTCTTGTTGCAAACCTTTGCACTTTCTCTAATTTCTTGACGTGCTTGACTAGGTGTGGATTCCAAACTGGTGCTGCATACTCCAGTATGGGCCTGACGTAGATGGTATACAGAGTCTTAAACGAATCCTTACTGAGGTATCGGAACGCTATCCGTAGGTTTGCCAGGCGCCCGTATGCTGCAGCAGTTATCTGATTGATGTGTGCCTCAGGAGATATGCTCGGTGTTATACTCACCCCCAGATCTTTTTCCTTGAGTGAGGTTTGCAGTCTTTGGCCATCTAAACTATATTGTGTCTGCGGTCTTCTTTGCCCTTCCCCAATCTTCATGACTTTGCATTTGGTGTGTGTGTGTGTGTGTGTGTGTGTGTGTGTGTGTGTGTGTGTGTGTGTGTGTGTGTGTGTGTGTGTGTGTGTGTGTGTGTGTTTCAGAATGTATATGCTTATGTATACTCATTCTTTTTCTCCCTGTTAATCGTGCAGCTAGCGCTTTGTATCCTTCCTCAGTTACCTCCCGCACTCCAGGCGGGATTGGCCCATGCAGGTTTAGTGCATCCCCATGACTGACATAATAACATTCTCTTTTCCCTAAGATTCCCCTAAATATAAATTATAACAACTCACTCAATACTGAAAACAAACAATAATTTATTCTCCACTTAAAACGTCTTTTTCCAAACGCACTGAAAAAAACTTGCAAGTAGTTTATTATAAATTTAAAAGCTTAGTTTTGAATTCCCCCATCCCCCCCCCAAAAAAAAATGGATAGTGTTCTAACCAATAAAACTAATGGGAGTAAATATGTGTAAGACAGTTCATATATGAATACAAATTTCTTCTGATTTTTGACAACAGGGTAAGAGCATATGCAGTGTTTCGTGAGGAGAGGTATATCTTATTATCAAACCAGCAACCTGTAAAATTATATGTGGGTAGATAGAATAGGTCGAGAAGTTACAACACAGAATGGATTTTTAGTCGAAATGTTTGAGTTTTGGTGGTAAGCAGGAAATCGTCCAATAAATCGTAAATTATCATTAGTTTCGATGTGATAACCCACAAACTTTTGCTAAAAAAATGAAGAATATTAAAAATGCCTCCAAGTACTCTAAAACGTAGTAATATGTGAATTTTGAAAAAAATATTTGTATGCAGTATTATGATGGTGTATCAATGTTATTACATATGGACGCGTATGTTAATATAACACAATGAAGGGTCATGACAGTTTATTGAGACGTTCTGCCCACCCGAGACTTTATCGATACCATAGTGGACGAAACGTCTTCTCAATAAATGCCATAAACTGCATATTGTATCTGATTAAGATAGTAATGTCAACCCTGGTTTAGAAAAAACACGTAAGCAAACACTAGGACATAAATATGTCCAAGTGTTTGCTTACTGTTTTTCTAAACCAACTTGTCGGTATTTATTACCAAGGTTTATATAATTGTCAACACTCTAAGGAATCATCTTATAAAAGCATCGTTCAAAAATAGTGGGATGTGTGTAAGAGCTTTCCAGGTGAAAGTTGTGATTATCCTTTTGTTGGACAGTCAAGGAAGTGCAGCGTACTGCTTAGATGAATGAAAACAAAGCTACAAGAGTTGAGCAAAATTTTTATTGTGGCAACGTTTCGCTCTGTGCAGAGCTTTATAGGCTCTACCGAGAGCGAAACTTCGTCACGATGAAAACTTGCTCTCCACTGATGCTTTTCCTTCATCACAAACTGTATAGCACAGAAAAAAGTGCTTTCCTAGCATCAGTTTAGAGTTAGAGGTAATTACAAAAGCTATGTTCTATTATACGTACTTTTGTATACCATATTAGCTGTTTACCATAAACTTAGGGTGACTCAGAGTTCCCCACCAACGGAGGGTGACCCAAAGTTTCCCCACTAACGTAAGGTGGCCAAATTTCCCTACCAACATAGGATGAAGAAAAGTTTCTCACCAAAGTAGCCTGACATCACGAGAGTCGTAAGATGACACCTTCAAGGTCGCTAGAAGACATGAGTGTCGCAAGATGGGAACTTGAGGGTGGTAAGATGACAACATGAGGGTGGTAAGAGTCACCGCTCCTTCCTTGACACCAGACCCAGCACCCTCACACCGTCACAAGCACTATAAGTGCGTGAGTCTACCACCACAACAGTGTTGAATGTCTTCCGGATGAGTGTTGCTTTCTTAAGTTCATTAGACTCATATGACATTCGAGCTGGTTACTGTTGTTGCTATAATGCTGTAGGGGATGGTGTTGGTGGTGGTGGGGATAGTGACGCTGTTGGTGATGTCATCAGTGGTGGTGATGAAGCTGTTGATATTATTAATAGTGTTGGTAGGAAATCCAGTATATCCACCTATCACTGTGGCTTTCCTCTTTGAATTAAAATCCTTACAAAGGATGTAACACATAGATAAAAATCAGGTCACGTGACTATAAGGTAGGGCAGGAGCACACGACCTCAAGGTAAACTCTGAAGTAATGTTAGGTTACCACTGGCCTTGTGAGAAGACGAAACAGTGCCGTAATACAATAATAGCTGACTGAGGACTTTGCTCAAGCATCTACAATATTTTCTGGAAATACTGGAATCTTATATATATATATATATATATATATATATATATATATATATATATATATATATATATATATATATATATATATATATATATATATATATATATATATATATATATATATATATATATATATATATATATATATATGTCGTGCCGAATAGGCAGAACTTGCGATCTTGGCTTAAATAGCAACGCTCATCTTCCCATATAGGACATGTGAAAATTTGTGTATGCAATAATTTCGCCAAAATCATTCTGAACCTAACGAAACAAATATTTCACTGTGTTTGTTTAGTATTAAATTATTGTAAACAAATCTAAAATATATTTAGTTGGGTTATGCTAAAAAAAATTGCACTTGTTATAATAAGGTTAGGTAAGTTTTCTAAGTTCCTTTTGGTACAAAATTAGAAATTTTACATCAACATTAATGAAAAAAATATATCTTTAAACGTATAAGAGAAAATTTTAGAAAGGACTTAATTTTAAATGAGTTCTTGCTAATTGACCAGTTTTACATATTCGGCACGACATATATATATATATCATTCATTCAATTACTTTCTTGTCAGATAGTGTAATGATATCATTGTTCAGATGACCATCCAAACCGCAACATTCCCACGCCTCTTGAAGGAGGCGTGTACTTCCCACCTCGAGGACTCAAGACCGACTAACCGGCTTTCCCTGAATCCCTCCTTAAATGTTACCTTGCTTACACTCCAACAACACGTAAAGTCACAATAATCACTACTTTACACTCGTGTCTAGCTTGCTCACATAATTCTAAGATAAATATAGGCTACGTTTATTTTTTTTCGATCGAAGACACCGAAAAGCAATGAATTTCAACATACATTTTCTTGGAACGTGAGTTAGACTAAATGTCCTTAACTGTGGTCAAGAACCGTTATTGGCAGACATCTTTCTCACAGAATGAGTGAGAGTCATAGGGACGATCAAGACTTCCTCATTATTTACCTTCCACTCCATTCTGAGTTAATGTAAGCCTTGACTTTCTCTCTCTCTCTCTCTCTCTCTCTCTCTCTCTCTCTCTCTCTCTCTCTCTCTCTCTCTCTCCTCTCTCCTGTATTTGCTGGCAAATTAATTCTCTTTAAGCTCTTGTCCCTTATCTTATTACCGTCTAATTTGCTCCTCAGTATGTGTTTATTCTCTATCTGTCTATCATTGTCACGTGTCAGGTGCTATACAGGGTTCAGGTTGTCTGCTGGTTTTATACATTAAGCGTTTGCCACTATATTTTTGACAAAAATAAATCCTTCATAAAATAAACACGCGGATCCAGTGTTCGCAGTAATATAACTGAATCATTATTCAGTAAAGAATGGTAGGGATGATAATGTAAATACTAGCGTAGGAAAATGTAGGTTAGGTACGTGTGATGGATACAGTACTGAATTAGTGATGAGCTTTGTAAACTAAATTTATCAGAAATACTAATCTTATATATATATATATATATATATATATATATATATATATATATATATATATATATATATATATATTATTATATTATCACATGTCGATTCCGAATAAGGCAGAATTCGATCTAGAAAATCACCATCATCTTCCATATAGATCATTGCAAAATTGTGTATGCACTACATTTAACTGCAACATTCATTCTAGACAGGCCTACATAAAATTTTCCTGTGTTTGAATTTAGATAAATGTATTGCTCAACTCAAATCTAAAAAATTTGTTGCGTTTATCTATCAAAAGCACTGTTATAATGTTGTGAAGTCAAGTTCCTTTGTCAAAATTAAATCCTTTACCTCCAACATTAATGAGAAATATATCTTTCACTATAAGAATTTTGGACTAATTTTAATGAGTTCTGTATTGCCATTTTCTAATTCGAACCACTAACAATTTCAGCTACTACATAATTTGTAATCAATCTCTAATTAAATAAATTTCTATTATATTACATTACATTGCCCTCAGACATAATCTATGCTATATTACTATAACATTATCACTCATTACACCTATATATAATATATAGTAATATATATATATCATCATTCCTTTTGCTCAGACAAAGATTCTTGTTCAATGACCTCCTCAAATTCACCACCCTCTTTATAATTCTTGATTCACCTCACTCTCATAGACCACATCCGCTTCACGATCCACTCCAATCTGAAATGTCTACCTCTCCTTACTCTCCCACAACTGAATCAACTTCATCACTAACTTTTGTATCCTCATAACCTTACTATTCCTGATATTCACTACTTTAATTTTTTCTTGCATACAAATCATCCACCAATTGAATTTTTCAAATCTTTCTTAGAACGTGAGTTAGCTAAAGCAGCTGTGATCAAACCCTTTGTGTGGACATCTTTTAAACTCCATGCATCTTAGGCCAAGACCTCTCTTTTATTTACTTCACTCCATCTATTAAATATGTTAAACCTCTGACTCCTCCTTGTCTGCTCTTTTCTATTCTCCTCTTTCTCATCTCTACTTACCTCACTATCCTCTACTCTTCCTGCTTTCGTCCTCTCTCCTCTCCTACCTCACTCTCCCTCTCCCCTCTATCCACCCCTGTCATTTGCTTCAAATTAAATCCAAAGCCTCTTGTCCTTATCTAAATACTGTCTAATGTTTCCTCAGTATGTAGACCCTGGTCTACATTGTCACTTCCTAAAGCCTTCTTTTTCTCTGCTATCCATTGCGTCTTGCCACTAAAATTCTTTCAAATATAACCTCTATAAAATAACTGATCCAGTGTCACACTAAACAACTAAACTTATTCTATGAAAATTTTGGGGATTTTAAATACTTGCTTTAGGAAAGAATTATACTTGATGATCTCTGCATGTGATAGTACTTACTTTCCCATCATTTATTAATATAATTAATATATATCAAATATATATCCCATTGTTATTAACATTTATATCTTTATCCATCAATACTGCTTACTCTTTCATTTATATTATAGAATTACACGTCTGGCTACCTTTCACTGCCTTAACTCCATCCTTTTGTGACCTTCTTAACTCTGTCTACATACAACCGTTTTAACTTTGTCTACAAATTACCATTTTAATCCTGTCTACATATCACTCCTCTCCTCCCTCCCATCGTGTGCACGTCTCTCCCTTCCTCCTTGCTTCCCACTTTAACCTCCGGCTTTTCTCCATCGGTCTTCCTCCCCCCACCCTGTCTGTCTCCTTACCCCCCTGGCCCCCTTTCTCCCTCTTTTCCTCCTTTTCCTCCCTCTCTCCGTTCCTCCAGGAAGCTCTACAATATCCGTAGTACACGTGGGCCAAGTACATAAATCCCGTCATATCTCTCACAGTTGCTCTGACTCCATGAATATTACATTACTGCTGCGACCTCCAGCTTACTGTCCGTGTTATTTGCAGGGAGGCAGCCTACTATGTTTCCTAGATACATTCTAAGGTACTACTGTATGTTTGGAGATACAGGCGTGAAGCTACTTTTTGGAGGTACCAACTTCAATTCAATCTTTGCTTAAAAACGCTACCTTGAACCACTCTGTATGTTTTAAAATACCATCTTGAAACAGTGTGTGATTAGAAGCGTATACGTTAATGGAGGGTAAGCATCGGCGTTGAAGGAAATGATGTATTAAAAGGGGTTTTTTAAAGAGGGAGTTTTAAAGAGGCAGGATGAATGGGTGGCCACATGCTCGATGCAAGACAGGTTCCAGCTTCAGCCAAAAAAAAAAAAGTCTTTATTTTGTGCAATGTTCTAATTATTTCCCATCGTCGTTTGTACACTCCACTAAGCCCTCAGCCTTCATCTGCTGCAATTTGCTCTGTACATCCTCTACATTGATTGGTATTTAAAGGAGTTTTCTAGCCAATTTCCTCTCTTGGTTCAGGCGATGGGGTCTTGAATCAAGAAATTCGAGCTAACCTTCCGTTTCTTGGATCAAACGTGATTACCTTCCATTTCCCAGGCGCAATAAACTCCCTAAGAAGTTTGTTACTTCCCTATGATTATTTTAATTTGATTGCTTCCTCTCAATTTCCTTAATTCTGCAATTAGGTAAATATTTATTACCTATACACAAGTAACTGGCATATATAATAAATTTACTCAATAATTTCCACCCAAGTTAAACACTTCACAGAAATATTACTCTTACCTTAAAAAGGAATTTTTATATTAAGTATTCCTCATCCTAGTTCATGGAATACTCTCCGATAATTACCAGGAAAAGCCGTGAATATATTATATTTTTCCTATCTTTCATCTCGTTTGCATAATTAAGTACCTATAACAGAGGCATTCCAGCAGTTACCCTTCGGTTATTTTCCTGACTGTCTTCATCAAGTTAGCCTCTGAGACTCGGCGGTAGTGGTGGGGGTCAAGTGTGAAGGAGGAGTTTACCTACCTGTAGTTGGTTTCGAGGGTTATCATGGGACATCGTAGGTCATCGACCATGCAGCCCGGACTGCACCTTGATATTAGTGTCCTAACCAGTCAGACTCTTAGCGCTTGCAGTATGGAATTCATCAGAAGCATCGCTGTTTGAAGACAGATTCAGCTACAACTACCAAATTGAAGTTATGTGATATATATATATATATATATATATATATATATATATATATATATATATATATATATATATATATATATATAGATATATATTTATTTATTTATTTATTTATTTATTTATATAAATATCTTATATGATTATGACTTAAAACACCAAGTAGATTTCTGCTAATAATATTTACTATCTGTATTGCACCAGTGGATGACTAATAGTAAATATGATATGTTTTTCTCACCATGGAAGTTGTCTGCTCTCGTGAGGCTGTAACTCTTTTGTGTACAAAGTCTGGAGGTGGCGACCACATCAGTTCATCCTGGTAAGTCTCAGACTAAAAGTTTCTTATTCTCTGTAGGGTTCTAGCTAACCTAACAATGATATACTAGCGTTGTGGCTCCGTGGAGAGTAAGATAAGGGCGAAAAAAAAGTTACAGAGCAAGCTTTTGTTGGGACAACATTTAGTTCTGTGAAGCACTTTATTGATTCCTTATTTAATAAAACTTTACTTATAGTGAAACATTGTCTCATTAAAGCTAATTCTGCAGCCAATATATCATCTTTACCAGAATTCTAGCGCATGTTTGTTTCTTCTTGGTTACTAGGGTATCCCTGCAAACGAGAGAGAATATGATAACAAATATACCCAAACAGATATATGATGCTGAAAATTGTGCAAAAAATAGGGAAATATAGTTTTTCTCGTTATATTGATCAACATCCTGACTCCTAGTATCTGATGTCAGTTAAATGGTTCAGAGAACCAACAAGATGATAAATTTAAATTTGATGAGGGAATTAAAAATGGCATGAGTAAATTCGCTGATGACAAATATTAGGCTAAATAACGGAATCTGGGAGGATTCTACTGAACCTCTGGAACCTTCGGACAAGCCAACGTCGTAATATATCTAGTAATATTTCTAGTTTATCAATCCTACTGATAATAGAGCAATATCGTGTGAATGCACAACATTACCTTTAAACTAAGACGTACACATGGGTTGTATTGTTATTGAAAATTGTCATATTTTTAGCCCTCACGTGCAAATTTAGATAGACTGTCCAAAATACCTGGCATCTGAATTTCATTAAGCAGATAACTGGCTAAATTCATTTCTAGCTTGTTTAACAGGCGTTTGCTATGTTCATTTCAGAGACCATTAAACCACACATATTCCTGGTCAAGATAAACGCTGCTACAAAGGTGTCTGATATCTCACGCATCAACACCTTAATTTAAACGCGACAGGTGCAATGTTTATATAGAATGAGCTCAAAGGCTGAGGCGGAGATACCTGCAGTTGGTAGCAGTCGTCCGCTTCTGTAGCTCTCATGTTAACGCCGATTGTTGTACGATAGCTTCATTGTAAGGGACGTGATTGACGATATCCTGAGGAACGCAAGACACGTGACATAAAATATTTGTTAGAAAAATTTGGCACGATTGTGATAGTAGTAATATTATGAAGGAATATGGAGCTGTTAAACTCGTGCAGTGGGCGGGGAGGGATGGGAAGAGGGGTTTAAATGCTAACAGGCGTGATCCCAAAAATGTACAATAGATCCAGGTCCTGGAATCAAGGTTCCTTAACCAGCAACAGCTGCACCAAGAGACCTAATGAACCCAGACTTCACCTTGTGGGTTCGATCTATTGTGACAAGTCCTGCTGGTGCCCCAAATCACATTCTACAAGACTGCCAGTGCCAACTCGGATACCAAGCAGCGTATAATCGTATGACCTACATTTTTATTTAGCAAAATGAGTACATTTCGAGAGCATGTCTGCCTCGTGCTTAGAAGACGGAGGCTCGAGCTTCCAGCTGTTGTTGTGGAATAAAGATGCATGAGAAATGCTTAAAAACATGAGCCCACTCGTGGCGATACGTCTCTTAATAATATAAGAACAATATGATAAATTAGAAGCTGTGCAGCATTTGGGAATCTAAATGAGGCCTTGTTAATGATGTGTAGAGCTGTAGTATAACCCCTGGAATCCTGTTGTTTACACTTCTTAATATAAATCCCGGTAATCTGTTTACCTTATTACGTACGCTTAGGAATTGCTGTCTTGGCTTCAGTTTGCTGCTTACCATAACTCCTAAGTTCTTTTCAAGTTATGCATGGCCAAGTTATACAGTATTTAGTTAGTAAGTACTATGGTTATTTACATTTCCTTTAGTACTTTGCATTTATCTACACTGAACTGCATCTGCCATTTTTCTGGCCACGACATGAGCTTGTCTAAATTCTTCTGAAGTTCAGTGGCATCTTCCTTTGAATCTGTTATCCTGCAGATTTTTGTGTCGTCAGCGAATTTCCTCGTATCACTAGTTATTTCCTCGTCAAGGTCATTAATGTATATTATGAACCATAATGGGCTTGAAACTGATCCTGGTGGAGCGCCACGTTTGACTGATCCCCCACTCAGAATTCACATCATTTATATAAAGCAGGCTCTCTGCTTCTTGTTGACCAGCCACGTCTTGATCCATGACAGGACTTTTTAAGAACATAAGAATGGAGGAATACTGCAGCAGGCCTATTAATATAATCCATAATTGACTTTATTAATTTGCAGGCTTACTGGAAGGTAATTTGACAGTGATGACTTATCCCCTGCTTTAAAAACAGGAATGGCATTAGCCACTTTCCACACTTCATACACTACACCTCTCTGAGGTAATAAATTAAAAATGGTTCACAAAGTTCCGTTTTGCACTCTATAAGAATCCTTGAAAAAAGAGATCATCAGAAGCTAGGGACTTATTTTGCTTTAATTGATCATCTTGTCTGATCACCATATCCCTGGTGACTGTGATATTACATCATTTATTTTCTTCAGGCTCACTAACATGTCCTGAAGGTTGCATACGTGAGTTTGTTGCAGAGTGTGTCTGTATTGCTGTACTTTATACGTGTACTGTCTCTTGCGCTGAATAACACACGTAATGGGTCTGATGCTTTAAGTATAAAATTATGAATGTAAATTGTATGTATTATTTACCTCGTTGGCAGCTTAGTCGCATCCTCTCTCCCTCAGTTTAACATGGCAACTCACAGCTGTCAAAAATTTTCCAGTGAAGAAGAGAAGAAGAACAAAGATGATTTTGTACAGATTATTAACATCACTAACTGGGGAGTTAGTAATACAGGATAACCTAATAACGTCACTGCGTCATCGGGGAGGTCATTTAATCCTCTTCCTCAGGATGCGACCCACAGCAGTTGACTAACGCCCAGGAGCCTACTTGCTGCTGGGTGAACAAGGGCACTAGGAAACACGCCCAACGTTTCACCGGTGCCGGGGATCGATCCACTATCCCTTAGCGTTTGTGTGTGAGGTGCAGACGCTACCAACTAAGCCATGAGCTCTCTTGTGTCTCTCCATAAAACCAGAATGAAGTCAAACACTTGAAGAATCTTGCTGAAAGGCCCTGCAGTGCCAAGAGATGGCTGCTTAATTATGAAACACGAGAGCGCCATGACGAGTAGCAACCTGACACTAATGTTCCCGTCTGGTTTGTTTACTTCAACACACGCCATGACGAGTAGCAACCTGACACTAATGACCCCACCTGGTTTGTTTACCTGGTCATACGCCTCACACTACAAGACACGACGTCGTAAATTGTTTGTATTGGCAAGTAGAAGTCGAGGCAGGCGACAGGGAGAGAGAGACGACGGGAAGAAAGGTGTGAGAGATGAGGAAGGACAGAATAGAGAGAATGGAGAGAAAGAAGGAAATAGGGCAGCAAGCAGCAATTTCACTCTGACTGTACCCCTCTCCAGAGCATCACTTCACCTGAGATCACTTATTCCTAAGATGACTCGAGTCTAGAACATGTTAGTACAGCATATTGATATCAACGAAATAGTTAGTTGATCATCTAGCCACAGATGGCTCCAACGTCATCCATTTGTATGTTTCATAACAATAAAAAGGCTTTCAAATGAACTGATGAAGGTAACAGCTCTTAGCTTGGAAATCTTTACCCAAGAGAGAGGCGGAAAAAAAAATAAGAGGGAGGAAAAAAGTAACAGGAAGCAATGGAAGGAGAGGGAGGAGGTAGGAAGAGAAGAATAAAGTTAGAAAAAATGAGGAAGACAGAGCAGGTTAGGAAGGAAAAAGAGAAAAAATGCGGGACTATAGGAGATACGATAAGATGAATGAAAACTAAGAGGAAGGAGTTAAGAGGTCGATAGAAAAAGAGAGATTGTGTGGGGATAGAGAGAGAGAGAGAGAGAGAGAGAGAGAGAGAGAGAGAGAGAGAGAGAGAGGGAGGTATGTCTTAGGATTAAAGAAGATAGAAGAGACAGGGAGAAAATGGAGAGACAGGGAGGGACAGAGGAAAGAAACAGGTACGGAGGAAAGCGAGAGGAAGACAAGTTATTATTATTATTATTTTTATAATTATTATTACTATTAATATTATTATTATTGTTGTTATGATTATTATTTTCCTATTTTTATAATATTAATAATAATAATAATAATAATAATAATAATAATAATAATAATAATAATAATAATAATAATAATAATAATAATAATTATTATTATTATTATTATTATTAAAACAATAATTTGCCAATTGTTTTTGTCTATGAGAAACGTAAGAAATAATATTATATTATATAATAATGTTATACTACTACTGTTGTATCAAATAATCTTAGAAACAGCTGCTATACTAACAGGGTGGCTCATAAGTTTGTTTATGTTTAAAAATCAATAAGTTTTTGTTTAATTTTTGGGGGGGTTTATTTGACATTAGTTTTAAAAATTAGTGTGTGAATCATGGAAGCAAAATTTAATTGTACTAATCAATATTTTTATTATATATATTTTTGTTAGCAAAAACAACCTACTGACAAACTTATGAGCCTCCCTTCACTGTGATATTAAGAGAGAGAGAGAGAGAGAGAGAGAGAGAGAGAGAGAGAGAGAGAGAGAGAGAGAGAGAGAGAGAGAGAGAGAGAGAGAGAGAGAGAGAGAGAGAGAGAGAGAGAGAGAGAGAGAGAGAGAGAGAGAGAGAGAGAGAGACAGAGACAGAAACAGAGGAGACAAAGAAACAATACGCGAATGCATTAGTTTTAATGGCTTCAAGTGCACATTTCCTGTTCCACTCGAGTTTATTTCGAGTTAAACCTCACATAACACGTTCAACACAACACTTTCAACACGTACTACACAAGTTCAGTAAGCAGCACAGCACCCAGAAGTCAGTTTCCTTTCCCTAGATGAAACCAAACTACTTACGGTCAAATCAATGACGTATCGACGTGTTTTATTACTGTTGACTAGATGGATGAAACGTATTGTCGACAGAGGGGAAAACGTTGACCCTCAGAACTCTCGCACAGCAACTTGTGTTTTTATCTTCACGAAAACGAGATGCTAGAATTTTTGTATTGACTTCTAAAAGATCGATTGATAACAATTCGTTAATTATAGTTACAGGAAATTATTTGCTGTTGTTAATCCTTCAGGGCCTAGTACGCTGATCTTTTATGTAGTTATATGTTCTTGGGCGTCCGTGCACAGGATGTACATATAGTGTACATAAGGTAGTTACTATCGTTCATAGATTGATTATGGCACTAACATTATACTAGTTACTACTGCCCACAGGATGCCTAGGGCGTGAATGATAAACTAACCACTAACGTAGGGCACGCACGTTACACTAGTTACTACTGCCCACAGGAGTGACAGGGCATGCATAGCCATTTAGCTACTAATATCCACAGAACAGATATGATACACGTAATAAACTAGCCGCTTCTGAAACAAAATCTAAATTCGTAAACCTTATGTCAAAGTATAACAAAACTAATAAATAAATAAATAAATATATATATATATATATATATATATATATATATATATATATATATATATATATATATATATATATATATATATATATATTCATTCATTTTACAAGAAACACTCCCTCTGTTAATAGACTTGGCAACATCCTCTCCTCCCTACTGTTCGCTTAAACTTACTTCTGCATAAACAACTCACGAGATATTCTGCGTTTTTTTTAATAAGCGAGAAAATATTCCCCATGGTAAGCGGAAGCTGTCATATTAACTACAATCTGTCAGCTTGCACCTATATATTAACCCAGTGGGCAATACGTTGTCGGCTGTCCCATTTGTTACTCTGAGGAAAGCAAATCAAATATTAACAGCCCATGGCATTCCCAGACACAGTGCAGTTCTGGCCGTGCCAGGGACGCACTGAAACGGTATTGTTCCACGATAAAAAGATGACTTCGGAGAGTAAAACAAGGCAGCGAATCTCTTGCGGTTAGCGTATGGAGGGGCGAGCCTTCACCACTCCTTGCACTGATAACCCGCACTCCCAAAATAGTAATAATAATAATAATAATAATAATAATAATAATAATAATAATAATAATAATAATAAAAATGATTAATAATAATAATAATAATAATAATAATAATAATAATAATAATAATAATAATAATAATAATAATAATAATAATAATAGAGAGGTTGGAACAAAATAGAATGACTTCGAAAGTGTTTAAATCTGTAGTGGAGGGAAGGTGGGGTAGAGGTCGGCCTAGGAAAGGCTGGAAGGAGGGGATAAAGAAAGTTTTGTGTGCGAGGGGCTTGAACTTCCAGTAAGCGTGCGTGAGCGTGTTAAATAGGAGCGAATGGAGACAAATGGTTTTTAGAGCTTGACGTGCTGTTGGAGTGTGAGCAAGGTAATATTTATGAAGGGATTCAGGGAAACCGGCAGGCCGGACTTGAGTCCTGGAGATGGGAAGTACAGTGTCTGCACTCTGAAAGAGGGGTGTTAATGTTGCAGTTTATAACTGTAGTGTAGACACACCTCTGGCAAGACAGTGATGGAGTGAATGACGGTGAAAACTTTTCTTTTTCGGGCCACCCTGCCTTGGTGGGAGACGGCCGATGTATTAATAAATAATAATAATAATAATAATAATAATAATAATAATAATAATAATAATAATAATAATAATAATAAATGAATTTGTAGAAGAAGAAGAGAATAAAGAGTAAAAGATGATGATGATGAAGAGGAAGAAGATAGATATTCTTAATAATAAATGCACTGTTACCTTTTTTGTGGACTTATTTTAGAGAAAAACAATTTATCGTTGTATCTGGGGACAGTATAGTTCCCTGGTGACTGGTCACTGTGAAAGTAAACTCTGAAGATTGTTATGTTATTAAGTAGAAGGAGGCGAGAATGAAAATGTGGACCCCATAAGAAGGTGGGAATGAAAACAGGTGTGGAAGAAGAAGACAGGAACGAAATACGGGCCAAGAAAACGATGATTCAGTACGGCACAGAAGACGTCACGGACGAACAATAAGTCATTTTCCTTTCCTTCTTCTTCTTCTTCTTCTTCTTCTTCTTCTTCTTCTTCTTCTTCTTGTCATTATTATTATTATTATTATTATTATTATTATTATTATTATTATTATTATTGTCGTCGTTATTCTTTTTCTTCCTATTATTACTATTATTATTATTATTATTATTATTATTATTAGTAGTAGTAGTAGTAGTAGTAGTAGTAGTAGTAGAAGTAGTAATAGTAGTGGTAGTAATTGTAGCAGCAGTAGTAATAGTGTTATGATAGAGGGAAGCGCTGAAACCGTAGAAATCATACAGCGACTGAACAATGGGAGGCAATCAGGTACGATCTCAGGAAGAGAGGGCAGAGTAAACCTAGTTGTATCTTGAGGCTATAATACTGGCCTCAAGGAACCTTCCAAGATAGAACAAAAGAAGAGGTCAGTCTCTTGAGTTCCGAATGAGAGCTCAGCTTAAAATATGACTTGAGAATGGGTAAAGTTCTTGAAGGGCGCCTCCAGCTGAAAGGGAAAGCACACACGATGCGGAACATTCTCTGACTGGCACGTTTCGCTCTTGATGAAGCTCAGGGCAGTTTACATTTTGCAGCCGAGGCGGCAAGTATATTGTGCACCCTTTATCCATCCTGTGGACGGTAGCGCAAGAGCATATGGATATACAAAAGACTTAGGAACTAGGCCCGAAAAGGGCTAACAGGAGTATATCTGGATTAATATCTACAGTTCACTTATTTGTTGCAAGTAATTTTCCTCGTATCTTATTTTCATTAATAAGATATCTTGACATATCACATACTTTCTATCTCTGAGAGAGCAAAGTCCTCTCTAATATAATGCTTGCTCTGAAACGCGTGTATTTTCTGGAACTTGGAACGAGGCAAGCTTGTCCTGGAATACAAGTGATTTCTTCTTACTTCTTATGCAGGAGCAGTACACCAGTGTCTTGCTAGAAAGATACATAGAGACAGACACACACACACCCAAGGAGGCTTGGTCCAGACTTTAGGGCCATGAGCTACGAGGGAAGGCTGACTGAACTGAATCTAACGACACTGGAGGACAGAAGAACCACGAGAAATATAGCAAAATAGAAAAATACTCAGCAGATATCATAGAATACACAGGAAGAGGCTGCATGAGACGCGAGAGAAAGGTAAATAGAAGAACCATAGGAATATCAGGAAGTATTTCTTCAGTCTCAGAATGGTAAGGATGTAGAATGAACCTAATGAAGAGGTGGTGGAGGCAGGCTCCATACATAGTTTTAAGATCATGTACGATAAGACCTTCGAAGCTAGGACTTAGTAAATCTAGCAAGAGGGAAGTTGAAGGAAGAGGCCAGAATTTAGAACTTAACTGATTTACCACATATAGGAGAATACATATATGTGTGTGAGTACACACTTGTTTGTTTATGATTACAGATTTGAAGCAACATTATTATCTTTGTGTGTGTGTGTGTGTGTGTGTGTGTGTGTGTGTGTGTGTGTGTGTGTGTGTGTGTGTGTGTGTGTGTGTGTGTGTGTGTGCGTGTGTGTGAGTGTGTGTGCTGTGTGTGTGTGTGTGTGTGTGTGTGTGTGTGTGCGTGTGTGTGTGTGTGTGTGTGTGTGTGTGTGTGTGTGTGTGTCGTGTGTGTGTGTGTGTGTGTGCGTGTGTGTGTGTGTGTGTGTGTGTGTGTGTGTGTGTGTGTGTGCTGTGTGTGTGTGTGTGTGTGTGCGTGTGTGTGTGTGTGTGTGTGTGTGTGTGTGTGTGTGTGTGTGTGTGTGTGTGTGTGTGTGTGTGTGTGTGTGTGTGTGTGTGTGTGTGTGTGTGTGTGTGTGTATGAAAAAGTAGAGTAGAGCGGGAGTCAACAATTACGGATTTTTACGGTGCATTGAGACGCTTTGAAGTCATGGGTAACATTTTCTGGACTGTGTTGCCTCACGAATCTTGTCCCAGCCAATCACCACCTACTTTAGAATTCATGTGCCATGTATCCCTCCCTCTCTCTATCCTACTACTACTACTACTAAATCCCTGCAAAAGTGTTTTCTGACATCTCTGTGACTCATCCGGATATTCAATTTTCACTTGTATCCCTTCGTTCAGGTCCATGCCAAGATAAAGTCTGTCTTCATCCACCCTCTCTGTCCCCTGAAGGATGATATAATGATCGTGTCTTCTTTATACTTCATTTATCCAACACCTTAGATTAGCATAAACGTCAAAGATCTCGGCTTGTTTTTCATAGATATCTGCTTATTCCCTTGCTTGAATTTCAGGACAACATTTAATGTTTTCAGAGTTCTAGGTGGTGCTCTCACTCCGATAGCTATGTATTATTAATAGTATATTCAAATAACAGGGTCTAAGGTGCTGATTTTTTATTTTCTCTGATAAAGAACCCTTTACCAGCATCAACGGGCCAGCCTCCTCTTCCTCCACGAAGGATCCATTGACTAGTTTTTCGCTTGTGGTTCGCACATTTGCTTCTGAGATCCCTCTCAGGAACCAAGAAAATAATGCTGATCCCAGTATATTTTTTTATGTATTGGTCGCTTTATAGCATTCTCGCTTCTGATCTATGACCCATTCTTAAGTAGTCTTTAAGCATTAGGATTAGTTTGTCCGAAATGCATTTGCCTACTAGTGGCTTCCCTTTGTGCCTTACATGTTCTTATTACGCGTAAAATAAATTATTTTGTTTCGCGTATAGAAACGAAAATTTTAATTTGCATTCGTAACTCCCGCTATACTGATATTGTCAAGGCTTTATTGGTTACCAGGGATCGATTTAAACCTCACCTCTTAACCACCTTCAACCTGCCGTTTGAAGGTGGTTGGCCACTAGTATCTTCTTACCTATTCCTTGTGCGTGTTGATCACAGTGAGACTGTAACTAACATCTTACCAACTTTGTATTGTGTATGATGAGTCAAATCCCGCTCCAGGGTCTTGTAAATCTGCTCGACTCTTAGTTGCACGTCAGGTTGAACACAGCTATGCAGCGAGTAAAGAGCCAACAGCCGAAAGTAGGTAATGAAAACACGTATAATAGCGAAAGCTTTTGTTATACCAACAATTAGTGGTGGAAATGTTGGCTTAATAAAGGTTCACACTGCTTCATGTGTTTTTATCACCAGCACGTAAGGTGTTAAATATACAACGTGACAAAATATGGTGTTCGTCTTGTGAAGAATCAGCTTGTCATCATTCTGTTCTGATGTCTGAGTTCTGGCTGTTAAATCACCAGTCAGTCGCGTTGTTATTATCCTCTTAAACGGGAATGAGCCGTGACCAAGCTTGGAAGCTGGGAAATATATCCCTTGAAAAATTATGAAATTTATTAATACTGGCTTGTGTATTGTTCTTAACATAAAAGTGATTGTGGTTGCCCGTTTTCAGAAAGAAAAATAAAAAGCTGGTGCAAGTTACACAAAGGAATTGAAACATACATGAGTGAATCGAAATATACTCTGCCATGTGTCACAAATCTAACTTGAGTGTTGATCTGATACACCGTCTTGCTTTACGCCGCCACTCACTCGTAGATATATGGAGTGAGAAGTTATAAAAGTTCACTGTCGAAAATTTTGAAATGAGGGAGATGAGTGAAAGAACAACAAGGTTCACGAAAATTTTAAGTATTATTGTCTAAAAGAATCTCCTGTATGCGATATTTTTCAATGATTTTAAGTTATGCTTAAAGAACAAAAAGGGCACAGTTCCTGACTGGAATAATACACAAATAACCGGCACACAGGAGAGAGAAGCTTATGACGACTTGGACTATTTACAAGTTAAACTGTGACTTGTAAATGGCCCATGTCGGACCGAAACGTTGTTATAAGTTTCTCTCTCCTACGTCCGGGGGTTATTTGTATATAATGATTACCTGTGAAATTAGTTAGATCAGTACGATACGGCGGTCTTGATTGCCAGTCATAGGTGAATTAGTTACATACAAGGGTCTCAGACCAAACCAGGGCAGAAGAAGTATAAGTAAATGACGTATACACTGATTTAATAAGGAAACATATGTATCTTAAACCTAAGACTTGGCCATATCACCAAGCCGGTTCCACCAGGATTAGTTTACGTGAGACACATGAACGACACATGAGATTCTGTATTACGAAGACGTTTTACTAACGTCTTTAAAAGACATGCAGGTGTTGCACGAATGTCTTACTCATCGACTTGTCGGTACTCTATAAAATTACAGGAGGGCCCCGCTTTACAGCGCTTCGATTGACAGTGTTTTACTAATGCAGTGGTTTTCAATTATAACCATTCTTCTTATATATTCAGACTTCCTACAATAAATATATTCACCACTCACTACATGCTAAGGAAGAAAATATTTTAAGGCAAGTAATCTGTGTACTGTATACGATTTTTTATGCCAAGTTCTGTTACTCACTTAATATATGATAATGTAAACATGTTATCAGGCTTTTATATGCATTTGAAAGTGAATGAAAGGGCTATGTTTCACTTTAGAGCGATTTTCGCTTTACAGCAGTAGCCCGAACCTGACCTGCCGTATAAGCGAGGCCCTCCTGTATCGTAAAGAACAAGTTAAGTTTTCACTCACAATCATAACAGTTAGAAACACGTTTAAAAGGTAACACTATAATGTTCTCCAGGTGAAACTAATGAGAGATTGTGCTATATTTACAGGCTGATCAACAATACTGCGAGTCAGTTAAAAATTTCGGTTAAGCGCAAAAAAAAATATGCGCTATTTGAGTTACCCTCGTATGTATTATAATATATTGCAGACAAATTTAGCAGTCTACAGGTGTAAAACATTTTAATGAGTGCAAGATTGCTTAATAAAAATTAAGAGGATTATTAATAATGAAATAAATGTGCCTTGAAACAGTAAACAAAGCTAAATAAAGTTAATAGACTGGTAATAACAACATGTTTAATAGGATCATTTAAGAACATAAGAAAGAAGGAACACTGAAACAGGACATGGACCTGCTCCGCAGGTCCATGTCCCCCCCCCGGGATTAGACCAATGACCCACCCAGTCTGGTCATCCCCACTCAAGGATGGAGCATTGTACCAGACCCAGCAGCACAAGCTAGTCAGGTCCAACTCACACCCACCCACACCCACTCATGTATTTATCTAACCTATTTTTAAAACTACACAACGTTTTAGCCTCAATAACTGTACTCGGGAGCTTGTTCCACTTATCCACAACTTTATTACCAAACCAGTGCTTTCCTATATCCTTCCTGAATCTGAATTTTTCCAACTTGAAACCACTGCTGCGAGTCCTGTCTTGGCTGGAAATGTTCAACACACTATTTACATCCCTTTTATTTATTCCTGTTTTCCATTTATACACCTCGATCATATCCCCCCTAATTCTACGCCTTTCGAGAGAGTGCAGATTCAGGGCCTTCAGTCTATCCTCATAGGGAAGATTTCTGATATATGTGATCATCTTTGTCATCCTCCTTTGTACGTTTTCCAGAGCATTTATATCCATTCTGAAATACGGTGACCAGAACTGAGCAGCATAGTCTAAATGAGGCCTAACCAAGGATATATAGAGTTGAAGAACAACCAGAGGACTTCTATTATTTATACTTCTAGATATGAAGCCAAGAATTCTGTTAGCTTTATTGCGAACACTAATGCACTGTTGTCTTGGTTTTAGGTTACTGCTAACCAGAACTCCTAAATCCTTTTCGCAATCGGTAGTATTAAGATCTACATTATTTAGTTTATATGTGGCATGGTTTTTTATTGTACTGCTCAGGACATTTAGTAAAAGATTTAATATAACAAGGTGTCTTTTTCACACAAACCTTAACAAAATTATTAATATTATTAATTTTTATTATTATTACTATTATTATTATTATTAACAGTGTCAGTATTTGTTAATAGTTACGGTGTTGTTTACCATCCAGTGTGAGGTTTGGTGCTTAACAGAAAACCCAGCTGGTATCATATTGTCCAATGCTGAGTGAGGAGGAGTCAAGCAGTAAGTACTCTTTGTGTGTGTGTGTGTACTTATCTATCTGTACTTACCTATTTGTGGCTGCAGGGGTAGAATCAGAGATCTAGTGTGTGTGTGTGTGTGTGTGTGTGTGTGTGTGTGTGTGTGTGTGTGTGTGTGTGTGTGTGTGTGTGTGTGTGTGTGTGTGTGTGTGTGTGTGTATGTGTGTGTGTGTGTGTGTGTGTGTGTGTGTGTGTGTGTGTGTGTGTGTATATATGTGTGTGTGTGTGTGTGTGTGTGTGTGTGTGTGTGTGTGTGTGTGTGTGTGTGTGTGTGTGTGTGTATGTGTGTGTGTGTGTGTGTGTGTGTGTGTGTGTGTATATGTGTGTGTGTGTGTGTGTGTGTGTGTGTGTGTGTGTGTGTGTGTGTGTGTGTGTGTGTGTGTGTGTGTGTGTGTGTGTGTGTGTGTGTGTGTGCAAGTTTTCGTGTGTCGACGTGCATGTACGGGTGCACAGGGAGCATTAATAAATGTTCAAAGGTAATATACAAATATTTCTTTCCGTGAGACTTTTAAAAACAACAGAATATCCACGAGTTAAAAATCCACTACGACTGAGATAATGTATGACGTTTGGAGGCTTCTGGGAGAGATTTTGTTTAAATACAAATGAAAAAATGTTCTTATCCAGTCAGGCGCTTTGTTTATCTTGGGTTACCCTACTAGGAAGAGAGAGAGAGAGAGAGAGAGAGAGAGAGAGAGAGAGAGAGAGAGAGAGAGAGAGAGAGAGAGAGAGAGAGAGAGAGAGAGAGAGAGAGAGATGCGGATGAAAAGCATAGTCATAAATGTCCTTTATAAATTTCTTTCAAATGAAATTATTAATTATTTATGTAGGTCTTAATCTTCATTTTTTATTTTCAAAGCTACTTCCCTCTCTCTCTCTCTCTCTCTCTCTCTCTCTCTCTCTCTCTCTCTCTCTCTCTCTCTCTCTCTCTCTCTCTCTCTCTCTCTCTCTCTCTCTCTCTCTCTCTCTCTCTCTCTCTCTCTCTCTCTCTCTCTCTCTTTCTTTCTCTCTCTCGTTGGAGAAATATTCAAATCAGCAAAGAAGACAGTCTCTGGAATACTCTTAAAGAAAGCAGGAATCCTCATGAATTAAAACTTAAGCAAAGCAGTGGAGGGAGAACCTGACATAAATTAAGTTAGTCTAAACTTAATCTTATAAATGGTCAGTCCTCCTGTGTCTTTCCTCTATCCTCCTGTCTCTTCTTTTTTTCTCGTTCTATTGGTCTTCATCCTTCTCATCTTCCTCCTCCTCCTCGTCCTTCTTCTCTTCCTCCTCCTTCTCATCCTGCTCCTCCTTATCATCCTCCTCCTCCTCTACCCCCTCCATCATAAACAAAGCCATGGCCTCACACCTAAGTCCCACAGATGTGATATACCCTGATTTCCTAAAAGCCTTCGATAGAGTACCACATAAAATGTTGTTATGTTAAGCGATACCGAGCACATCATCGACCAGCCCACTGACAAGACACTTCAATGGCCTTAAGAAGGATTTTAAATCCAAGAAACAGAAGCTACCCTTCCTTTCATAGGATCAAAACTGATTATCTCCCATTTACAAAAGCCGATGGTGATTGAAGGTGCCTTGATGCTAGTAAAGGAGTTCTGTGTCAAGGAAAAGGAACCAAACCTTCCCTTAATGGGATCAAATCTGATTACCTTCCATTTCTCTAGGCGCTAAGCGAGACCTGTGGGATTAACACTTACCTGAGGTTATAATATTTCAGTGCATATGGAACTCTTGCCAGAATGCTGGGAAGGAGCGAGAAAAGACTGGAGATATCGACTCTGCCATCGTGAAGAGTAACGACCTGTCTGCTGACTTGTTGAACCTTTATACCGGCCACATAGTTATGTCTCTCCTTGAAGCATCTGTTTCTCTCTCTCTCTCTCTCTCTCTCTCTCTCTCTCTCTCTCTCTCTCTCTCTCTCCTTCCCTCGCTCTCACTTCCTCGCTCTATCTCTCTCTCTCTCTCTCTTTCTGGGAACATTAGCAAATATATCAGTAGAGGAAATGTGAGGTGAATATCACTAACAACAGCCATGTCAAAGGCTACATTATAGAAAAGTGTTACACAGGACTGATAATTGCCTGCCAGGCTAATGAACCTTGTCCTCGGTTAGAAAGTAAGTAAGAAAGCGTCCGCCTTTACGAGCAGTACTCAAAAATACAATTACTAAAAAAGAGAAGAAGAAAAACTTTATAAAACTGAGAAACGGATTAAATCCAAAGGAAGGGGTAGCAGTAATGTTAAATGATCAGTTATGGAAGGAGAAAAGAGAATATGAATGTGTAAATTCAAGAATTATGTGGATTAAAGTAAAGGTTGGATGCGAGAAGTGCCTTTAAAGTAGGAGAAACACTCTGGAATAATTATGTATTGGTAGATAAAAGACTGTTGAGTAGACTTCAGGATGTACATATAGAGGGGCCACAGATATATCAGATCACTTTCTAGTTGTAGCTACACTGAGAGTAAAAAGGTAGATGGGATACAAGGAGAATAGAAGCATCAGGGGAAGAGAGAGGTATTTATAAACTAAAAGAGGAGGCAGTTAGGGTAAGATATAAACAGCTATTGGAGGATAGATGGGCTAATGAGAGCATAGGCAATGGGGTCGAAGAGGTATGGGGTAGGTTTAAAAATGTAGTGTTAGAGTGTTCATAGTACCAGTATTAAAATGGTGAAGCAATGTAAAAAGAGAGCAAATGAGAGAGTGGGTGAGATGTTATCAACAAATTTTGTTGAAAATAAGAAAAAGTTTTGGAGTGAGATTAACAAGTAAACAAATGGATTTGTATTAATACAGGGATAAACATACCGAGAAATGTGTGAAAGAAATTAAAAAAGTGCTTGGAAAATATTCACAAATATTATCTCTCTGTCCAGAAAGGCACTCTACATCAAAGTACATAGTACTTTCGCTACGCAGGCATATATGTATATATATATATTAGACAAGGATATATATATATTTATATATATATAAGAGGCGTGGAGTTAAAAGATAAAGAATCACACACAAAGTGGGAGTTGTCACAGCTGCTCTTTGCTGATACACTGTGCTCTTGGGAGATTCTGAAGAGAAGTTGCAGAGATATAATTTGGGTAGGGGTGTGCAAAAGAAGAAAATTAAAGGTATATAAGGTATAGGATAACAAAAAGATGCAATAGGGAGATCACAGTAAACAGGTGGGTCTATTTTCAAATTATGCAAGGAGTCTGTGGAGACAACTTTGTCACTGTATGAAATAGAGTATATGTGTGAAGCGTGGGGTGATGAATGTTGCATGGAGGCAGTGGAGATGTCATGTCTGAGGGCAATATATAATGCATTCGTAGTTTGGAAGTTAGGAGGAGGTGCGGGATTACCAAAACTGTTGTCCAGAGGGCTGAGGAAGGGTCACATGTAAAGAATGGAGCAAACAGAATGACTTCAAGAGTTTCAGTCTGTAGTGGAAGGAAGGCGGGGGTAGGGGGTCGGCCTAGGAAGGGTTGGAGGGAGGGGGTAAAGGAGGTTTTGTGTGCAGGGGGCTTGGAAACAAGCCAAATGGTTTTTTAATACTTGACGTGAAGCAAAGAGAAGGGATTCAGTTGAAATTCCAAGCGCTTTCGTGACTACTCACATTGTCAAGGAACTATGAAAGTAATATATATATATATCAATAATAGTTATACTGACATAACGATGTAAATAATAATAATAATAATAATAATAATAATAATAATAATAATAATAATAATAATAAAAATAATAATAATAATAATATTATTATTATTATTATTATTATTATTATTATTATTATTATTATTATTATTATTATTATTATTATTATTATTATTATTATTTTAATAGTAGCAGTAGTCGTGGTAGTAGTAGTAGTATTTTCAGAAAATTCTCTAAATCCGTGAATAGACCTCACTACAATGATTGCAAACGAGTTTATATATTAAAGGAATCAGGGAAAGTTATATTAATATGTAAAATACTCTTCCATATTTTCCCAGTGGAAGCCCATGATCGTATTATACTGAAATATGTGCTAATACACCCGTGTTATCCAGTGGCTTTTGTTATTATTCTTTCTATGCCAGGGCTCTTGTTGTTATCTCTGATGTTATGCTCTCAGTAACATTTTTTTTTTCAGGTGATATGTTCTCATGTGTTATTCTCGCACATATTCGTGTTATACTACCTACTGAACGTATATAATTTTTTACTAAATCATTATTAGTTCTTAGATTAAGAGTTGGTATCGAAGGTCTGTAAAGAATGAGATTTTCATTTATCATAATCCAACGTGGATTTTGTGAGTTATTGTCTGTTATACTTCCCGAAAGTTCGGTTTCTGTTGTTTTGATTACGGCTGGTTTGTCCTCTTCTGTTCTGTTCGTCGGCTAGCTTTCCTCGTTTGTGATCCATGAATTCTTAAAGTTCCTACGTAAGGAACCTAGAAAATACGCTGTCACTGAAGGTTTCTAGGGAATCTCTCTCGGTCTCTCTCTCTCTCTCTCTCTCTCTCTCTCTCTCTCTCTCTCATCTATCTCCGTTCTCCTATCCCTCCCAGAGTAATATGAACATTATATAATATATTTAGTTTCTCGGGGGTTTAAAATATTAATATGGAAAAACTTCCTGACATTCTGAGAATACTTCAGTGACTCTCAAGTAGGTATCATTATCCTGCCTCCGTCCGCTCCCTGCCCATGCAAGAAGCATCTGCAGGGAACCTCACCGGCAGGGAATCTCTCCTGCCGGAAACCTCTTGCACAGATCCTGACATACAGGAAACCTCACAAGCTGTAGGCATTAACTGGTTGTTTGGCTCCTCAAATCAGGGCTTCGGCCTCAGCTTCTCCCGTGGTGGTGATCCTTCATGTTGACTCCTACTAAATATGGCTTCGCTTTGAATAAAAAAAAATTTTTTTAACCATTTAGGCCATCACCTACCGTATTTTTCGGAATATAAGGCGCGCCTTTTTTCCCCTAAAAAAAGTCTTGGACAGTCAGCCTGCGCCTTATATGCACAAAGTCAGTATCAACGGTAGGCTTTGGGTTACGCTTTAGCAGTTGTTTACTAACGTTACGTTACAACTGCTTAGAAACGTTCGTCTTGTATGTCTTACATGCTCATGCTCCTTATTTGCCGGAAAATACGGTACCAGTTTAGGGCGATCATTGAAAAATCATTGAAAAGAACTCAAGTTCACCACTCGTTCAATAGATGTCGTGCCAGAAGTGTCACAGATCTAATAGCCCCTGAACCGTAACATTCCTTCCCATTCTTCAAAGTGCTGGCACCGCACGTCCCATCTCCAAAACTCAAATATTTTGGCACTAGACCATAAGAGTCACGTTGTAAATGATTCAGTGGATCTGAAATATATTTTATTACGAAGTTACAAGAAGTTACTCAGAGAGATGGGCTAGAATAATGCCAAATGACTCATTGTTTAGAAAAAAGCAATGCACCGGAAGATAGAAAATGGCTTGTTGAATAATGAGAATTTTTAGAATAAGAGAGGCCATGGCAGTGATTGCAATCCTCAAGGTCTGTTATCAATTTTGCAGTTCTTCTACTCTCTTCTTGGTGTTTTCTTGCATGCAAGCCTTCCACCTTCCGTCTTTTCCTTTCCATTTATTCTTCTTTCCTCTGCCTGACACATTGATGCAGGTTGGATATTACCGCAATGGGTTGGTTTACGAGGATGGACGGCAGCTCTGAGTAACACACTGTAACAGCACCCGATGTCTCACTCCCTGACCTGAAGCTGTTTTCAGTGAGCAAGCATGACAAATCACGTCACTCATCCTAATATAGCAGTGTGCTGTGTATGAAATAGACAGGAACATAAAACAACAATCACATAGGGAGGTGCTACTGTCCTATGAGTGTGGACCGGAAGCCTCTTTAACGTTTTATACACCTCTGAATATGAACGCAAGGCAAAAGTGAACGTCCACCTTATCTTTCAAGTATTTGTTATTGGTTTTAGGATCCATGGCCCCCGCAGCCCGGTCTTAAACCAGACGCTGGAAACTGGAATTAAATATAACAAGAATAAAAGTAATAAGAACTGCACAGGAAAGTAACGTTAGTATTCTTAGTATAAGTAGAAGGTAGTAAGCTTTATCTGACATCTTATATATTCGTGAAACAAGACGTGTGTAAGATGACAGGCAAATCATACATGCTTTATACGCATACACTTTTCAAAACTTTTCTTTGTGTTGGTTAAAAGCTGATATTTCTGCAATATTTCCTTGCCAGTTTTTGAGTCTGATCTGAAACTGGGGCGCGGAGGATCCCTAAATATTTAACAGAAACATTACAAATGTATTAGGCGATGAATTTTGCCTTGTGATTCACACTGATTTTTTTTTTAATTTTTACGTCATTGAAAATCCAGAGACAGACAATGCCAGTATCATCCTGGGGTCGCAATGCATCTCTCTGTAGCTGAAGGAAGTGTACGAAATATATATTTAATGATGTCATATATGTTATTCTCATTCCCAGTGTATTTTTTAAACAGTTTTGAAGGATGTGTTTACAGATATAAGTGGTGGCAGGGGAAAAATTGTTCAGACGTCTCCACACACTAGACACAGATACACACACACACACACACACACACACACACACACACACACAAATACACACACACACACACACACACACACACACACTCACACACACACACACACACACACACACACAGGAGCTCGGACTCGACCCCCGCAACCTCAACTAGGTGAGTACACACACACACACACGATTTTTAAAAAAGGAGACAGATACGAGGCATTAAACTACCGACCTGTGTCACTAACGTGTATAGTATGCAAAGTCATGGAGAACATCATCAGGAGGAGAGTGGTGGAGCACCTGGAAAGACACAAGCGTGTAAACGGCAAACATCACAGTTTCATGGAAGGAAAATCCTATGTCACAAACCTACTGGAGATTTATAATGACAAAGTGACAGAAGTAAGACATGAGAAAGAGAGGTAGATAGACTGTATTTTCTTGGACTGCAAGAAGGCCTTCGACACAGTTCCTCACAAGTGGTTAATGCAAAAGCTAGAGGAGCAGGCACACATAACAGGAAAGGCACTGCAATGGATCAGAGAATATCTGACAGGGAGGTAACATCGAGTCATGGTACGTGACGAAGTGTCAGAGTGGGAGCTTGTGACAAGCGGGGTTCCACAGGGGTCAGTCATAGAACCTGTGCTGTTTTTTGAATATGTGAATGACATAACGGAAGGGATAGACTCAGAAGTGTCCTTGTTTGTAGATAATGTGAAGTTAATGAGGAGAATCAAATCGATCGAGGATCAGGCAGGATTACAAAGAAACTTGAACGGGCTACAAGCAACTGGCTCCTTGAATTTAACCCTGCCAAATGCAAAGTCATGAAGATCGGGGAAGGGCAAAGAAGACCGTAGGCAGAGTATAGTCTAGGTGGCCAAAGACTGCAAATCTCACTCAAGGAAAAAGATCTTGGGGTGAGTATAATACAGAGCACATCTGAGGCGCACATCAATCAGACAACTGCTGTCGCATACCTCGGCAAGGAATCGTTCAAGACTCTGTATACCATATACGTTAGGCCCATACTGGAGTATTCAGCACCTGTTTGGAATCCACACCTGGTCAAACTTGTCAAGAAATTAGAGAAAGTGCAAAGGTTTGCAACAAGACTAGTCCCAGAGCTATGGGGATTGGCCTACGAAGAAAGGTTAAGGGAAATTGGCCTGACGACACTGGAGGACAGGAGGGTCAGTGGAGGCATGATAACGACATATAAAATACTGCGAGGAATAGACAAGGTGGTGGACAAAGACAGGATGTTGCAGAGATGGGACATAGCAACAAAGGGTCATAGTTGGAAGTTGAAGACTCAGATGAACCACATTGATGTTAGGAAGTATTTCCTCAATAACAGAGTAGCAGGAAGTGGAATAGTCTGGGAAGTGATGTAGTGAAGGCATGATCCATACATAGCTTTAAGAAGAGGTACGATAAAGCTCATGGACCGAGAAAAGTGTCAGACTAGCGGCCAGTGAAGACGCGGGGCCAGGAGCTGTGAATCGACCCCTGCAACCACAACTAGGCGAGTACACACACTGCAGAATATTGCTCGAGTAAAGTCAAATTAAATGTCAAATATTTCAATTGACTGCACTCCAGGATTAGATCCTAATCCTTGGATAAAAATAAAATATACTACGATATGGAAAGCAGAATTGACTACCTGTAAATTCAAAGTGAACAAAAGGAAAAAAAAATAGCAAAACAAAAGCAGTAAACACTTAAACTTTGTGCATAGTGAAGGCATCAAGTTAATGCATCTCCTCTCTCTTTCCCTCGAGGTGAGGAGTAAGTTTGGGGATGCTGGTGCGCTGTCTGGCAAGTTTTTGAAGTGTCCGGAAGTCACCTTGGTCGCCACCCAACAGTGAACATCGAGATATCAGAGAGAGAGAGAGAGAGAGAGAGAGAGAGAGAGAGAGAGAGAGAGAGAGAAAGAGAGAGAGAGAGAGAGAGAGAGAGAAGAGGATATATGTGTGCAGATCCGTGTCATGGTTTGATGACTCTTGTTATTATTATTATTATTATTATTATTATTATTATTATTATTATTATTTATTATTATTATTATTATTATTATTATTATTATTATTATTATTATTATTTATTATTATTATTATTATTATTATTATTATTATTATTATTATTATTATAAATTTTGTTGTTATTATTTTAATTGTATTATTTTATTGTATTATTATTAATAATAATATTCGTAATAGCAGTAGCAGTAGTATTAGTAGTAGTAATACATCGATACCATGTCCAGCCCCTCTAGGGCAGGGTAGGTGCCTGAGCCAGAGCTTGCAGCTCACAAGACTGTCATTCCCAATAACTCCCTTGGGGTGGGGATGGCAGATCAGAGGCCTAGCTTCTCCATACGAGCCCCGTGAGGGCTGGGAATGTGGCTAGGCCTGGGGACAGTTGGTCCCAAAGATGAGGGGGTACTTGTGCCTCCTCCCATGGGAGACTTAGGTCTCAGACACTCCCTAGAGAGGGAGCCAAGGCCGGGCCACCACTTGGAAAAGGCCCGGACCGGGAGAATACCGGCGAATCTTTAATAATAATAAGTAGTAATAGTATATTCCTTATTATTATATTCAGTGGTCGCCGTTAATGCGTATGGGCCATCGAGCATCATGTGAATAGGAGGTAAGCAGACTTGAATCAAGAGTCCTTCACTAGCACCAAGGTAGCCCTTCACTAGCACCAAGGTAGCCCTTCACTAGCACCAAGGTAGCCCTTCACTAGCACCAAGGTAGCCCTTTACTAGCACCAAGGTAGCCCTTCACTAGCACCAAGGTAGCCCTTCACTAACACCAAGGTAGCCCTTCACTAGCACCAAGGTAGCCCTTCACTAGCACCAAGGTAGCCCTTCACTAGCACCAAGGTAGCCCTTCACTAGCACCAAGGTAGCCCTTCACTAGCACCAAGGTAGCCCTTCACTAGCACCAAGGTAGCCCTTCACTAGCATCAAGGTAGCCCTTCACTAGCACCAAGGTAGCCCTTCACTAGCACCAAGGTAGCCCTTAACTAGCACCAAGGTAGCCCTTCACTAGCACCAAGGTAGCCCTTCACTAGCACCAAGGTAGCCCTTCACTAGCACCAAGGTAGCCCTTCACTAGCACCAAGGTAGCCCTTCACTAGCACCAAGGTAGCCCTTCACTAGCACCAAGGTAGCCCTTCACTAGCACCAAGGTAGCCCTTCATCCTTGAAGGAGACACGTTGTACGTTTTCAGAATATCATCACCTGTTAGCATTAATGTTTAGAAGGGAATCAAAGAAGCCTTCATAAGTCATTGTAAGGAAATGAATATCCATTTTTTTCAGTAAAAATGGCACATAGACCAGATCTAATTCATAGCTTTCGATGGGACCAAAGAGACTAAATATCCTCACATACATTAGTTGATTATAATTGAGGTCTCCCTAATGTTGCGTTATTAAGTAATCAGCTTATAGGGGTTGACGCTAATTTGAGGCAAAACTCAGAAATTTCGGCAGTATTTTTCAATTTTCCCATTTTTTTTCCAAAAAGAGCAAATTGGAACCTTCACAGGCTAAAATCAGTGTAAGCTTTTCCGTAAATAAGGGTGATCAGGTTTGAAGAAAATATTTAAGTAGAGTAAATAAGAACCTTCTGTAAGCTTAATGTACAAAATACACAATTTTTTCATAATGGTCTTGAGGGCACAAAGATGCCATAGACACATAAAAAATCATTAAGCTGATTTAACCTATGATAACCAAATAAATTCTAACACTGTGATTTATTTTCTATCCAAAGAAACATTCTCCAGTTTTTTTCACAAGAAACAATTTGATTAGTAATATTGGCACGTGATAACTTACACAAGTTAACATCAAGATTGTTTCATTTGAGGAAAATGCATCAGTACCATAAGTTTGAAGCCGACCAGAAGATGAGTTTTCCAGTTACTGCACAAAAAACGTCTCGTCCATTTTCTTCGATACATCAGCCACTGAAGATTGATACCCTTCACAATTGCTATATTTTAATGAGACAAAAGCGTTAAACCCACAGGGCTCATATAGCCCCTATTGGAATGGAAGCATTCAGATTCGATCCAGGCAAGGGAAGATAAGTCCAGTTCCTTGAATCAAAAACCCCTCAACCAGTATCAAGAGAAAATAATGCATTAAGGTAAAATTAAACTATACTATTTCGAGATTAAAAAGTGTCAGAAAGGCATCAATCCATTCCTCTAAATATACCAAAATTCTTCAATTTCAATCTCCGCCGTCATCGAATTTTTGGATATCTTTCCTGAAGGTTTGAAGCTTAGCCACTGAGGATTTTGGAGGTTATCCCATCTGTTCTAGGATGCTGGGAAAGGGTTGAAGAATTTTGGACAAAGGGCAGGTGAATATGAATGTTCCAAGAATTTGGTTCTCGTTACCGTACACAAGTGTTGAAAATCTAAAGCCGATTGGATGAAGCGTTCTCGAGCTATGATAAAAAAAAATCAAAACTTGGTTGAAGAGAAAAGAAAATATCAGGCAACCAACGCTCCCAGTACACACTTCCAGTACGTACTCTCCCAGTAAGTACTCTCTCACTACACTCTCCCAGTACATACTCTTTAACCCGCCACTCTGACACCATCAGATATATGCAATGGAACTTCACTGTATTCCCCTCTTCTTGTGAAGGGCTCTTGATTCCAGGGACTGGAGTTGTCCTACCCTTTCCCGGATCATATCTGATAATTTTTTTTCTGTAGTAGTTGAATTATCATCACGGGTTAAACGCTGCTCTGGAAAAAAAACTATTCAGTGTACTATGGTCAGGGCACAACCTCGTGAACAAGCGTTGAGTTTTCCTTCTGTTTCGATGAAGAACGTCAGTAGAGTGACGTTGCCACTAAACTGTGAACGTGATTATTTGACAGTGTATTTCAGAGTCCGATTTTTTTTTTTTTTAGATTTCTGTTTTAATTTTTCACGTGAAAAAGTTTTATTACGTTTGTTTGATTTTTTCGCTTATTTTTGGCACTGTAAGGTGCAAGTGGGTAAAATCTGTTAAGCGATAATCTAACGGTTTAACATAATCATGCCTCACCTAAGCTAACCTAGCTTAACCTCATGTAACCTTAACATAACCTCAGGTAAGCTTAACCTAACCTTAGGTAACGCCGATCTGTAAATTAGGATATTTAGGAAGGGGTGTTCCTGTTCCATGGTAAACTTGATAGACGGCTCCACGTCTCTTAGTTTGGTGAGATGGGCTTTAACGTCGAGCCTCTTGGGTACAATGAGACCAGAATGTCATCCACGTAGCGTAACCATGTAACACTCGTGGGATTCATTGACTCAAAGTGTTTCCCCTGCTTGGTGCTCCATTTATAAATTAGGTAAAACGGTACTAAGGGGTGAGCCCATAGTCATTCCAAAGTAATGTCTGTAGGAAGTCTCTCTCAACAGTAAAGTAACTGTAACTGATATGTGAAAAAACTAGCATCATCAATGATTTCAGTTATTCTCACTTGTAAGTAACAAAGGAACGACTGAACTTGTAAGATTGTTTTTGATATCACGTTCCCAGTTGATGCATAAGAAATAGGTGTATTTATTATGAAGACTTTTACCAACCATTGTTTTTTTTTTCAATTCAGTACAGAGATTATATATAGAAGACAGAGGCTGAGGTAATCAGTCCCTCAGCCTTAAAATCGGCTATCATTACCTTAGATATTATGAATCAAGGTAATGGTATTCAACACCAATTTCTAGACTGAGAGGCTGATTATCTTCTACTGCCTTCGTTATATAAATTCTGTGCAGACTGAAAAAAACAACTGGCTGGTGACATAGTCAATGGTCCAGATTGGACCAAAACTTTGTCACATATATGGTTGGTGTGCATATACGGTTGGTGACATGTCTTCAAAACTGTGGGTCATAATACGATCCTCAATCAAGGAACATTTGTCCTGTTTCCTGAAAAACCTATTACCTACCTATCTTTAAAACAGACATTTAGAGTTTTTGTACGTTTGTCAAATCTATCAACATGTCGATACTGTGTGCTATTTTGTAATAATGTGCGCGGTTAATATCGTCTGAATGTCTAAGGTGGGCCTAGCTAAAAGATCCTATTAGTTTCGAAAGATGCTTAGAGAGGACACCCGTCATTTTGTAGGGAGCACTAACCCTGTTCATGGCTATACTGTGTGACCCAATGATACTGTTACCTTTTATTTCTATATAGCGATTTTTGTACCACGCATTTTCACTTTTATATATTTTCGAGTTGTTCAAAGTGTTCCACTTTAAAGGAGGATTTGAACGCAGGACTTTTCTCTGCTAACAAGTGGTATGGAAAGTACACTTTCCTGCCTAAGAGGATCAACAAAATGCTTGCTTGTAGTACAAGGTCTTGCCGAGAGGGTGAAATTATATTCATACGGCTAATGCATGATTTAACTGCAATGCTGGCTGGAAGTACCTGGTCATTCCATGGTCGGGAAATGACACACTGGAGAGCCAGCTGTTACTAGGATAATGTTTAGCATTTTAAAGCTTTCAGTTTGTGTCAGTCTCTGCTGCAAATTTCCGTTTCAGTCTATCTCATTTATTGGTTGCACTCTCAGTATTAAAATAAAAGCAAGCAGCATATATATATATATATATATATATATATATATATATATATATATATATATATATATATATATATATATATATATATATATATATATATATACATATATATATATATATATATATATATATATATATATATATATATATATATATATTGTTTATATATATATATTATTTATATATATATATATATATATATATATTTATATGTATATATATTTATATGTATATGTATATATATATATATATATTTATATATATATTCATATACATTTATATATATATATATATATATATATGTATATATATATATATATGTATATAGATATATATATATACATATATACATATATATATATATATATATATATATATATATATATATATATATATATATATATATATATATATATATATATATATATATATATATATATTTATATATTTATTTATTGGGGCGAATAGGTAAAAATTAATCAATTAGCAAGAATTCATTTAAAATTAAGTCCTTTCTAAAATTCTCTTATACATTTAAAGATATATTTTTGTCGTTTATGTTAATGTAAAAATTAATTTTGTACCCAAAGAACATTAAAAAACTGACCTAACCTTGTCATAACAAGCGCAATTTAATTTGGCCTAATCCAACTAAATATATTTTAGATAAGTTTACAATTTAATAATAAATAAACACTGTGAAAAATATTTTTTCGTTAGGTTCAGCATGACTTTTGCGAAATTATTGCATGCACAAATTTTAGCTTGTCTTATTCGGCAAGAAGAGCTTTGCTATTTAAGCCAAAATCGCAAGTTTTACCTATTCGGCACGACATTATATATATATATATATATATATATATATATATATATATATATATATATATATATATATATATATATATTTCGAAAGAGAGAGGAAGAGAGAGCCAGAGAGAGAGAGAGAGAGAGAGAGAGAGAGAGAGAGAGAGAGAGAGAGAGAGAGAGAGAGAGACAGAGAGAGCACATAATACACAAATCTTATTAGCCGGTATTCTTCTCTTCTCTCCTAATCTCAATTTTATTCAATTTATAAGCTGAGATCTTATCCAACCTTAGCTCACATCAACGTCAAGTTTATCCAAAATATCTAACACTTTCCCTGGATGCTACCCACAACAGTTATCTAACACCCAGGTACCTATTTTTTACCAGGTAAGCCTTGGCAACATATGTAAGGAGACTTGCCCTTACGACTGAGTATCACCCGTGAATCGAACCCTGGTCAGTTCGGTTGTGGGTCGAAAGCTCTGTCACTGAGCTAGAGGACACTTACTGTTTTAATCTTTCTCTTCCCTGGAAGATGACTATATCTGCAGCACTCCCCTCACTCCTCAACCATCATTATCCTCACTCAGCTCCCTTTTCAATCCCTATCCAACACTCCCCTCTCTTATTTCATCCCTCACCCAGCAATCCCTTCACCCCTTACTCAATACTCATCTCACCCTTCACCCTAATCTTCTCTCTCCCCTTTTCCACATCGCCAGCCTCCAATTCCCCTTGTATCCTTCCCTTCCCCTCTACCCCGTCCCCTCTCTTTATGAAAAAATCTCTTGAGGACTCTTGTTTACATATTTCTGTAAAAAAAAAAGAAACTCGGAGATACTTCTTGTACGGACAACTTTAAAAATTCGCATATACCTACTCTGGAGAGGAAACATCGGACGATGTTTCGGTCCTCATCAAATCACAATTATTAAGTCAATAATGATTCAGTAGGGGTTGAAACGTCGTCAAAAGCATCGTTTCGCAAATGTGGGTCATTTGTGAGTTGTTCCAGCCACAGTGAAAAAAAAAAAAAACGTACCACGGGCGGGGTTTGAACCCGCGATCTAACCACAGTGACTTTGAAGACGAGTTTTGTTTTATGCACGATATATTTCTCCAAAAGTTGTGTTTTTCCTTTATATTTCATTGATGATTTAAATCACAGTAGTGTTTTTCAGTTTAATAAGGGAAATATTTTTATTTATTTTTTTTTTTTTTTTGAGAAACATTCTCGAAAATGTTTTTGATTAACTTCTCCCAAAATTTCGTTTATTACTCGAGAACGCCTTAATCGATCGGCTTCAGATTTTCAACGCTTGTGTAACGTTCATACGTTAGATACACAAGATTCATGGACTCTTTTGTATGCATTAGTTCTGTGCATAATTCCCAAATTTTGTTTCCGTGTTAGAAATAGAGACAGGCTACTCTAATGGCCTTCAAAATTTCAACAGTGGTGCTTCCTACTTCGAAAAATTTTGGTATATTTAGTGGAGTGTATTGAAGCCATTTTGCCACATTTAATCTCGAAACTATATAATTTAGTTTTTCCTTGTTGAATTATTTTCCTCTTGATGCTGGTGAGGGGCTCTTGATCCAAGGAATTGTACTCATCTTACCCTTGCTTGTATAGAATTTGAATGCCTCCTATTAAATAGGCACTATATATATATATATATATATATATATATATATATATATATATATATATATATATATATATATATATATATATATATATATATATATACATATATATATATATATATGTAATAAAGTTGGTAGAATTACCGACAATATGTAAAGTAAAAGGACACAAGTGCAACTAATGTGACATTTATTGTGGCAACGTTTCGCTCTCCAGGAGCTTTATCAAGCCATTACAAACAATACATGGACACAGAGGGTATATAAAGGCTCAGAGTGAGGTGAATACTAGTGAGGTACCATTTCGATGTTCACTAGTGGTGGTAATAGTAGTAGTAGTAGTAGTAGTAGTAGTGGTAGTGACAAAAGTAATACAATATGGTAGAGCAATTAATTCGTACATGAGTAAAAGGATATAAAAGCTATTACTTGGGTAACATAAAAATAGGTTGGACAAATATAGACTGGAATGAGGCAGCTTGTTTCAGTGTTCACTCTCTGTGCTTTGTGTAGTATAACAGGAAAGACTATGTGATGGCAGGGTTTACTGTTTTCAGGAGGATTCTTGCTAAGACTTCGGAGATGGTGAAACTGCCGTTGTTTTGTTTAACTGTATTCGAAACAGCGATCAGTGCTGATTCGAGGCACTTGCGTCTGCGGAAATTAGTTTCTTTGATCACTAATTTCAGTGACGCCCAATTAGTGATCAAAGAAACTAATTTCCGCAGACGCAAGTGCCTCGAATCAGCACTGATCGCTGTTTCGAATACAGTTAAACAAAACAACGGCAGTTTCACCATCTCCGAAGTCTTAGCAAGAATCCTCCTGAAAACAGTAAACCCTGCCATCACATAGTCTTTCCTGTTATACTACACAAAGCACAGAGAGTGAACACTGAAACAAGCTGCCTCATTCCAGTCTATATTTGTCCAACCTATTTTTATGTTACCCAAGTAATAGCTTTTATATCCTTTTACTCATGTACGAATTAATTGCTCTACCATATTGTATTACTTTTGTCACTACCACTACTACTACTACTACTACTACTACTATTACCACCACTAGTGAACATCGAAATGGTACCTCACTAGTATTCACCTCACTCTGAGCCTTTATATACCCTCTGTGTCCATGTATTGTTTGTAATGGCTTGATAAAGCTCCTGGAGAGCGAAACGTTGCCACAATAAATGTCACATTAGTTGCACTTGTGTCCTTTTACTTTACATATATATATATATATATATATATATATATATATATATATATATATATATATATATAGTACAGAAGATCCAAGAGATACACTATTGATATAAAGGTGGCACATACGGTACATGTTGTTACGTGTGTATCACCGATTCTAAGGCGACAATCTCATCCAGCTCCTCAGAGCTGGGGCGTGTGCCCAAAATACAGCAGGCATTACCCCTTTGAACATATATATATATATATATATATATATATATATATATATATATATATATATATATATATATATATATATATATATATATATATATATATATATATATATATATATAACCCCTCCGAGTTTAGTACTTTCTTCTGATTAATATAATAATAATAATAATAATAATAATAATAATAATAATAAATAATAATAATAATAATAGATTTTTTTTCTGTGTAAGGGTATTTGTATAAATATATTTGTGTGAGGGCTAAACCCATGTGGGTCATTTAGCACGGGGAATGGAGACTCGATCCTCCGTCTTTGTTGGCGGGTAGCGAAGAAGGATCAAAGAAAGAGAAAAAGTCATATATGCAGGACAAGCTTTTATTCTGAAACGTTCCTCTTAGTGCAGAGCTTTTATCACCCTTAATAATAGTGAGTAAAGATGGAGCAACAAAAGTTTGTCCTGTATATTTCTCTGTCTATCCTGGCGGCATCTCGCCCTTGTATGCGAGGAGACAGTGCATGAGCACTCTACACTGTGATTGAGAAGTTGACGTTGACTACGTCCCTCGACTGAAGGTTAAGATACGAAACCAGGAGCTGGAGTTTGACTCTGTCAAGTATAGCTACGTGAGTACTTAAATGTGTGCGTTCGCACGCACATACACACACTCACACATGTGGAAATAGACACACACGCTCGAACACACACATAAACATACAAACGCTTCACGCCGTCGTGGAAATGCAGATCACCCGTGGTTGCCTCTTCACTTATGTGGCTACTAGGTTCACTCTTTCCTGGCTTCGAAACCCTTATCAACCCTCTTTATAAAGCTATGTATGAATCGCGCCTCTACCACTTCATTCTCCAGGTACTTACAGATGTGAATATTAAAATGGTATAACAATACCGACAGGTTTGTAGGTAAGACACATAGGCAACAGTTAGGCAACTTTATTTCGAAACGTTTCGCCTACACAGTAGGCTTCTGCAGTCGAGTACAATCACTGTAATTAGTCCATCACCCTTGTAGTCGGAGATTTGAGGTTGTCAGTCCCTCAGCCTCGAGAAGAGTTCTGTTCCATAGTCTGAAACAATCTGAAGGAACAAGCGACAGTGTGAAGACTTATATACTGTCGGAAGGAGACGTGCAGGGTAGCAGTTGAGAGAATGTAGCCACTGAGAAGTCACGTCCCTCTCAGATCCAACAATTCTCACTTGAAAAAGTTGTCCAAAGTGTTTTCTCTTCTGTACCAAGATGCCCTTGTCGGTATTGTATACCATTTTAATATTCAATCTGTCAGAAACTGCAACACAAGGGCAGCTTGGTACAGAAGAGAAAACACCTTGGACAACTTTTTCAAGTGAGAATTGTTGGATCTGATAGGGACGTGACTTCTCAGTTTACCTGGAGTTTACCTGGAGAGAGTTCCGGGGGTCAACGCCCCCGCGGCCCGGTCTGTGACCAGGCCTCCTGGTGGATTAGAGCCTGATCAACCAGGCTACATTCTCTCAACTGTTACCCTGCACGTCTCCTTCCGACTGTATATAAGTCTCCACAGTCGCTTGTTCCTTCAGATTGTTTCAGAGAGACTGACAGCATCAAATCTGCGAATACAAGGGTGGTGGACTGATTACATCGTCTTCACATCTCTACTGCTTCTTCCTACTTTTGTAGTCGACTGAAGAAGCCTACTGTGTGGGCGAAACATTTCGGAAAAAAGTTACCTAACTTTTGCCCATGTGTCTTACCTACACTTCCAGCTGTGCCCTTGTGTTCCTGTTTCCCGCCTCTCAAACAATCTCTGATACAGTATTCTGACTGGATTTAGCCGGCACACGTAAAATAATAAGTAATATTTATATGAAGATACTCTATGGAGAAATTTTTTCCACTGGCAGAACGTTTCACTCATGATAACGTTCTACACAGAGCGAAACGTTGCCCCTCTAAATGTAGGTTCTGCTACTTGTGTTTTCGACTCAAATCAAGAAATAGATTTTATTTTTGGAAGATCCCAAAAATTGCTTTTATATTGTGAGTTATTGAGGACTTACAGTATAATATCCAAAATTGCATCCATCATCGTTACCCACAATGCAACGCCTCTCTTCTATTTTTTCCCGTCTTTTCTACATTCGTTGACAGTTGTGTTGTTTCGTCTGTTCGTCTGTTCGTCTGTTCGTCTGTTTGCGTGTTTCGTTCGAAGAGGGAGTTACTTGTTTCGTTCCTGCGTTTCTTTACCGTTCGTAAATCTTTGTATTCCATACACAAGAGGATCGTTCGTGTGTCTGCTGTTTCGTTCGTGGGTTTATGCTTCGTTTCCATTTTAACGAATAAATGAAAGATCTAAATGCATCGACTATCTAGTTTCCTTAGTTGGTTTTATGATAATGACTTTCTATCAAGTCACAACTTGATAATGACTTTCTATCAAGTCACAACTTGATAATGACTTTCTATCAAGTCACAACTTGATAATGACTTTCTATCAAGTCACAACTTGATAATGACTTTCTATCAAGTCACAACTTGATAATGACTTTCTATCAAGTCACAACTTGATAATGACTTTCTATCAAGTCACAACTTGATAATGACTTCCTATCAAGTCACAACTTGATAATGACTTTCTATCAAGTCACAACTTGATAATGACTTTCTATCAAGTCACAACTTGATAATGACTTTCTATCAAGTCACAACTTGATAATGACTTTCTATCAAGTCACAACTTGATAATGACTTTTTTTTATAATACTCCAGAACAGACAGAGACGTCGTTTGAATATTTTTTTCAATATGTGGGTTATTTTGAAACGCAGAGAAAACCTTAAACATAAAGCCGGCACTTATACACTTGGACGTAAACAAAACCTACACTTATACACTTACCAGTGGTGGTAGATGCCGGCTGCTTACTACACACTAGCTTCCTAGAAGACTAAAATTAAGAGATATTAAGTTTACGTCAGGACACTCGTCGCTCTGTGACACAATAGCTCTCTTAAAGCGCACCTTAAGTGGCTAGGTCACTTAATGCTTTTATATCTCTTAATGTTAACCACTTCTCCTATATAAATTACTAAATGTAAAAAGAAAAACTTTTGTTTTTCTTTTTAGGTTCCCCTACCTCGGTGGGAGACGGCCACTGCTTTGTAGAAAAAGTCTCTTCCTGTCTAGACGCAGTTTTTTTTTATCTACTTTATTCTATGCAAGAGTGTGCGCGTACAAACGCGCACACTCTTGCATATACGCAGGTATTTGCAGGTATACGCAGCATGCGCAATAACATACAAATGTGTGTACAAATACAAGTTAGTAAATGCGTTCATACAAACAGACATGAGCACTCATTTGAAAACACACACACGCACACACACACACACATACACATACACACACACACACACACACACACACACACACACACACACACACATACACACACACACACACACACACACACACACACACACACACACACACACACACACACACACACACACACACACACACACACACACACACACACACACACACACACATGAAAATGACATAGCATCAAAAGTAAAGACTGACCCGAAGCTGTTGTACAGCCACATCAGGAGGAAAACAACAGTCAAGGACCAGGTAATCAGACTGAGGAAGGGTGATGGGGAATTCACAAGAAACGACCGAGAGGTATGTCAGGAGCTCAACACAAGATTTAAAGAGGTATTTACAGTGGAAACCAGTAGGACTCCAAGAAATCAGAACAGGGGGGCACACCAGCAAGTGCTGGATGAGGTACATATAACCAAGGAGGTGAAGAAGCTGCTATGCGAACTTGACACCTCAAAGGCGGTGGGACCAGACAACATCTCTCCATGGGTCCTTAAAGAGGGAGCAGAGATATTGTGTGAGCCATTAACAAAGATCTTCAACACATCATTTGAAACTGGGCAACTCCCTGAGGTATGGAAAATGGCAAATGTAGTCCCAATTTTTAAAAAGGGAGACAGACATGAGGCACTAAACTACAGACCTGTATCACTAACGTGTATAGTATGCAAGGTCATGGAGAAGATCATCAGGAGGAGAGTGGTGGGGCACCTGGAAAGAAACAAGTGTATAATTGACAACCAGCACGGTTTCAGGGAAGGAAAATCCTGTGTCACAAACCTACTAGAGTTTTATGACAAGGTGACAGAAGTAAGACAAGAGAGAGAGGGGTGGATCGACTGCGTATTTTTGGACTGCAAGAAGGCCTTCGACACAGTTCCTCACAAGAGGTTACTGCAAAAGCTAGAGGACCAGGCACACATAACAGGAAATGCACTGCAATGGATCAGAGAATATCTGACAGGGAGGCAACAACGAGTCATGGTACGCGACGAGGTGTCAGAGTGGGCGCCTGTGACAAGCGGGGTTCCACAGGGGTCAGTCCTAGGACCTGTGCTGTTCTTGGTATACGTGAACGACATAACGGAAGGGATAGACTCAGAAGTGTCCTTGTTTGCAGACGATGTGAAGTTAATGAGAAGAATCGAATCGGACGAGGATCAGGCAGGACTACAAAGAGACCTGGACAGGCTACAAGTCTGGTCCAGCAACTGGCTCCTTGAATTTAACCCTGCCAAATGCAAAGTCATGAAGATTGGGGAAGGGCAAAGAAGACCGCAGACACAATATAGTTTAGATGGCCAAAGACTGCAAACCTCACTCAAGGAAAAAGATCTGGGGGTGAGTATAACACCGAGCATATCTCTTGAGGCGCACATCAATCAGATAACTGCTGCAGCATACGGGCGCCTGGCAAACCTACGGATAGCGTTCCGATACCTCAGTAAGGATTCGTTTAAGACTCTGTACACCATCTACGTCAGGCCCATACTGGAGTATGCAGCACCAGTTTGGAATCCACACCTAGTCAAGCACGTCAAGAAATTAGAGAAAGTGAAAAGGTTTGCAACAAGACTAGTCCCAGAGCTACGGGGATTGTCCTATGAAGAAAGGTTGAGGGAAATCGGCCTGACGACACTGGAGGCCAGGAGGGTCAGGGGAGACATGATAACGACATATAAAATACTGCGCGGAATAGACGAGGTGGACAAAGACGGGATGTTCCAGAGATGGGACACAGACACAAGAGGTCACAATTGGAAGTTGAAGACTCAGATGAATCAAAGGGATGTTAGGAAGTATTTCTTCAGTCATAGAGTAGTCAGGCCATGGAATAGCCTAGAAAGTGATGTGGTGGAGGCAGGAACCATACATAGTTTTAAGGCGAGGTATGATAGAGCTCATGGGGCAGGGAGAGAGAGGACCTAGTAGCAATCAGCGAAGAGGCGGGGCCAGGAGCTGTGACTCGACCCCTGCAACCACAAATAGGTGAGTACAAATATGTGAGTACACACACTTGGCTCATTACTTGACTGCATTTCAGACACAAATGAAGAAACTGAAACAGCTCTCCAGCTCTCTCTCTCTCTCTCTCTCTCTCTCTCTCTCTCTCTCTCTCTCTCTCTCTCTCTCGCTCTCTCACTCTCCCCTCAAAATCATAATGCAAATCGTCGTGTTGAAAATTGTCTTCTTCAACAAGATTTATGGTGCCAAAACAACTTTCTTGGACGGGCAACATTCGCTTTTATTTTCTTAAGCGTCTGTTTGTCTCATTACCCAGTAAAGAATGACTTAATTAAGTACTGCAAATTAGAATTTTTAGAGACCGTCAAGGCTGTTGCTTCTTGGTTAGGGAATTTAAGTCCCTTTCGACAGGAGTTGAACGTGATATAGAAAGGGAGGATTTGAAATGAAAGAAATTCCTGAAATATAGAAGACCTGAAATAGAGTAGAAAGACCTGAAAGAAAGACAGGGAGAGAGAGACAGAGACAGGGACAGAGAGAGAGACAGAGAGAGACAGAGAGAGAGTGAGAGAGAGAGAGAGGGACATAGAGACAGACACACAGTCAGAGATAGAGACAGAGGGAGACAGCGTGAAGCAAGTTTCTATACCACAAGACGGGCAGAAACAGCAACTTCACTCTGGCTGTACTCTTCTCCAGAACATCACTCCATGTGAGATCATATATTCCCAGGATGACTCGAGTATGGAACACATTCGTACAGCATAATGATGTCAATGAGATAAAGTCAGTTGATCAAATGAAAATGCTGGCCCACAGATGGCTCCAATTTCATCCTGTTCCCTACTTGTATATCTCATAGCAATAAAAATGTTTTTTTTTTTTTTTTTTTTTTTTTTTTTTTTTTTTTTTTTTTTTTTTTTTTTTTTTTTTTTTTTTTTTTTTTTTTATTCGCGGGTATTCTCCCGGCCCAGGTCTTTTCCAAGTAGTGGTGACCCGGCCTTGGCTCCCTATCTGGGGAGTGTCTCGAGACTTAAGTCTCCCATGGGAGGAGGTACAAGTACCCCCTCATCTTTGGGACCAACTGTCCCTAGGCCTAGCCACATTCCCCGCCCTCACGGGGCTCGTGGGGAGAAGCTAGACCTCTGGTCTGCCATCTACCCCGCCCCACAAAGGGGCTCGTGGGGATGGCAGTCTTATGAGCTGCAGATGGTAGCAAGCTCAGGCTATATATAAAAAAATGCTTTCAAATGAGCTGATGTAGGTAACAGCTCTTAGCTTGCCAATAAAGCTAGGAATCCTTAACTTTGTCAAAGTCTGTGTAAGAGAGAGAGAGAGAGAGATTTTGAGAGAGATTTTGAGAGAGAGAGAGAGAGAGAGAGAGAGAGAGAGAGAGAGAGAGAGAGAGAGAGAGAGAGAGAGAGAGAGAGAGAGAGAGAGAGAGAGAGAGATAGATAGATATTGAGAGAGAGAGAGAGAGAGAGAGAGAGAGAGAGAGAGAGAGAGAGAGAGAGAGAAAGAGAGATCGCTGATCACCGCAGTTTCAATAACGATAATATTAGTAACGTTTCACCCTTAAAAGAGGTTTTCCCACAGGTGTGTTTGTGTGTGTGTGTGTGTGTGTGTGTGTGTGTGTGTGTGTTAACATTTCAGTAATTTTACAACACGAATAACAAAAAAGATAATAATAATAATAATAATAATAATAATAATAATAATAATAATAGTGAAAATAAGAGAAATGTACCAGAGTATAGTGCAATAACTCTTACATATTGGAGTTAAACATGGGTTTTAAACGTTGCAGCCGTGAGGAGGCTGTAGGCAGGGAAGGTGTTATGGAGTTATGGAAAGTATTATTAAGAAGGGACAGAAGAGGGTGTTGAGTGTTTGGGGGGAATTTACAGATGATGAAGCAAAATAAGATAACGAAATGAGAACAAGATAACATTTACGAAGGGATTCATTATAGATTCGAGTCCTGGAGGTGTGAAGTACAGTGGCTGCAGTGCAGAAGGTGTGTGTGTGGGGGGGGGGGGTTGGAGGGCTGTTGCAGTTCGGAGTGTTATTTGATCTGTGATGTCAAAGCACTTCTTTCGAGACATCTGTTGAATGAATGATGATAAATGTTACCTTTTTTTCGATCACCTACCATGGTAGGAGACGGGTGTGGTGACAACAACAACAACAACAACAATTATAATAATATTAGTATCAATAACAAAAATGATGATAATAATAATAATAATAATAATTATAATTCGTGCAAGATGATTTAATTCATCCCATTGTTTTAATAATTTACATGTAGTAAGCGTAATTATTTTTTCATTCTTCGATACAGTGAGAATTATATACATGTTTCTTGCTTGCTTGTAAAGAATACTTGTAATACGTGTATAAGGAGACCAATACTTCTAGCATCTGCTGTACGAGGGCAACTCTTACACATATTATGTAGGTTTAGTTACACTGAGGCATCCTTAATGACTAGGCAAACTTTGCCAGGGTCATTCGCTCCTTTCTTCCCACCTACATTCCTCCCATTCCCACTGCCCACCTTTTCCTTTTCCCAGGTGCCTTCCTATCCTTCCTTCCTTCCTTCCATCCTTCATTCCTTCCTTCCTTCTTTCCTCTCTATTCCACCTAACTTCTTATCTCTCTCATTTTCCGTCTAGTCTCTTTTCTGTGTTTCTATCATTGTCACGCATCTTATTTGTCCTCCATTTCTGTCTACCTGCTACTCTTCGTACCTCCCTTCCTCTTTTGCCTCGCTTCACCTAACTTCCTTTCCACTTTGTTTTCCCTCTTCCTTTTTTCTATTTGCCTTTCCACCCTCTCCTCTTTCATCACAGATATTTCAGTAATATAATATTCTATTCACCAATTCCCAGTCGAATTTACATATTTAAATTAATAAATAAGTGAAATAATATCGTACATAAAAGTATACGACACAATTTTATGAACACATATTTCGACGTTCCATAGCGGTTTTTCTTGTTTCAGAATTCTTAGCTCCAATACGCATATAAAAGAATAGAAGCTATTGTTTAGTGTTATTCAATATTATCATCTATAAAAAAAGCTAGAACACATTTCACGAGAAAACACAGTTACGAAAAAGAGAATTCAGAAAATTCTCACACTGAGGCTGGTGTCTGTTTCTTGGGAAAGTTTGCGGTACATTATTTATTCACCGTGTTAGTGGTACACTTTTCATTATTCTTGTTGCCTGTAGTTTCCTGGTCTCCGTGGAAGTAAATATTACAGCTGGGCTGCTGGTTCTCCAGACACTGAAATAACCGGAGACAATTCGGATTCGATACCCAAGAAGGGCGAGATGCTTTAAGTCTCATTACTACTCACCTCGCGGCATATTTAGTTATTGGGGGATTAGTCGGCTGCCGTGGGTCCCGTGTTTCGTTTATAATTATTATTATTAGTAGTAGTAATAGTAGTACTAATAGTAGTAGTAGTAGTAGTAGTAGTAGTAGCAGCAGTAATAGTGGAAAACGCTAATCTCACAGGGAACATAGAGCTCCTGTTAGCTGCCGAAGTTCTAGAGCTGTAGCTTAACCTATTTTGGGTTGCGTCTCCTATTGAAGTCGGTCTTTATTTCTCCACCCCCACCTCCTCCTTCCTTCAAATAAGATTATTTATATATAAAAAAATCCTCTTCAACTTTAATAGGAAAATTAAGAAACTAATTTTCATTCGTATCTTTATTGTTTTTTTGAAAATATTCAACAGTCTGTTTCAGAAGTAAATTTTAAATACACAACATATTCTTTATTTTTGCTTTAGGTTCATATTTTCTCCCCTTAGAAATTAAACAGGGGGCGCTCGCCCCCTAGTTAAGAGTCACGTTAACCACAAAAAAATACAAAAATAAGATAAGTTGCAGTCTATTTTCGCTTATTTTTTTTCAACTGAGTTTTCAAGACTAGAGCAGCAACATTGGTACCATCCATTGGTACACTGCGCTTCGTTCAAATGAAAGAAAAACTGAAATTTCTCTATTTGGAAATAATGAAAACTAGTCAGAAATAATAATAAGTAAGTAAAATTAAAAACTAGCCAGAAATAATTATAATTAATAAAAATAATAATCAGGAAAACGAAAACTAATCGGAAATAATACGAAACATTAAAATAATAAGAAATAAAAACTTAAGAGATATAATAAAATACTCTGAAAGTAAAACGAAAAATAATCAGAAATAATTTAACTCTTGTGGTATAATAGTGTTTACACCTCTAGAGAGCACCTGTTGTATAACCTGCTCTCTCGGTGCTCTTAGTGTTGTAGGCGTGAGAGCTACCTCATACACTGCAAGACTTCCCTTAAAGCAGTGGTGATCTTAGTTTCTCTTTAGAGCATTATGCCGTGCAACTCTTGTGCTTTCTCCCAGGGCATTAAGCTGTACTCAAAGCTTTTTGCCGAGGTAGTCTCACCTCATGGCTCCTCGGCTTAATCTTCAATTAGCCAGCATTACTGATTCCTGGTTTCTTGAGGCCTATTATACCTATTCTCAGAATTGTGTTTTGCCTTGGCATCACTCGGTCATCTTATCTTGATCCGCCTTTGCCTCAGTCATTTCCTCGTACTTATCATTCTACCTGCTACCGCACACTGGAGACTTTCCTGGAGTCCCTGTGACTCAACTAAGTTTTTTAACCTTGTCACTAAGCCTCTCATTTCAAGCATAGTCTCTTTTTGCGTTGTCCAATTATCTGAGAATTTTGCTTGTATCATGTCTTCCCTGCTCCATCTCTCTTCCTAAGTCCTTGGATTCAGTTTCTTTAACTTTCTCCTCGTAGTTGAAACAACTCTGTCTCTACCATCTTCAGCTCCTGAATGTTTTTGTCAGCCGTAGGTTGTATGTTGGTGCTGCATATTGGAAAGTAGTCATGACATATCCTGCGAAGGTCACCTGAGGGAGCTGTAAGCTTAGCGAGCCTAGTACATGCATTCTTTGATACGCGGTTTCTCGGGATACTCAGGTTTCCTGAAGCGATACAAATGTGTATGCTTCCATATTTTAATTCTTTTGTGTATATATAAAAAAAAGTCTTAATAAGCTTTCCCACTTTTTTTTAATTTTTATGTTTTTAATACATTTATGGATGTTAAATTTCTCGATCTCATTGATGAAATTTACGAATGAAAATAATATAGTAACTCAATGAATATGAACAAATGGACGCACAGTACAATATATCGTTCGTTCACTTTGAGGCTCAAGATTTTCAGTACAAAAACAGAAGTAAATGAAAGGATAAATGGACCTTCATTGTGTCCTCGACTATCTCTCCACCATTATCTCACCTCCACTATCTCTCCACCATTATCTCACCTCCACTATCTCTCCACCATTATCTCTCCTCCACTATCTCTCCACCATTATTTCACCTCCACTATCTCTCCACCATTATCTCTCCTCCACTATCTCTCCACATCCATCTCTCCACAGTTCCTTCTCCTACACTGCTCCTACTGTTCCTTCTCCTTCACTGAAGCTGCACTGCTCTTACTCCTCCCATTCTGCCCCCCGGAACATCCTGTACTCAGAATCTCACCCAAGGACCTGCTGTACATTAAGTATTTACTGAGTATTGGTGTGGGTGTCGCTGTGGGTGCAGATGATGTGTGGGTGAGAGAGTAGGAGGTGCAGGGTGTGAGGTGTGGGGTGTGGGGTGTGGGGTGTGGGGTGTGGGGTGTGGGGTGAGGGTGGAGTACACTGTGGTAGGTATGAGTACATTTTTTATATTCTAACGAATATATCTCTCTTGACGTTTATATACTGGGAGCAGCAGTGTATGTACACCTGAAAGGGTATACATCCCAGTATGTATACACTTAGAATTTACTGTAATCCCTATACCGGGGAGACTTTAGGCTAGGACTTTCCATTAAAATAAAATATTAAAACTGCAAGTTACAGCTTTGCAATAAGAACTTAATGTTACGACTGAGCATTAGGAAATTTTAAGATATTCTTAACTCTCCGCAACTACCAACAAGAATACCTTGTGCTATTATTTTTAACTGAATGAAAATGTATTGCTTATTTCACCCGAGTGTTTATCTATAACTTTTTCATAACTACCGAGAAACTGAAACTACCTTCGTTTTCCTTCTTTTACTTACCGAGGATAGGTTAGGGTAGGTAATGCTTATCAGGGTTTCCTGACACGGGTCTTAGTCATATCATAACCCGCCGCTGGAGCTTTTGGTCATCTGACCGATGCCTTCCACTTGCTTACTGGTCACCCCTTTAAAAATTATAGTAATGATTATAACAGTTATTCTCCAGGTACTGTATAGTCCCTACGTGATTTGCGCTTCCCCCAGTGAATATAACATTAACAATTTGCAGAGGGTAGTCTGCCTCTCTGGTGGAGAGAGTACAGAGACAGACAGTAACATGTTAAGATATCTCATTAATGAAAATGAGATACCAGTTATACTAAGCAAATTTAGGAAATTTGCTTAGTATAACTGGTAACAGATAAGCGAAATGGAGATATGTAGATAAAAAAAAAACCATATGTAAACATGTTAACCCTTTTGGGGCCTAGTTCCTAGGCCTTTTGTGTATCCATATGCTCTTGTGCTACCGTCCACAGGATGAATGTGGGGTGCACAATAAACTAGCAACACAATAGCAAAATCTAAACCTAATATAGTGATGGGCGGATGGAGAGTCGAGCCTCTACCTCTTCTTGCCCTGAATGATTCACTTTTATAGCTTCTTATTAACCATAACATAAATGCAGTCGACTATACTAGGGTCATTAAGGTTACATGTTACATGTTTACCCCCACTTACGGAGACTTTAATGCCTAAAGCATCAATTAAAATAAACTCTCAGTGTATATAGTATATATAATAAAAAGTAATCATTCTCACCAATAAAAATTCTATATAGAAGCTTAAAGAGAGCTTCATCACGTCAATAGTAAAGCTTTCTCAAGTCATTAGACAAAGCTCTACATGGAGCAAAACGTTGTGACAACAAAAGCTTTCTCTGCTCCTGTGTTTGTTAAATTATATTGTAATGCCGGTAGGAGTGATTTCTTTAAATTACCTTTGTATCGTAGTCATTTGCAGTAAGCACTGAATTACTTATTTTATGTTAGTCTAGGTTGAGTAAACTCGGTATTAAGAAAGGAAGGTAGAAGGAGGAGGTAGAGCAGGAAGAGAAGGAGGAGGAGGAGGAGGAGGAGGAGGAGGAGAGGGAAGGACAAAGAGGAGTGCGACTGAGTTAAGGATCAGAAATAAGAGAAAGAGGTCTAGCAAAAACAGGAAGAAGGTGGAGAATCAGAAAGAGCAGGAAGAAAAAGAAAGAGAAAACGTTGAAACGAAACGTATAAAAAATAAATGAAAAGTAATAATTAAGAAAACATGAGGAATCCGAGAAAGAAATTCTCCGAAAATCTTTTTACTGGTAATGTTTACCAGAAGTAAAATCTCAGGTGTTTACAAAGAGAGAGAGAGAGAGAGAGAGAGAGAGAGAGAGAGAGAGAGAGAGAGAGAGAGAGAGAGAGAGAGAGAGAGAGAGAGAGAGAGAGAGAGAGAGAGAGAGAGAGAGAGAGAAAGAGAGAGAGAAAGAGAGAGAGTTAGAAAAGTAGATAGGTAGGTAGGTAAGTAGGTAGGTAGATAAGCAGATAGGTAGGCAGTAGGTAGGTAAGTATATAGATGGGTAGGTAGGTAGATAGGTAGGCAGTAGGTAGGTAAGTATATAGGAGGGTAGGTAGGTAGATAGGTAGGCAGTAGGTAGGTAAGTATATAGGTGGGTAGGTAGGTAGATAGGTAGGCAGTAGGTAGGTAAGTATATAGGTGGGTAGGAAGGTAGATAGGTAGGCAGTAGGTAGGTAAGTATATAGGTGGGTAGGTAGGTAGATAGGTATGTACGTACGTAAGTACCTACGTACGTACGTAGATAGGTAGGTAGTTAGGTAGGTTGGTGAGAAATATTAACGTGTTGCTTATATTTGTCAACCAGAATATATCATAGTATCTCAGAACAGTGATATCCAGGCGCTATTTAAGTTCTTAAAGAGCAGTGAAATCTAGGATGGGCAAGGCTCCAATCCGTTGTTGTTAGGACATTCTTGATGAAAGGTTAGGCTAGGTCAAATTAGCCAGGAAAGAGGACAACTGTTTCCTGACGCTTGTCTTAGTCATATGATGACCAGACACTGAAGCTTTTGGCCATCTGACCGAGGCCTTCCTCTGGCTTACCGAGCTACCCATTTAAAAATTAAGGTTTCTTGATAACAGAAGTGAAACTCTAATGTTGAAACCAACTCTGTTTAGGTTTGGATTTCCACGAGGCTGTGAAGCATCAGCCAACGCGGCTGACCTCGCAGCACCAAAAATCTTTGGTGAATGTTTTTCTAAATTTACTGAGATGAGATGCTATATTTAGAGCTGTTCATAACCACTTTAATTCTCTTTTATCTGTTCATCAAATTATGCTACAGCCGAATATGGAAATCAGTGCTGAACTTTGATCATAAGAGGCTCTTAATTTTTTTTTCTTTTTTGAGGCCGTTCATACAGTAATCTGAGCCGAATCTTAGTCAGCTTAATGTACAAATTCGGTCTTGATGAAATAGACTGGAAAGAGAAAATGATATATAGCTGAGTGGAATCCTTAATTAGCAAAAAAAAAAAAATATTTCGCACACCAATTTTCTATAAATTTCCTGATATAGGGGAAACGTTTTCTTTAATAAAGGAAACCACATCGTCTAATACGCAAATAACCCACACACATAGAATTGGACGTAAGACGACGTTTCGGTCCGACTTAGGCCATTATTGTCTTTTTATTCCTTTTGGATATCATCTAAATGACAATTACTTCATCAGTCTTCAGTCTTGTTACATTAAACTGACTCGTGAAGGTGTTCAGCTGGGTGATGTTCTTGCCCCTCGCTTTTATTTCTGTCGGGAAAGTAGGAGCTAGTTAGTCTGGATGATGGTAATCTCTGGGCAATTTTTTCTCTCAAGGCATATGTGCGATCTTTAATTCTATAGAGAACACGCAAAAACAAAAACAAAAGTGACTTTAGCATTTTGTGCAAACCGCTAGGTTATATATATATATATATATATATATATATATATATATATATATATATATATATATATATATATATATATATATATGTACATATACATATATATATATATATATATATATATATATATATATATATATATATATATATATATATATATATATATATATATATATATATATATATATATATATATAATATATATATATAGGGAGGTACCACCTCTAGAACTGTCGTAGGGACCCTCATCCTCAGAGAAAAGAATAAACTTGCTTCAGGGAAAACTCAAGGTTTTCCCTGAAGCTGTTCGAGAATTTTCTCCTACCACCCCCTATATTTCAAGCATGTTTTATTTAAAGACAAAATACATTGGCCAAATATTCACAAAAATACAACAGAAAGTAAAACAACATAGGTAACTCAGAGCTACATCTCGAATACTTCGTCCAGCTCCCCTGCGGTGGGCCGCGTGCGCAGAATGTTGCAGGCATTTCCTCTCTGGATCGCAACACTGAGTCTCTGAAAGAGAAAGCTGGTCGCCCTGTGGTCCTTGGTTTCAATGATGAGCTTTTCACCCAGCTCTTTGAGGAACTTTAGAGCACACTTACCCCATGCTCCAAGGGTCTCCGACCCTATTGGAATGAAGTTATAGCAAGGGGGAAGGTCTTCATATTTTCGGATCTTCTGGGTCTCCCTGTGGCTGGCAGCTCCACCCCCTTCCACTACGGAGTATAGCAAGTAGGTGTCTGCCAATGTGGCAGCATAGGTGTAGTCCCAGGCAATCTGCTTTCCATCCTTCCAGGGTAGCATAGTGGCTCCATCAGGACGCTTTTGACTTCCATCAGACCTCTGTACTTGGGGTTCCCGTTGAGCTGAGCAACGGGCTGTAGCGAGGCTTCTCTTTATGATATCATTGACCTCCTCATGTCTGGCATACTTCCCTTCTGCTGTGTGGCACACAAGACCATGAAGTCCTAATTGATCAGCTGTCGCCCTGCCGCAAATACACCTATGTTCGGTGAGGATGGGGGCGGCTAGGCGAAGAGCAACACAAATCCGAATGGCCTGTGGGTCGAGACGGGTGCCCAGGGAGGAATTGGGAACCGCTAACAGGAAATCTCCTGAGTGTGGTGCCTTCACTGCCAGGAGACGAGCTTTGTCCTTTCCTGAAGCACTGGAGAGCATTGTGTTGGCGATTTTTTCCATGATCGGTTTGTCCCAGTGGGACTGTTTGTGCTGTTTGGGAGGAGCTGGTCTACTGGAGGAGTCTGCAAGGGTGTCCCACCGAAACGCTGCTTCAGTAAACCTGGGGTCTTGAGCTCCTACCACGTCTCTGAAGCGTTCGGATACTATCTTCTTGACTAATGCACTGGAAGCCAAACACGAAGACAGAAAAGCAGGTAAAGCAACATGCGTTGCTTTACGCACCCCTATATATATATATATATATATATATATATATATATATATATATATATATATATATATATATATATATATATATATATATATATATATATATATATATATATATATATATATATATAATATATATATATATATATATATATATATATATATATATATATATATATATATATATATATATATATATATATATATATATATATATATATATATATATATATATATATATATATATATATATATATATATATATATATATATATATATATATATATATATATATATATATATATCTACACAGAAAATCTAATTTGTTGAGCACAGCTTGACTCTCTCTGTGTATTTTGGTTATCACTGAGCGGTTTTTTTCGGCGAAGTGGAGAGTGATGCTGAGATATACGAGGCTGTAAGAAGAACATTTCCCGACTGCAGTAAGGAAAATATGAGGCTCTTTCCTGGACCAGGAAATGAGTCTGTAAAGCGTAGTATCGTCTTAACTACGTCAAGCTCCACGTATTACTCTAACCCACCTGTTGAATCTTTACCAGGTGCATGAACTGATGTGGCGCGCGCGCACACACACACACACACAGACACACACACAGACACACACACGTTCATTTGTATCGGAAGTTATCTTCCTCATCCTCGAATCAAACCTTCTCACCTCCCTTTCCCGAGGCTTTTGAGTTTCTCTGTGAATATAATAATAATAATAAAAATAATAATAATAATAATAATAATAATAATAATAATAATAATAATAATAATAATAATAATAATAATAATAATAATAATAATAGCAATAATAATAATAATAGAAATAATAATAATAATAATAATAATAATAATAATAATAATAATAATAATAATAATAATAATAATAATAATAATAATAATAATAATAATAATTCTATTAAACGATCACCGCACCCTCACAGGCTTGTCTGTGTGAGGTGGAGGCAAGTGGGTTTTCACGATTTGACGTGCTGTTGGAGTGTGATCAAGGTAACATTTAAGAAGAGATTAAGGAAAAACCGGTTAGCCAACCTAGAGTCCAGGAGGTGGGAGGTACAGCGCCTGCACTCTATAGGGGTATGGGTGTTGTTGCAGTTCGGAAGGTCATTCGAACTGTGTTGCCAATATTCTTCTGGAAACGATGATGGCGAGAGTGCTTTTTTTTTCTTTTTTTTTTTTGGGTTACCCTGCCTCGGTGGCAGACAGCTGGTGGGTTAAAAAAAATAGTGCTTCTCAAGTGCCAGTCAGGATATATTAGTGAATGTGAGATACGAAACACATTAAGTATATATCCTAAATTTGCTTGAGACAGGTGAAACAATTGCAGCTACCAGTCTAGATGTACTCTTGTTAACCCTGGTGCTTAGCCCTTTTCTGTATTCATAAGCTCTTGGGCTGTAGTATAAACTAGTATCTTCAACGGCTACATCTAAAAATCTAATTAGTTTTCTGTGTCCCATCCAGTAACTTAGAAAAAAAATCTCCTTTTTTTTCTTTCGTTATCCTTATTTTCATGTATATACAATTTTCCATTATCCTCAACTTCACATATGTATAACTTTTCATTATCTTTATTTTCCTGTATTTACAATTTTCCATTTTCCATATCTTCTTGTATGCACAATTTTATTCCAATAAGCTTCTTCATTTTCTTGAGGTAAGTTACAGCGTATTAGTGTCCTATTATGTACATTCTGCAGTGGTTATCTCTTTCTTTTCGCAATTCTTATCTGTGCCCCGGAAGAGCTTCCCTTCGTTTATTTCCCCTGAAGTTGGGTAGTTTCGTTGGTGGTGTGTTAGAGCGATGTTCTTATCTGTTTGCTCAGCACCTTCGACCATTTATCACCGAGAAGGCTTTCCCGCTCGTTTGTTGATATTTGTAAAACCAGTGAGACACCTGCTGCCTAAGACATCTGCTGCCTAAGACACCTGCTACGTAAGACACCTGCTGCCTAAGACACCTGTTACCTAAGACACCTGTTATCGTATGTATTTGCTCTCCAAGAAACCTGCCGACCTAGACACCTAGCTATCAAGACACCTGCCCAGAAACATACCTGCTGCCCAAGACACTTGCTGTCCAAGACTCCTGTCGTAGAAGACGTCTATTGACCAAAACGTTTACCTTCCGACCTAAACACCTACCGAACAAAAACACCTACCGACCAAAGCACCTTCCGGTCTAAACACCTACCGACCATAATATTTTCCGACCAAAACACCTACCGACATAAATACTTTTAACAGACTTTGATCAATAGTATAAGCCTAGTGATACAATTAAACACACAGACGCATATAACTTTATCTGAAATACGTCAGAACCTTCAGCTCACAACCTAAATGTCCTGCTTTCGATCACCGGGTTGGGTAAGAAATATAGACAAATCTCTATACACTTACTGCCTCCACGTTCACCTGGGAGTAAATAGGTTAACCTGGTGTTAGCAGACTGTTGTGGATTGCATCCTGGGGTGGTACATCATGCCTACGAGCTGCAAAATTGAAATCAAAGTAAAAACGAAAAACCTTCAGATTTCCCTTGTGGGACCCTCTTCTGGTGTCCTCTTCAGAAGAAGAGGATCCCAGAAGGGAGTCGAAATATACAGATCAATCAATATTCTGAGTTTCTATGTGGGTTATTACTGAGTATTGACAAGTGTTCGTTACACTTTAAATATCCATAAAGAAATTAATACAATATTGAGATGAAATACCGCAGAGAGAAGCATTTTGAAACCTATGCAACATCTGGGTATCTTTATCTGAAGACGTTTCGCCAACCAGTGACTTTAGAAAACCAATACAGAGGTAATTTGAAGGTTTCGCCACGGGTTGGTGAAACGTTTTCAGACAGAGAAACCCAGGTGTTGCATATCTGTTGCATTGTTTAGTTGATTGAAAAAGTTCAAAGCTTTAAAGGTAATGGATTCCACGAGGATCATTATGGCCGCGTGTCACATGAACGCCGCTAGTCAAGAGTACTTGATGGGTAGTGGGCGCGGGTAGTGGGCGTGGTGGTGAACGTGGATGGCGGACGCTGGTGGTGGACCTGGGTGATGGGCGTGGGTGATGGGCGTGGGTGGTGGGCGTGGGTGGTGGGGGTAGGTTATATACGGCACGCTGCGGGAGGGGGCAGCCTCACATTATCGTAAAGTAGTCACCCACGCAACCAGTGCAGATGCCATTGAGTGTGTTTACGTGTGTGTATTTGTTCGTGTGTGTGTGTGTGTGTGTGTGTGTGTGTGTGTGTGTGTGTGTGTGTGTGTGTGTGTGTGTGTGTGTGTGTGTGTGTGTGTGTGTGTGTGTGTGTGTATGTGTGCGTGTGTGTGTGTATGTGTGTGTGTGTGTGTGTGTGTGTGTGTGTGTGTGTGTGTGTGTGTGTGTGTGTGTGTGTGTGTTGGGGGTTGTAGAACTCTAGCTCCTGGGCTACTACAAGTGTGCTTACCTGAGTATATTTGACTTGTACCTTACTGATAAAGCATCCGGCTCACAACCTCAGGACCCGGGTTCAACCCAGGGTGAGTCGAGTACCAAAGTAATTCTCCCAACAACTACTCTTGTTGATCCTCTTCCTATAAAAGAAACCCAAAGACCCCTCGATTTACAGTCATCAAGATTTAGAAAGTATTCAAGTCTTATAAACACCTCAGTAAGAGTAAAGGATTTAAGGCTTTTCAGCATCCTCCCTTCATGCATAAGGAAAATTATCAACACACCTTGGAGGAACCTGCCAAGTTACTCCAGACAGTTCCTGATCAGCTTTGCTGTGATGCTTACACTGGACTGCGTGCTGCTAGCACCAATACCCTGACTGAAGAAAAGAGACAGGCACAGAGTAAGATTTTTATGTTAACGTCTAGATCTATATAGAAGGGACACATTTATTACAATAAAAGCATTATTTGCACCAGTGTCTTCTCTTCATTGCTGAGGGTAATAAGCTGCTGATCCAAAACCCTTCCTGAGGCCAGCAACCAGGAGCGGCGGTGTGGGACTGATCCGCGGGTGTACGGGAGATCAGTGATCCTCAAACCAACGACAGCCAGTGTTTATAAGGGGTCCCATGAATCTGTATTCTCAACGATTGATTTTATGTATGTTGAATACACTGAGGCAACAGTATATGATTTTATATTTAAGAGTTTCGCTTGTGAGGACCGTCATCAGTCAATGACATTATATTTACTCACATTCTTTCGTATGAAGATAAAGAGAACAGTACTTATTTATATTTATTGTATTTATTGTATTTATATTTATTGTATTTATTGTATTTATTGTATTTATATTTATTGTATTTATTGTATTTATTATTTATATTTATTGTATTTATTGTATTTATATTTATATTTATTGTATTTATTGTATTTATATTTATTGTATTTATTGTATTTATTGTATTTATATTTATTGTATTTATTGTATTTATTATTTATATTTATTGTATTTATTGTATTTATTATTTATATTTATTGTATTTATTGTATTTATATTTATTGTATTTATTGTATTTATTGTATTTATATTTATTGTATTTATTGTATTTATTATTTATATTTATTGTATTTATTGTATTTATTATTTATATTTATTGTATTTATATTTATTGTATTTATTGTATTTATTGTATTTATATTTATTGTATTTATTGTATTTATTATTTATATTTATTGTATTTATTGTATTTATATTTATTGTATTTATTGTATTTATTATTTATATTTATTGTATTTATTGTATTTATATTTATTGTATTTATTGTATTTATTATTTATATTTATTGTATTTATTGTATTTATATTTATTGTATTTATTGTATTTATTGTATTTATATTTATTGTATTTATTGTATTTATTATTTATATTTATTGTATTTATTGTATTTATATTTATTGTATTTATTGTATTTATTATTTATATTTATTGTATTTATTGTATTTATTGTATTTATATTTATTGTATTTATTGTATTTATTATTTATATTTATTGTATTTATTGTATTTATTGTATTTATTATTTATATTTATTGTATTTATTGTATTTATTATTTATATTTATTGTATTTATTGTATTTATATTTATTGTATTTATTGTATTTATTGTATTTATATTTATTGTATTTATTGTATTTATTATTTATATTTATTGTATTTATTGTATTTATTATTTATATTTATTGTATTTATTGTATTTATATTTATTGTATTTATTGTATTTATTGTATTTATATTTATTGTATTTATTGTATTTATATTTATTGTATTTATTGTATTTATTATTTATATTTATTGTATTTATTGTATTTATTGTATTTATATTTATTGTATTTATTATTTATATTTATTGTATTTATTGTATTTATATTTATTGTATTTATTGTATTTATTGTATTTATATTTATTGTATTTATTGTATTTATTATTTATATTTATTGTATTTATTGTATTTATATTTATTGTATTTATTGTATTTATTATTTATATTTATTGTATTTATTGTATTTATTGTATTTATATTTATTGTATTTATTGTATTTATTATTTATATTTATTGTATTTATTGTATTTATTGTATTTATTGTATTTATATTTATTGTATTTATTGTATTTATTATTTATATTTATTGTATTTATTGTATTTATTGTATTTATATTTATTGTATTTATTGTATTTATTATTTATATTTATTGTATTTATTGTATTTATTGTATTTATTGTATTTATATTTATTGTATTTATTGTATTTATTATTTATATTTATTGTATTTATTGTATTTATATTTATTGTATTTATTGTATTTATTGTATTTATATTTATTGTATTTATTGTATTTATTATTTATATTTATTGTATTTATTGTATTTATTGTATTTATATTTATTGTATTTATTGTATTTATTATTTATATTTATTGTATTTATTGTATTTATATTTATTGTATTTATTGTATTTATTATTTATATTTATTGTATTTATTGTATTTATTGTATTTATATTTATTGTATTTATTGTATTTATTATTTATATTTATTGTATTTATTGTATTTATTGTATTTATTGTATTTATATTTATTGTATTTATTGTATTTATTATTTATATTTATTGTATTTATTGTATTTATTGTATTTATATTTATTGTATTTATTGTATTTATTATTTATATTTATTGTATTTATTGTATTTATTGTATTTATTGTATTTATTGTATTTATATTTATTGTATTTATTGTATTTATTATTTATATTTATTGTATTTATTGTATTTATTGTATTTATATTTATTGTATTTATTGTATTTATTATTTATATTTATTGTATTATAGGGAACGTGTAAAGAAGCATTAAAATTTTTTTTTGTCAGGAACGAAAAATATAGTTTAGAAAATATAAGGTAAGCTTGTAGGACCATATATTAATTTTAAAGAAACTCGTAATATTTTAGAAACATGAAATGAATCTTTTTTCTTTTTTAGCAAACTTTAAAGTATATAAAAATATAGAGTTAACTCGTCCTTTTTTAAAAAAAAATCTTATTTATGACCAGTAATATTTCAAAAGCTATCCTTAGCTAATCTAAGCTATCCTAAGCTATCCTATGCTATCCTAAGCTATTCTATGCTATCCTAAGCTATCCAATGCTATCCTAAGCTATCCAATGCTATCCTAAGCTATCCAATGCTATCCTATGCTATCCTAAGCTATCCTATGCTATCCTAAGCTATCCTAAGCTATCCTATGCATATCCTAAGCTATCCTATGCTATCCTAAGCTATCCTATGCTATCCTAAGCTATTCAATGCTATCCTAAGCTACCCTATGCTATTCTAAGCTATCCTATGCTATCCTAAGCTATCGTAAGCTATCCTAAGCTATCCAATGCTATCCTAAGCTATCCTATGCTATCCTAAGCTATCCTATGCTATCCTAAGCTATCCTATACTCTCCTAGAATTAACCTAGCCCAAGCTCGTCTATAGAATCATATTTAATACGTTTTATAAATATATTTCTTATAAAAACAACAAGCTCTCCTATTACAAAATTACTGTAAACAAATAAATACCATTTCGTACTGAAAATTGAATATATTTCAGAATATATCGTATACTCCCAGAAAAATCTTTAAAGCTATTATGGTTATTCACTATCAATATTTTCTTATAAACACTGGTTTCAGAAAACTGTATTCATAGATCAGGTTTCAGAAAACTGTATTCATAAATCGGATTTCAGAAAACTGTGTTCATAAATCGGGTTTCAGAGAACTGTGTTCATAAATCGGGTTTCAGAAAACTGTATTCATAAATCGGGTTTCAGAAAACTGTGTTCATAAATCGGGTTTCAGAGAACTGTGTTCATAAATCGGGTTTCAGAAAACTGTATTCATAGATCGGGTTTCAGAAAACTGTATTCATAAATCGGGTTTCAGAAAACTGTATTCATAAATCGGGTTTCAGAAAACTGTATTCATAAATCAGGTTTCAGAAAACTGTATTCATAAATCGGATTTCAGAAAACTGTGTTCATAAATCGGGTTTCAGAGAACTGTGTTCATAAATCGGGTTTCAGAAAACTGTATTCATAAATCGGGTTTCAGAAAACTGTGTTCATAAATCGGGTTTCAGAGAACTGTGTTCATAAATCGGGTTTCAGAAAACTGTATTCATAGATCGGGTTTCAGAAAACTGTATTCATAAATCGGGTTTCAGAAAACTGTATTCATAAATCGGGTTTCAGAAAACTGTTCATAAATCGAGTATCATCGTATAACGACATTGGTAAGAGTAATATAATTTCAACTGACAAAAATATGATTATTACCAAAGAACTGACGTTTCGCCTGCTATAGAAAGGGGCTGCCAAAACGTTTGATAGTAACATTGGTTATGTGTTACGTACCTGTATTTATTTTCCCAATGCGTCCCGCGACCTCTCATACTGTGTACATTTCGGGTTACAGGCTAAACAAACCAATATTTATGCATTCTTATGTGCCCTATGATGGAAAGATTTTATGAGAGAGCTGTCAGCTGTCAGCACTCAAATCCTGTGTAAACAAACCATTTATCTTAATCTTTATTCAAAGATTTCATTTAACCAGCTATTCAAAGGGAAGGTGTCTGGACGCAGGTGAAGAACCCTTGATCAAAGGAATTGGACCGTCTCTCCGTTTCCTTAGATCAAACATTAATTAATTCCTCCCTATTCCACAGGCGCTGTATAGACCCCTTCGAATTTAGCGTTTGCCATGATATACCTAGTTTGACGAAGTCAAATAGGTACACGCACGATCATGCATTGCTGTCACGAATTTTTCTTAACAGTTTTAGTCACGAAGCAGACAACAGATCAAGCCTTCACGAATCCTTGCATTAAACGATCTATATGTTTTCTTTATTATTCTCAAGAAAAATAAAGAAAAGGTAACTGTAAGTAGTGAACGTAATCGTTCCCTTGACATCCACTCATTATGGATACAAAATTCAGTCACTGTCAAATATTATCCACTCAGAGACACTGACAGCTAAATTTATTTGTTTACAAGATCAAGTACAAGGGAAAGAAATTGTGATTTATTGTTTTGCAAGATAGTGCCTTTGAGGTAGAAGCAGATGGATCAGCACCTGAAACGTATTAACGTATGGGAACTCTGTTTGTTTGTATTTACGGAACTGTGGATTATTATCATTATTATTATTATTATTATTATTATTATTATTATTATTATTATTATTATTATTATTATTATTATTATTATTATTATTATTAAAATTATTATTAGTAGTATTAGTAGTAATAGGAGTAGTAGTAGTAGTAGTAGTAGAAGTAGTAGTAGCAGCAATAGTAGTAGTAGTAATAATAGTAGTAGCAGTAATAGTAGTAGTAGAAGTAATAGTAGTAGTGGTAGTAGTAGCAGTAATAGTGTTATTATATTTCCCCTCAAAGTACTAAACCCGCAGGAGTCACACGAGTTAAAAAAAAGTTTACTCATTATTTTATGTACCAACAGATGTAAGGCCAAGTTTATAATTAACCTCAATTCAGAAACTGATATTCTTTTTCTGACAAATTTGTTTTCCCCTTCGTTTTGTAAACTTGATTGTTTCCGTCTTCTTGTGGGTGGGATTGTCTCTCCTTTTTCTTGTATACGAATTTATTCCCGCCTTCTTATAAACAAATACATCCTCGTCTTCTTGAGGAAACAGCCGAATAATAGTGAAGAATAGACACACGATCCAGAGTTTATTTTTGTGGGGGACAAAGTGTCGTTCTGTGTAGAGCTTCATCACGGTAGGATTTGATAGAACTCTCCACATAAAAGCTTGTTTTTCAACGTCTCTTATCTTCACAATCAGTGACTTATCACAACAACGAAAACAATAATAATAATAATAATAATAATAATAATAATAATAATAATAATAATAATAATAATAATAATAATAATAATAATCTTTATTTCTACAAATACATGGTGGAACTTATACAAACCATAGCTGACATGAATGATATACTATACAGAGAGCTCCTGGTTATGCAAAGCATTTCGGGAAAATTAGGTTAATTTTGTCCTCAAGATATGGCCCACAACAGTCTGCTAGGTGAACAGGGACAACAGGTGTCTTAAAGAGAAATGCCCTAACGTTTCTACCAATATCGCCCATCGAACCACAGACCTCAGTGTGTGAGCTGAGTGCCCTAGCTGCCGAGCTACGGGACACAACAAACTGGAACACAGTTTCAGTCTAAAGTCTTGGGTTAAATCAAGAAGATTTGGCTGCTTCCCCGCTACCAGGTGGCTTATCTTACAAATCACTGATGATGAGAACAACACTAGACGTAAATGTTCGTATGCACTTTTTAATAAACATTTGGCGTGTATTTTAATACATTTTCTTGCTAGTGTAAGGACAAAGATCGAGGAAAATAAACAGGACCAATAAAAACTCGGTCTGAACGGCTTACCAATAATGATCAGGAAATGTGGTGTGTTTTTAATAGTTATTTCTTGTCGGTTTTTACACAAGAAGACAAATAATATCCAGACTATCAATACTTATTCTGGTTCTGAGAAAGACGAATTAACTAACACTGCAGTCACAGGGGATATGATTATCAAACAATTAGACAAACTAAAACAAAATACGTCCCCGGGCCTCGACGAACTGTATTTTAAGTATTATTTCGTTAAATATAGATGGTTGTATATCTGTGTGTGTGTGTGATGGAAATTTTATCGCCCGTAAAACAAAAAGAAGTGTGACTAGAGACTGTGAAGTGTTACTTAAGGCGAAGCTCACCCAGTGACTCGCAAAGAGCTTCATTAACACTAACAGATTATGACAGATTTTTCTGATACTTTTCAGTGGTGGGTAATGTGTTGTTATACTTTTATTGCTAATTATTCTGTCAGGTTATTACGTCCGTGCGGCTCATTTAGTTAAATACCTAACGTGGAAAATGCTTGCAGTTTGCATCTCATCCTGTTGTAATTCCTGCGGTATTTACTGATAACAGTATATTCTCTTATCCTTCCAAAAACCAGCCTATAGAGTTCCTCGAA
>NC_091344.1:10726071-10748571 GCF_038502225.1 Cherax quadricarinatus | reverse complement strand
CCTACTTTCTTATGTTCTTATGTTCTTAATTTTCCACACGTTTACGAGCCAGTGAGTGCTAAATGGTATTGTTTGTGTGCACTTATGATTCTTACTGTATGAATAATGACACTGATGCTGTCTTGTGTGTATCGTGTGTGTATGTACTTACCTAATTGTGGTTGCAGGGGTCGATTCATAGCTCCTGGCCCCGCTTTTCACTGGTCGCTCTACTAGGTCACTCCCTGCTCCGTGAGCTGTGTCATGCCTGTGTGTGTGTACTCACCTATTTGTGGTTGCAGGGGTCGAGTCACAGCTCCTGGCCCCACCTCTTCGCTGATTGCTGCTAGGTCCTCTCTCTCCCTGCCCCATGAGCTCTATCATACCTCGCCTTAAAACTATGTATGGTTCCTGCCTCCACCACATCACTTTCTAGGCTATTCCATGGCCTGACTACTCTATGACTGAAGAAATACTTCCTAACATCCCTTTGATTCATCTGAGTCTTCAACTTCCAATTGTGACCTCTTGTGTCTGTGTCCCATCTCTGGAACATCCCGTCTTTGTCCACCTCGTCTATTCCGCGCAGTATTTTATATGTCGTTATCATGTCTCCCCTGACCCTCCTGGCCTCCAGTGTCGTCAGGCCGATTTCCCTCAACCTTTCTTCATAGGACAATCCCCGTAGCTCTGGGACTAGTCTTGTGTGTGTGTGTGTGTACTCACCTAGTTGTACTCACCTAGTTGAGGTTGCGGGGGTCGAGTCCGAGCTCCTGGCCCCGCCTCTTCACTGATCGCTACTAGGTCACTCTCCCCGAGCCGTGAGCTTTATCATACCTCTGCTTAAAGCTATGTATGGATCCTGCCTCCACTACATCGCTTCCCAAACTATTCCACTTACTGACTACTCTGTGGCTGAAGAAATACTTCCTAACATCCCTGTGATTCATCTGTGTCTTTAGCTTCCAACTGTGTCCCCTTGTTACTGTGTCCAATCTCTGGAACATCCTGTCTTTGTCCACCTTGTCAATTCCCCTCAGTATTTTGTATGTCGTTATCATGTCCCCCCTATCTCTCCTGTCCTCCAGTGTCGTCAGGTTGATTTCCCTTAACCTCTCCTCGTAGGACATACCTCTTAGCTCTGGGACTAGTCTTGTTGCAAACCTTTGCACTTTCTCTAGTTTCTTTACGTGCTTGGCTAGGTGTGGGTTCCAAACTGGTGCCGCATACTCCAATATGGGCCTAACGTATACGGTGTACAGGGTCCTGAACGATTCCTTATTAAGATGTCGGAATGCTGTTCTGAGGTTTGCTAGGCGCCCATATGCTGCAGCAGTTATTTGGTTGATGTGCGCTTCAGGAGATGTGCCTGGTGTTATACTCACCCCAAGATCTTTTTCCTTGAGTGAGGTTTGTAGTCTCTGACCCCCTAGACTGTACTCCGTCTGCGGCCTTCTTTGCCCTTCCCCAATCTTCATGACTTTGCACTTGGTGGGATTGAACTCCAGGAGCCAATTGCTGGACCAGGTCTGCAGCCTGTCCAGATCCCTTTGTAGTTCTGCCTGGTCTTCGATCGAGTGTATTCTTCTCATCAACTTCACGTCATCTGCAAACAGGGACACCTCAGAGTCTATTCCTTCCGTCATGTCGTTCACAAATACCAGAAACAGCACTGGTGTGTGTGTGTGTGTGTGTGTGTGTGTGTGTGTGTGTGTGTGTGTGTGTGTGTGTGTGTGTGTGTGTGTGTGTGTGTGTGTGTGTGTGTGTGTGTGTGTGTGTGCCTCTGGGCAGGAAGGGAAACTCCCTCAGGTCATATCCCTTTTATTTACTGATCAAATTTTCACTTTTCACTGGAAATGAATCTATATGAGAATACGATAATGTAGAAATTTCATGACGATCGTTTTGAAAAAAAAAACGGATAAAACCCCATTTTTCGATATAACAACAATCACGCATTTTCAAACAGGAAATTTGGGCATAGTAGAAATCTTACAAATTAAAAATGAGTTAACTGAATTTTCCTTGTTGAGGAAAGTATTAAAAGGCGTCATTTGCTATTTGTTCAAATTAATATTTTGAGAAGAAAATTACAAATAAAAATCAATACAGAAAACAAATATTTTGAGAGTTATTTTGATGAAAATCGCCACATCAAATTGAAGAACAATGATTTCTTGTGTAATATCAGATTTTTTTTCTTTGTAATTCTTCAATACATAATGAAGCTACAGATAAAAATATCCACTTAACTTTTGCGTTTTTAAATGACTATAATTTTTCTAACCACCCATTTAGCCTCAGACATTTGCATAATAATGATGTTTGTACATTAATAAAATGAAGGAAAAATCACGAAATAATAGATGAATTGTTTCCTGGTGAATTTTGTAACTCCCGATAAATCGGCTTAGAAAAATCGTAAAAATAAAATGTGAACAACAAAATATCCCATGAATTATGCTCTATTTTCTTTAAGGAAAATAATAAAAAGTGAATATTCTTAATAATAAATTTTTTTCTCTCATGAATAAGTCTCTTATTCCAAAGACTATCTTCACATGATCTTAATCTTACATTATCCTAATTTTGCATTATCTTAATTTTAGAAAATTGCCATTGAAAGAATACTTAAAAAACGCCGATTAAAGAAGGCAAAAGAATTTCAAAAAGCTATTTTGCAAGATGGCAATAATTTCTTTCTGTCGCCCATCTTTGTATATTACTTACAAGGAAATGTTCCCTTAACTTTGGTAAAGACTCTCTAAGTCTTAACTATAATTTTGTGCCACATCTGATAGGTGACGAGCATCTTCTTAGAACTAAGACATTCCATTGTCTTCGACGCTACATCTTGTATGTATAATACATTTTCTTAGACACAGCGTCTTCTTAGTATCTAATTCCACCCAGATGCTGCTATTAGAGAATTTGACTCTTGGATTATACATTAAAGTTCTTAATTGTGTTATGACTGGGTAGGAAAAACATTTTGTTAAATAGGGACCTTTAAGTCAATGTACAAAGAATAAGAAGTACTTCTCATTGTATTTACACTGAGAGATATACACCTCTCAGCATATGTACACTAAAAGATATGTACCTCTCAGCATATACACTAAAAGATATGTATCTCTCACGGTGGAGCCTTTATATAGTTCCTGGCACTATATAAAGGCTCCATCTCTCACGGTAAGTACACTAAAGTAAGTGCATACGTATAGTAAGAGATATGCACATCTCAATGTACATTCACTAAGAGATATTCTCCTCTCATTATACATAAACACAAATACACATTTCTCGCTGTACATACCCTTGAGTGTGTAGATGATAAAAAAAAACAATAGAAACATTGATTTTTGTTCCATGTAGCTGCCACAATGAAGCATGCAACACACGACACTCTTTCACTCTGCAATAATGACCCAAAATTTTAACCTGGCTTTGGTTGTTCTTGCCAGGTCTATGTATAAAAAGCTACCAGTATTCTGTGATGAATGTTAAACTGCAGCCCTATTGTCCTATTGTTTATCAGCGAGCATTACAGCTACGTAATAAACTGTGCGTTTTTGCGCTCATGGATCCCTTTGATGGGCCGGAAAACCCTGACCGTCCACAGTTAGTGTGATTCTGACACCTTTCATTGTCAAGTAAAACTGTTGGGTTCGAGTCTTTTGTCTTTCATTTATTATTCGCAACGAGACAAATAATGAATTTCAATTGTTTTTATTGTGATTCTCAATGACAAAAATAATTGTAGTTGTTATGCTGTCAGTGATGTCATGTTTACATAGAGGTTGATGTTGCTTGTCTCTCATTGCCATAGAGATCAGTGTAGATGTTTTAAAGTTACATGTTTTAGTGTTAATAATGGCATAATTACGTAGTGAAATTATGTATTGATAATTCTATATGCTTTACTCTTTATTTGTTATTATCTGTTGAGTTCAGTAAAGATTATTGGAGATAATTTTCTATTAAAATTGACTTAGTAATTGAGATATAATTTTAGACGTTTTCCTATTAATAATTGCATATATCCTCATAAAAAAATTATATATATTTTGCTGTTTATCTTGTGATAATGGCATAGGGGCTGTTTTCTGTTAAATATAGTCTAGCAATAAATCTTTTAATTTAGTAATTTTTTTGTGGAAATTTTATTGGTTTATATTGAATTCAGCGTAAATGAATGTTTGTAAGGTAATATTACCAAACTGAAAGGTTTTAGCTGTATTAAAGAATCATCTCAGATACTGTGAATTGATCCAATCCACACTTGCCTATAACGAGGAATAGACATTTCATGTAATATACGAACTTGAAAAACAGACACAGGATCACAGCAAGCTTGTCATTGTGACGACGTTTCGCTCTGAGGTTATAAAGGCAAACTACACAGAAGCCGTGTCACAGTAAAATCTAGCTCTACACCTGAGTCTTTTTCCTTAGTGCTGTCGGTGCTACGTTGCTGCGTCCATCTCGTTTACCTGGTGAATGCAGTGATATGATCCTTCTTGTACCTTCGTCAGGAGTCCTTATTTTGTTCACCTTCCTTTGTTGAATTTTCCTCACGCACAGGAGGAGGAGGATCTTAGCTTAGGAATCGAAATATTAAATTTTTTGCCGTGTGTATGTATATAAAATGTTGGTTTTGAGTGTGATATTACATTGTTTAATATTTATATGTAATATACCTAACTGAACCAATTGTAGCTTTATGCATTCACAGGCATCAGTGTAGCTAATTTCTTACTTTTAGATTCTCAGATTACTGCAACAGTTCTGCCGTGGTCCACCTTTAAGGACAGCGGCTACCGCACTGGCGTTATTAGAGAACTAATTCACAGTGTCAGCATCACTGAAAGGGTTATCATCTGACAGACACCTGCATCAGATGACTTTTTTCCCCCTGGAAAATAACCCATCAACAAAAACACCATTTTATGACAGAAAACAGAATTTCCTGGCAAATAACTCAACAAGTGACCAACGAAAACATCACTTTATGACAGAAAACAAAATTTCGTTGTAACATTAATCAGAAAAATGCAATTCAGTACATTTTTTTGCGACTAACCTAAAGCGGAGATAATGTGTTTGTAAATTTTTTTTAAGAGTGCCCACCAAATTTTCCAGACACTTTTGAATATCCTCGCAATAACCCTACGTTAGGATAATTCAAAGCCTAGTTATATCTAAAGTATACTGCATCCCCAAGGATGCTATCTACGACAGTGGATAGCAGCCTTGGGGTTGCTATCCACTGCTGTGGATAACAACCCCATGCTAAGCGAACAGTGCCAATGGGTATAAGAAAACTTGTTAATATTTAGTACAGAATAATTCTACATATGGGTTTTTGATTTTTTTTTTTTGGCCTAGGCTCCAGGGAAGAAAAACAATTATTTCTAGGAAATATGATTTTATTAACTATTTCCCGAAACTAAAATAAAATGTTTAATTTTAGTGAAAAATATCACCAAAGAAAACTAAGAGTAAACAGTTACCCACAGATAAAAATTGCTAACAAAAAATTACTAACAAGAAATCGCTAACAAAACGCCACTAAAAGTCACGGTCAAGGAAATTATACAAAAATACTTACAGAAAAAGATATTAAAAGAAAAAATTAACAAAAGAAAATTTACGAACAGATAAACACTAACAGAAAAAAGAAAAACACAAAGAGAAAACAGATAAAAACACTACATAAAACACAGAAAAACACTGCATAAAACAGAAAAAAACACTGAGAGAAAAACACAGAAAACGCTAACAGAAAACAGAAAAAACATTAAAATAACACAGAAAAAACACTAGGAAAAAACTGAAAGAAAAACACATAAAAACAAAAAAACACAAAAAAACACTAACAGAAAAACGCAGAAAAAACACTACTAGAAAAACACAGAAAAATACCAACAGAAAACACAGAAAAACTAATAAATAATTACTAATACAAAAACACGAACAAAAAAAAAATAGTTTCAAAGGATTTGTTAACAATAAAATCAATAACAACAGCCATAACAAATAATTCCATTCAACGGTGGAACTCAGATGTCGGTGCAGGGAACGTGATCCAAGGAGCTGGAGCCACGCTCTCTTTCATCGGATCAAACCTGATTACTTGCCCTTATTATTGTTATTATTATTATAAATGTCCTCATAATAATAGTTATTGTTAGGGTGATTATTATTATTATTTATTATTATTATTATTATTGGTATTATTATTGTTATTATTGTTGTCATTATTATTATTATAATTAGCCAACACTAATAAAGCAGCCAGTAACAATTAGAGATATTGTTTGCATTGTATCAGCTGAAATCTCATTGTCATCAGTTAACAGAACAGATCATTAACCATAACAACACGATCAAAACATGTATACCCTCCCAGTGAAGATTGTTGTGTGTGTGTGTGTGTGTTTGAGAGAGAGAGAGAGAGAGAGAGAGAGAGAGAGAGAGAGAGAGAGAGAGAGAGAGAGAGAGAGAGAGAGAGAGAGAGTGTGTGTGTGTGAGTGAGTGTGTGTGTGTGTGTGTGTAATATACCAGTTTGTAATTCACCCAAAGCGTGCACTTAGGTTAAGAGCCTAATAGCTACGTTTCACCCATTCTGTACTACTGTCCCGTCATAGCTTCGAGAGCTTTATCTATGGTAACTGAAGATAAAGGCTGCATAGGCTTTCATTTACATTTAAATCAGTTTTATAGAATCCCTTTTGAAAGAAAGTGTTCATTTTGGTGAATCTTTACACGGAACGACTCTGGGTTCAACCATTACATCTGAACATAAGAAAGAAGTAATACTGAACCTCATTTGCCTTTTGAAACCAATTTGTCGGTAACAATTACTAAGGTTTGTACCAGTTTAAAAGTTATTTTAGAGCTCTGTACATCGAACCCAAATACTATTGTGAAGATAGTTATTATCAAATGTACGTAATTCAGTATTTTAATCACTTAAATATTATTAACGTAACTGAGCTAAATTATATTGAGTGAAGACGTATTATAGTTTGAGACTATACGTTAATGTTGCTGAGTTAATTACGGTGATTTTAATTGTCTAGTCGGGAGCTGGGGAGCGGAGAATTTGCACGGGTCTCTGACTTTCCCTTAACCCATCACCCGCTCCAGTGCCCAAGGTTATGTGCTGCTAACTTCCCCATTAGAGGTCAGTATAGAGCTGAAGCTCTGTAAGTGAGCGTGTACACGACCTCTTACCACAAAACATGTTATTCGTCTTCTGTCTGAATCTGCATTACTGAAATATGTTATCGTTCGTATTATCTATCAAGGATATATTAGTAGACATTATTGCCTAGAGTTTTAATATTACTGTAAAAATAATCTAAACTGCAGTTGTATTTAACATTTGAGTTTAATTTAATATTTTTTCTTCAAATTTTTGGCGTTTTTCTATCTGTACACATCACTTAGATAATATTTATCATACGACTGTGCAAAGTTACTGCTGCTACCTCATCCTATTTCAAAGCTTAATCGGGATGAAAGTTAAGACACTTGTGTAACATCTGGTTATCTTTATTGTAGACGTTTCGCCATCCAGTGGCTTTATCAGTACAGATTCTTGGACATAATAAGAAAACAGAAGAACTATATACAAAATATGAGGTAATCAGTCCCTCAGCCTTGGAGGTGGTGTTTAGAGCACCGTAGTAGCCGTGAAGGTCATGTAGATGTAGATGACCTTCTTCACGGCTACTACAACTAACCCATCAATTTGGGAAGGACCTACTTCCACTGGGGAATCCCGCCTACCAGTGACTGCCCTCGTCTGCTACACGTCCCTATTCACTGACGCCTATGTAAGCGCCAGTCTCCTTGCCTCTGCTTCAGAATCTCTACAACCACGGTGCTCTAAACACCACCTCCAAGGCTGAGGGACTGATTACCTCATCTTTTGTATATGTTCTTCTGTTTTCTTAATATGTCCAAGAATCTGTATTGATAAAGCCACTGGATGGCGAAACGTCTACAATAAAGATAACCAGATGTTGCACAAGTGTCTTAACTTTCATCATGTCGGTATTGTATACCTGTCTTGCACAACTTAATCGGGATATATATATATATATATATATATATATATATATATATATATATATATATATATATATATATATATATATATATATATCTTTCTTTCAACACACCGGCCGTATCCCACCGAGGCGGGGTGGCCCAAAAGGAAAAACGAAAGTTTCTCCTTTTACATTTAGTAATATATACAGGAGAAGAGGTTACTAGCCCCTTGCTCCCGGCATTTTAGTTGCCTCTTACAACACGCATGGCTTACGGAGGAAGAATTCTGTTCCACTTCCCCATGGAGATAAGAGGAAATAAACAAGAATAAGAACTAGAAAGAAAATAGAAGAAAATTCAGAGGGGTGTGTATATATGTGCTTGTACATGTATGTGTAGTGTGACCTAAGTGTAAGTAGAAGTAGCAAGACGTACCTGAAATCTTGCATGTTCATGAGACAGAAAAAAGGACACCAGCAATCCTACCATCATGTAAAACAATTACAGGCTTTCGTTTTACACTCACTTGGCAGGACGGTAGTACCTCCCTGGGCGGTTGCTGTCTACCAACCTACTACCTATAATATATATATATATATATATATATATATATATATGTATATATATATATGTATATATATATATATATATATATATATATATATATATATATATATATATATATATATATATATATATATGCAGTACAATCGCAAAACAGGCGATCTTAACAATGCAGAACAAGCCACGTGGGAATAGAAGTCTATAGCTCAAGATCTTTCGCACTCTCGTTCGTCGTCAGGAGTTATGCAATGTTGCAAGACTAGCAACAGAGAGTAGGGAGAAAATTCTCTCTGATGCAAGGCACAAGCGTAGAGCATCGGATATATCACAGAGGAGTGTGAGGGCTGTCAGCTACCTGAACAGCGAAAAGTTTGAAGTAATTAGTCACTCAAACTCAAGGCCGAAGGACTAATTAGCTAAAAGTGTTCCCCATCTTCCACCGTTTTCTACAATGGACTGAAGAAGCCACTGGCTGGCGAAATGTTTCCAGAATAAAGATACCTGAGTGTTGCACAACTGTCTCATTTACTAACTTGTCGTACTCTACATCATTTATTCAAACAGATATTAATTTCTGAAATACGGACTTTAACAATATACCAGTTGATATACACTCCCCCTCCATTTGTATATACACTGCTTCTCTGTGTATACACAGATATTCTACAGAATATATATACAAAGTAACCCTATGTTTAACCGATAGGCTTTAAAACTAACATACGACCTCCAGACGCAAGTTACATAGAGCAGACGCATAATGGAGGATAATACTCGCGTAGCAATGTGGGGAATCCCTTTAAAGCAATGCCAGTAAAGGGCTCTTAATCCAAATAATTGGGGGTACCCTTCCCTTGAATCACATCCGTTTGCTTCCTATTTCTTAAGAAATCAATAATAATAAAATGAAAATAATAGCAATAATAATGTTAGTGTGGGTAGTTTCTATTCACAATTACGAGAAGCTGTTAGGACGGAAGGGGACACTTGTCTGTATGCAAATTATGTTGATTGTGGGTAGAGTACTTGCCTCTTGTGCGTTGGGAGGAGCGTTCGCTAATGGTGTGGGAATATCGTGCAGGTTATTTATCAAGGAAGAGGGAGGGTTCTCGTGCCATTGTTAAGGTGAGTGATGGTTTACGTGAGAGAGAGAGAGAGAGAGAGAGAGAGAGAGAGAGAGAGAGAGAGAGAGAGAGAGAGAGAGAGAGAGAGAGAGAGAGAGAGAGAGAGAGAGAGAGAGAATTTATTCCCCACCTGTCGCTACACCACCCACAGTCTTCTTTCAGGATGGATGAGGGAGATAGAGATGAACATGAAAAGAGGTGAAAGTAGCATCACAGGTGAGCGGGTTGGAAAGGTTAGTTAATTTTTTCAGTACATAAATTTTATAACCAAGTTAGGTTAGGCTCATGGGTAATTTTGATGCAAATTAAAAAGAAATAGACAAAAATAGAGTAACTATATTTAAATTGTTTTCTTCGGGATATCAGTGAGGAATCTTCAGAGAATCCAAAATTCCTTCTAACATTGATCAGCGAAGATTCTGGCCAGTTGACAAAGGCTTCCCACTGACTTATCGGTACAACTCGTAAAAGAAAAAATAATCACGCAGATCCAATAACAGGTTATTGACCTCACCGACTGTGAAGGAGGGGCGGGGATGTTGCAGTTCGGAAGGCCAACCAAACTGTTATGTCAGTAAGCTTCTGGCAAGACGGTGATTGAATGAATGATGGTAAAAATTATTCTTCTTTTTCCGGGTCACTCTTACCCCGAGCTTATTATAAAATATAACCAATGGTACATTATCTATGGAGTCACTGCACTTGGATGATTCATGTGGGTTTAAAGCCTATCCATCTCACCTGCACACCAAAAGACACTTAAATCCCGAAAACAGGAATTAAACTCACCGCGTATATACACTAAGAAATATACACCTCTCAGTGTACATACCCTTGAGTCAATGCAACTGATCCCCTTTAGTCAGTTGAACTTTACTGTATACCTCCAGCGCAACATTAACTTGTATATTACGTCAGTGTATTTTCTTCCCTCACCTCTCCCTGTATGTCTTCATCTGCGTCAGTGAACTTAACAAGATTTGAAGTACTTATTTTAAATCTCACTCCCATTCTGATATAATTACCCAAGTATCTACATACCTCTCATAAGCAGTATAGATGGTAGATCTTATTGACATATTTTGTTGCAGTATGATTACGTACACTAAGAGGTGTTATTTCTGTGTTCGAATACCGGTTAAAGGGAGTAAATTTAATTTAATCAAAGGAAGTGCTGAACTCTTAAGGATTAAATAACGCCTGAGAAATTTGAAGAAATTTAGTTTGATCCTAGAAAGAACAGGGTAAGTCCAGTTCACTGGATCAAGATCCCCTCCCCCTCTCTCATTGGCACTAAAGCACTTCCTTAAGGAGTTAGGCATTAGAGTATTCTTAACTGGTAGTGAAGAGGCTACATGAAGGCTTATGATTACTTGTATAATCGATAGGCTTGAAACCTAATTAGAAAACCAACCATACTGCGTCAAAATATACGCAGCACAGCGAACGAAGTACATTTAATTTTTACGCTCTTCTTGAGTGGATCAAGAGAATTTTTTCGCTTTTTCCTGACACGCCAAATACCATTAGAGTAGCAAATATACACAAGTAAAATTCTCTGAACCAAAGAAATCTCTCACTGGCAAAACTGAAAACATTTACTCATGTCGATATTTACAACTGCCAAAATTTAGTCGCAAAAAATCTCAGCGTACAAAAAATTACGCTGAAAACCACTGAAAATTGTCTGTGTAAAACACAATAGCTTAAAAGACTACAGAAACAGAGAGCACAGATGCTATGTACACAGTGAGGTGTGTATCTCTGTGTGTATACAGTGAGAGTTTTTAATCCCTATTTGAGAGATGATGGTATACTTGACTTGTACGGGAAACATAACCTTAATGACTGTCGTGTAGTCGATAGGTTTTAAACCTAATAAACCAACCAACCAAAGAGAACTGAGAGTACAAACAAAGAGATGTATAAGTTTTTCAATATTATACACTAAGAGGGTAGTTACTTTCATCCTTATCTTTGTATTAATGTATTAAAAATAATATTAATATCTTTATTTACTACAAATACATGTACAAGGTATACAATACAGGCCTAGCTGACATCAGTGACATACTACTGTATAGAAAGCCGCTTGTCGATGAATGGTTCAGAGAATCGACAACTTGATAAATTAGGCACATGTGCAACATTTGGGTGTCTTTAATGAGGAAACGTTTCGCCACACAGTGGCTTCATCAGTCCATACAAAATTGAATGGTGAAGAACAGGATGTGATCAGTCCATTGAAGGACTGATCACATCGACTCAAGGCTGAGGGACTGATTACCTCAAACTCCTCCTGTTCTTCACCATTCTCCTTTGTATGGACTGATGAAGCCACTGTGTGGCGAAACGTTTCCTCATTAAAGATACCCAAATGTTGCATATGTGCCTAATTTATCAGAAAGCTGCTTGTTATGCAGAGCATTTCGGGAAAGTTAGGTCAGTTTTGTCCCAGGATGCGACCCACACCAGTCAACTAACACCCAGGTACCCATTTTACTGATGGGTGAACATAGACAACCGGTGTATGGAAACACGTCCGATGTTTCCATCCCTTCGCCGGGAATCGAACCCGGAAGAGCTTTTGCCACCAGGCCACGGGGCACCAAGATGGTAAAAAAGGAGATGTGATTCCATAATGAATTGTGGATTGTGAATAAGCTTTAAACATAAACCAACCTATTATACGAGGGACTGTGGTCTCTCCCCTTCACCATACTTCCCCTCCTTTCTCATTGTTCCCCGATCCTATTTACTGGCAAGCAGGTATGATCCATTCCTCGGCACCTGATCCCTTAAACTGCTTTGCATCTGTCTCGAAATATCCAAGCCTTTAAAAAGTCAAGAATCCCTCAGGTTCTTCTGTGAGCCCAATCTCTTATGTTACCTTCGCAATTATTTGCTTTAAAATATTCTTGTCTTGAAGCCTCGTTGGTGCATTACCAAGGGTTCCATTTCTGCTCGTCCCATTTTGTCTCTTACTTATCCCACACTGTACTCTTTCTTACCTTCAACTGGTGTAAGAATGTCTTGGTTTTCATTCGTACCAGTTTTGGTAGTAGAAAGCTGACAAATGGTGACTCAAAAGGAAAGAAAGTCTTTTACATAGTGAGGCTTAGTCAAAGACATAGCCCCACTGTGAACGAAACATTGTTGAACAGAAGGTTCATTCAGTTCGAGTTTGGTCGTTAACTTCAATCTACATAGTAATTCTTTGACTGCTTTGCCACACCTCCTATCTATCACCAACCAATCACCTCAATTGCCATGCCTTCACTTTTTACAGTTGCCTTTTCTCTGACATTCTTTATCAACTATCTTTGTTCTATTTCCGCTTCTGCAACCTCCTTCTATATTTGCAATTATCTTCCATGTCACCAAATATCACAGTTCCTGCTTCCCTGATATAAAAAAAAGTTGTAGTATATTCAGTTAGATATCTGTAGTCTGCCCCTTGTTTCCCTCCTTTCTAACTCTCACTCTCCATCCTTCTATTTTTGTTTCTCTCCTATCGTTTGTTGGCCCACTTCATTTGATGTCGGTTCTATTGTCCGGGGAGTCAGTTATCACTTACTGTCTTACCTGACATTAAACTTGGGGAGTTTTTCACTGGAATCGCGTCTCGTACTTCGGTTGTAGACTCAGCTGCCTTCCTTCCCTGACCCAGATTATCACCTTCCTGTAAGAGGGGCAGTTACGAGTCTCTCTTATCCAGTAGTGATTCAACCTTGTATGACCACAGAAATGCTCTGTTTATTCAATAATCTAGGACGGATATGCAGTGTTGCTACTTCTCAATTCGGCATCCTCTTATAAAAGCTTATTGTATGATTTTTTCCCCTTGGTGCTCTGTTAACTGTCTCCATCACACATTGTATGTGTGCTTGTGTGTGTATGGGTGTGCGTGTATTGGTGTTCTTGTACGCGCACATTATCCTGTACTTTTTAAATATATTTGTCCCTTACATGAGCAAAAAACAGTTTATTTTGTATTGTAAGCAACTGACATTTAAACTCACCCAGATTTAGAGAGTTAAAATTATACATTTTTTCGCAACCACAAAAGATATTCATTAGCCAGGTAACATAAAGAAAAACCTATATAGACACACACATACACACACACACACACACACACACACACACACACACACACACACACACACACACACACACACACACACACACACACACATCCACACGTAAGCTCAGAGTTATGAAAATTAGGAATGAACGAAGGCAACCGAGCACTGAGTAGAAGCTTGGGAATAAAGGCTGCAAACCTTGGAAAAAAAAGGACGTCTGGGTGAGGATAGGTCCGGGTATATCATCTGAGATACACATCAACAGAGTAACTGCTGCAGGAAACGTGAGGCCGGCAAATTTAAGGGAAACTTTCAGCAACCTTATTCACGACACTATATACGTAATCTATTAGGCCCATCTTGGAGTATGCAGCACCAGAATGTACAGTAACTCACACCTGATGAAAGCATACCAAGAAGCTGGAAAAGTGCAAAAGTTTGCAACGAGACTAGTTCCGGAGCTAAGGAGTATGAGCTATAATAAGAGAAAGGCGAGTGGAGCTGAACCTAATGACACTAGAGGCTAGAAGGACTACGGATGACGTGATTATGATGTATAAAAACTCAAATGAATTAACAGGGTGGAAAGGGCGAGTATGTTTAAGAGGCAGGTCTCAGATATGCGACAGTACAGCTGGTAGTTAAAATCCCAGATGAGTTACAGCTTCCTTAGAAAATACTTCTTTTGCCGTAGAGTGGACAGGAAGTGGATATACCTAGACAACAAAGTGTTAGAGGCAAAAATCTATATCTATTTTTAAGAATAGGTATGAGAGTGCTCACGCAAGCAGGAGAAGAAACGTAGCGGCAAGCGGAGAGACGGGGCCAGGAGCTGAGAGACATGACTCCTGCATCCAGGTAAACACAAGACTGAGACTGTAGAATGCCATCTGTTTACATTTAATTAAAATCTTTACTGACTAACCAATCGGTTCATAGAGGAAGTTTACTCTGAGCCATCTTCCAGTGGAGACTGGAAACAAAAGCAGAACTGACAAGTGTGACTTACGCAAGAAGATAATTCACCTCTATACCAGCACCATAGGATTGACGAAGCCAGCAACCATAAAGACTGAAATGCTATTTTCTACCAAGAAGCACATAACAGTGACCAGCACGCGCTACACGCACATACACATAAACAGCTTTAAGAAGAGGTATGATAAAGCTCATGGAGCATGAAGAGTGAGCTAGTAGCGGTCAGTGAACAGGCAGGGCCAGGAGCTGTGAATCGACCCCTGCAACCACTACTAGGTGAGTACAACTAGGTGAGTACACTTACACACAGGAGGAGAAACCTAGCGACGTCAGGAGCAGGCTGGGTGTCGTCTCCGTTGAGCACGACAACCGTATAACTATTGCAGGCAGGGCATCATCCTGGGGTGTTCTCTGTGTGGCGGAAATAACGTGTGTGTGTGTGTGTGTGTGTGTGTGTGTGTGTGTGTGATTGTTTTATGTGTGTACTCACCGACTTGTGCTTGCGGGTGTCAATACTCCTGTATTAATGTTGAAAGAATTACCGACAATGTGTTAGGTAAAAGGACACAAGTGCAACAAATGTGACATTTTATTGCGGTAACGTTTCGCTCTCCAGGAGCTTTATCAAGTGGCAGATGCAGTTCAGTGTAGATAAATGCAAAATTCTAAAGCTCCGGAATGTTCATAACCCTAGCACCTACCTACTTATTAATGTAGAACTTAGCCGTACAGAATGCGAAATGGACTGGGGTGTTACGGTAAGCAGCAACCTTAAACCAAGACAGCAATGCCTAATCGTGCATAATAAGCCAAAACGATTACTGGGATTTATATCAAGAACTGTAAGCAACAGAAGTTCAGCAGTTATATTACAGCTTTATACATCATTAGTAAGGCCTCACCTTGATTACGCAGCTCAGTTCTGGTCTCCATTTTACAGACTGGATATAAATTAGTTAGAAAACATTCAACGACGAATGACAAAATTAATACATAGCATTAGAAATCTTCCGTATAATGAAATATTGGAGACCCTTAAATTACAGTCATTTGTAAGACGAAGAATGAGGGGAGACATGATCGAAGTGTATAAGTGGAAGATGGGTATTAACAAAGGGGATATAAATAAGGTCATGAAGATATCTCTCCAAGAGAGAGCCCGCAGTAATGGATTCAGATTAGACAAGTTTAGATTTAGAAAGGATGTAGAAAAGTACTGGTTTGGAAATAGTGAAGTTTATGAGTGGAACAATCTGCCTAGTAAGATTATTGAAGCTAAAATCGTGGGTAGTTTCAAGTTTAAGGGTGATAAATACATGAGTGAGAGGGGTTGGATTTGAGTGGGACTTGCGCATGAATAAATAGAATTTATCAAAGCTTATTGCATGGGTAGCATTGAAAATTGGGTTGAGGAAATATTCTGTTAGCGTGATGGATTGTGAAGGACCTGCTTGGAGTCGATGAATGTTGACAAAAGTGCAGCATAATCTCGGGGATGGGGCTCATATACTGCTGACAGATGAACTGGAACAGTGGTAAACGGAGTCACCAGTGGAGAAAACCACTAGTGGAAGTAGGTGGTGCTTATAAGTTAGACAAGTTTTGAAGAATTCCTTGCATCAAGATCCCAAAATGTTGCTGTATCTGATAGAGTTTGAATAAATGGTTTAGAAACCTGACAAGTTGATAAATGAGGCACAAATGTTTCAGCTATCAACCTGTCAGATTTTTAAACCATTTTTCTAACACTAGTTAATCTGTTCAGACAACTCTACTTTCAGGTAGGTCTCCGCTAAACTGTATCAAGACATCTTTGAATCTTATGCTAACCTTTACGTACACTTTTCGGTTATATTCCAGCTGCTTCTCTCCTTTTCACTTGGTTCTTTGGGGTCGCTTTACTTCTTATGTGACTGCGAAGTAAGTTTGTTTCAGCTTTGATCTTTGATGCTGTATTACTTTCAAACTGTCTTTCATTCTCCCTTCTTATCCTTTTCGTATTCGCTTCGGACTCTTGTACTTGTTTCCCGGTTCTCTGCGTTTTCATATGCTCTATATTTCCTCCAAGCCCTCTTTTACACCCTCTTGACTTCTCTGCGTTTCTAACTCAACACGGGCTCTCTGTCTCTGTCTCTGTCTCTGTCTCTGTCTCTGTCTCTCTCTATCAGTCTATCTATCTTTCCTTTGCCTCTTGGTACAGTACACTGATTCTGCTTCTTCCATCTTTTTTTGTAAGGGTTAGCCGCTTGACTCGGAAAATTGCTAATGCCATTACAGTCTCTTTTGCAGCCTTGTTTCCTTTGACTTCCGTGTGTGTGTGTGTATGTATGTGTGTGTGTGTGTGTGTGTGTGTGTGTGTGTGTGTATGTGTGTGTTTACCTAGTAGCAGAACAGCAATACTCCTGGTGTCCTATTTTCAGTGTTTAACTTTTTTTCCTATTGGTCATAGTACATATCACCTCCTCTTGCATCTCACCTGAGAATTTACCACTTGGCATGTCAAAGAAAAAAATTCTGGTATCCTGTGTGACGGGGAAAGGCGGGTGGAAAAAGAAGCAAGAGAAGGAGGGGAAGTGGGGAGAGAGGAGGGGAAAGGAGGGGTAGATGGGAAACGTGTTTGTGTGAGGGAGGAAAAGTGTGAGTGAATGTTTTTGTTTGTTTATTTTTATTTGCGTGGGGGCTCTCAGAATTTATTTGTGAGATGTTGTGTTTTGCCATATTTTTTATGTATTTCTAGGTGAGGACAGCGCGAAAAGCAATTTAGTTTTTTAGTTCGATTTGGCTTTCGGCATCCTGTGAGGGGAAAAATCTCAGGCATGTATTTCTCTCCGGTGTATTTCTTCCCCGGCATTCACAATTCCGTAAAGTGAGTAATATGCTGTTTGGAACTGGCTTGTATGATTATTTCTCAAGTGTATTAAAGCAGGAATAAATAATATAGGCATACATAAACATATATACAAACACACACCCACACTAATACACACAAACAAATGCACGCATACACTAATACTCAAAAGCACAGATATGCACGAACACAAATGCACACAAATACAAATACAAATACAGGAAAAACACAAATACACCCAGACACAAATACACACAAATACAAATACACACACACATACACACACACACACACACACACACAAATACACACACAAACACAAATACACACACAAATACACACACACACAAATACACACAAACACAAATACACACACAAACACAAATACACACACAAATACACACACACACACACACACACAGAAACACAAATGCACACAGAAACACAAATACACACAGAAACACAAATACACACACACACAAATACACACACACACACACAAATACACACACACACACACACCTGGACAGGCAAAGTCATAAAGATTGGGGAAGGCCAAAGAAGACCGCAGACACAATATAGTTTAGATGGCCAAAGACTGCAAACCTCACTCAAGGAAAAAGATCTGGGGGTGAGTATAACACCGAGCATATCTCCTGAGGCGCACATCAATCAGATAACTGCTGCAGCATACGGGCGCCTAGCAAACCTACGGATAGCGTTCCGATACCTCAGTAAGGATTCGTTTAAGACTCTGTATACCATCTACGTCAGGCCCATACTGGAGTATGCAGCACCAGTTTGGAATCCACACCTAGTCAAGCACGTCAAGAAATTAGAGAAAGTGCAAAGGTTTGCAACAAGACTAGTCCCAGAGCTACGGGGATTGTCCTATGAAGAAAGGTTGAGGGAAATCGGTCTGACGACACTGGAGGACAGGAGGGTCAGGGAAGACATGATAACGACATAAAATACTGCGCGGAATAGACGAGGTGGACAAAGACGGGATGTTCCAGAGATGGGACACAGACACAAGAGGTCACAATTGGAAGTTGAAGACTCAGATGAATCAAAGGAATGTTAGGAAGTATTTCTTCAGTCATAGAGTAGTCAGGCCATGGAATAGCCTAGAAAGTGATGTAGTGGAGACAGGAACCATACATAGTTTTAAGGCGAGGTATGATAGAGCTCATGGGGCAGGGAGAGAGAGGACCTAGTAGCAATCAGCGAAGAGGCGGGGCCAGGAGCTGTGACTCGACCCCTGCAACCACAAATAGGTGAGCAAATAGGTGAGTACACACACACACACACACACACATTATTACAAAAAAAGTAATTTTTAAAAGAAGATGGTATTATTTACTCCTTTTGTAATAAAGAGTTCGGGATACATAAATACACACATTAATATAAATTAATCTTTAATATATAAAAATCAACTATCTTTGGTCTAGAGGTATTTGAACTATGATATAATAATAATATGTACATGTTACTATAATAAATTATAATCAGCATTTTACTAAAATATAATTAATAACCCTACACAGGGTACAACTCTTGACACTACTGTCACTATATATATATATCTCTATGCTAAAACAATAAATTATAAATAACATTTTTATAATAATAAATTACAATCTACTGCCTCTCACGACACGAAGTCAGTCACACGACACTGTTCAGTGTACACTACAACCAGGCCATCTTCAGTGTCCCACGACACCCTTTTCATCTCAGTGTTCCACTACGGTCCTGTGCATATCTCAGTGTTCCACTCCATCGTACGTCCCTCAGTGTCACACTACGGTCCTGGCCCAGTTCAGTGTAACACTCCAACCTTTTCTTCATGTAATGTCCCACTAAACAGCATCTGACGACTCCGGCCCACAGTTGATCAACGTAGACGGTGAGTCCACAGACATCACCGGTAGTCCAGTAAATCCTCTCCAAAGGCGGTTGACACACCGCTAGCCGAACACCATGCTGCAAGCTCACTGAATGCGGCCGTCAAGTAACTGAGGCCAACAGACTCAGTGAGCTGCGGTGAGCGGTTCTTCTAACGCCAGTAGATAGGTACGATTCGGTGGTCAGGTACCTACTGCATAGACGTGTACCCTGAGGAGTTCAGGTACTTAATGTTGAAGCCAGTAGACGTGTACCCTTCGGTGGTCAGGTACCTACTGCTTAGGTGTGTACAGCGAGGCGCTCAGGTACATAATATTTCTAAAGCCAGTAGACGTGTACCCTTCGGTGGTCAGGTACCTACTGCTTAGGTGTGTACAGCGAGGCGCTCTGGTACATACTGTTACTAAAGCCAGTAGACGTGTACCCTTCGGTGGTCAGGTACCTACTGCTTAGGTGTGTACAGCGAGGCGCTCTGGTACATACTGTTACTAAAGCCAGTAGACGTGTACCCTTCGGTGGTCAGGTACCTACTGCTTAGGTGTGTACAGCGAGGCGCTCTGGTACATACTGTTACTAAAGCCAGTAGACGTGTACCCTTCGGTGGTCAGGTACCTACTGCTTAGGTGTGTACAGCGAGGCGCTCTGGTACATACTGTTACTAAAGCCAGTAGACGTGTACCCTTCGGTGGTCAGGTACCTACTGCTTAGGTGTGCACCGTGAGGCACTCAGGCTCTTACTGCTCTAAGGCCGGCTCAGCAGCCCCCACATTGGGTTTGATGACCCACCCAGTGGTACTGCCGGCCGGCAGGTTAACTATTTAACCGCTAGTTTGGCAGGGGCCGCAACACACATACACACACACACACATACACACACACACATACACACACACACACACACACACACACACACACACACACACACACACACACACACACACACACACACACAAATACACACACACACACACAAATACACACACACAAATACACACACACACAAATACACACACACACATACACACACACACACACACACACACACACATACACACACACACACACACACACACACACACACACACACACACACACACACACACACACACACACACACACACAAATACACACACATATAGAAATACATGAATATCGTAGTTCTCAGGCACACGTTCACATATTTAAAGGCTTCATCTGACAAATATAAAAAGACACTAACCGCACCTCGCTTCCTTAACTATCCTTAAAGACTTTACCTAAACAACACGATACGTCAACCCTGAACGTCACCACTGTAGTTACACAGTGCAGACACTGGAATTAGCACCTTGCAATCGTGTCGTTACGATACTACTATGTTTTCTCCAACTCTTAGCATCCTATCAAATCCCATTATTTATGTAAGGTGCTAAACCTGTACGAGTCATTCAGACGAGACGCGAGATACGCGATTCTCATTACTGGATGCTAAAAGGTCACGCCTCTCAGTACCTCCTTCACACATGCCATCCAACCATTTCTTGAGCCTCCTACTCCTCTTTACCTTTTTTTCTTCCTCCACCACCAATCCTTCGCCGTATCCTTAAACCTCATTTTTTTCATTCTTTCATTCTATTCCTCTTTGCTTTATTTCCTTCAAAGGCGCGAGGGAGGGGATGGGGGGAGAACCCTTGAGATATGATGTATGGTAGTTGAGGTAGTCACTTTTTTTTTTTTTTTTTTTTTTATTCGCGGGTATTCTCCCGGCCCGGGTCTTTTCCAAGTAGTGGTGACCTGGCCTTGGCTCCCTATCTGGCGAGTGTCTCGAGACTTAAATCTCCCATGGGAGGAGGGACAAGTACCTCCTCATCTTTGGGACCAATTGTCCCAAGGCCTAGCCACATTCCCCGCCCTCACGGGGCTCGTAGGGAGAAGCTAGGCCTCTGGTCTGCCATCTATCCCGCCTCGAAGGGGCTCGTGGGGATGGCAGTCTTATGAGCTGCAGATGGTAGCAAGCTCAGGCCGAGGTAGTCACTGCTGTACACTCACTAGTTATTTATCGCTTCCTTTGAAAATAATGATAATAATAGTTTTATTTATTTATATTATTGTTATTAATTTTATTTGTATTATTTATAATTAACTTTATTTTTTGTTATTTATATTATTATTATTATTATTATTATTATTATTATTATTATTATTATTATTATTATTATTATTATTATTATCATTATTATTATATTTTATTATCATTATAATTATTATTATTATTATTATTATTATTATTATTATTATTATTATTATTATTATTATTATTATTTCTTCCCATAATTATATATTAATGTTATTTAATTTGTTCCCTAAGAAGTAGTTTAGATTTTCTTCATTTCTTCCTGCTGATCGACACCATGCCCAGCCCTTCTAGGGTAGGGTAGGTGCCTGAGCCCGAGCCTTTAGCTCATAAGACTGTCATTCTCATTTGCCCCTTTGGGGCGGGGATGGCAGACCAGAGAGGCCTAGCTTGTGGCTAGGCCTGGGGACAGTTGGTCCCAAAGATGAGGGGGTACTTGTGCCTCCTCCCATGGGAGACTTAATTAAGTCTCAGACACTCCCTAAAGAGGGAGCCAAGGCCGGGCCACCACTTGGAAAAGGCCCGGGCCGGGAGAATACCGGCAAATCTTTAATAATAATAATAATAATAATTCTTCGTGCTCCTTCATATTTTATATAGCTTCTGTCATTACCTTTTATCCATCACCATTTATCTCACCTATCTTAATCACCTATTTACCTTCACCCATCATGTCTCCCATCGCTTGTATTTCCCCATTGGCACTTTATGATTATCCCTTATCCCTGCTTTCAGAGAGGTGCCATGATGCTGATGAGCTCTTGATCCAAGGAATTTGGAGGTTTTCCCCCTCCTCTACAGGGTGATTATCAAATACTTTATTGAAAAAAAAAA
>NC_091344.1:10716071-10721071 GCF_038502225.1 Cherax quadricarinatus | reverse complement strand
TCTCCTTCACCCTCCATCCCTCTCCTTCACTCTCCATCCCTCTCCTTCACCCTCCATCCCTCTCCTTCACCCTCCATCCCTCTCCTTCACCCTCCATCCCTCTCCTTCACCCTCCATCCCTCTCCTTCACCCTCCATCCCTCTCCTTCACCCTCCATCCCTCTCCTTCACCCTCCATCCCTATCCTTCACCCTCCATCCCTCTTCTTCACCCTCCATCCCTATCCTTCACCCTCCATCCCTCTCCTTCACCCTCCACCCCTCTCCTTCACCCTCCATCCCTCTCCTTCACCCTCCTTCACCCTTCATCACGCTCTCCCTCACCCTCACTTCTTGTCAGACACCTGCAACAGACAGTGAAGAAGTTTGGAGTCATTTAGTATGATTTTCGGTGCTGCTCTGACGGCAGGAGTCTGGCCAAGGATTGTGGCTCAGTTACTGTTTGTCTGATGGAAGGGAGACAGGATACACAGAGGAAAGGAAGGGGAAAATGAAGGGAAATGAGGATGATTAGTGGAGAGAGAGAGAGAGAGAGAGAGAGTGAGAGAAAGGGTGTAGAGAGAGGAAGATGGTAAAGGCACAATTGTGAGGGAAACGGGCTAAAAAATATGAAAGGTGAGATAGATGGATATCCAGCGAAATTTATGTTTATATATATATATATATATATATATATATATATATATATATATATATATATATATATATATATATATATATATATATATATATATATATATATATATATATATATATATAGTGAACCGGAAGAGAACAAAATCTTTAAAAATAAATTGCACTTTTCTCAAATGGTGAGCAAGTGTTCGCGGTTAAAATGCTTCCACGTGATTTTAAAACGCTGTAGCGTTTCTTTAATAAAATTTACCACCAGTGTAAAGGTTAGGTTGGTTCAGGGGACCAGATAAAAAATACCGTGACTCTACTGGAAGAAAAACACGAGCGAACAAAGCCAGAGAAAAGTGAACATTTACATATCTTGCAACTTTGCTTCCGCTGCTTGTCGTGGGTTGTAGATTGTTCTTGTTTTATGCTTGTGTGCTTGTGTTTGTGTCTGTGATGGTATTTGCTTGTGCCTGTGTTTGTATCTTTGTGTGCCTGTGTTTGTATCTTTGTGTGCCTGTGTTTGTATCTTTGTGTGCCTGTGTTTGTATCTTTCTGTGCCTGTGTTTGTATCTTTGTGTGCCTGTGTTTGTATCTTTGTGTGCCTGTGTTTGTATCTTTGTGTGCCTGTGTTTGTATCTTTGTGTACTTGTGTTTGTATCTTTGTGTGCTTGTGTTTGTATCTTTGTGTACTTGTGTTTGTATCTTTGTGTACTTGTGTTTGTATCTTTGTGTGCTTGTGTTTGTATCTTTGTGTGCTTGTGTTTGTATCTTTGTGTGCTTGTGTTTGTATCTTTGTGTGCTTGTGTTTGTATCTTTGTGTGCTTGTGTTTGTATCTTTGTGTGCTTGTGTTTGTATTTTTGTGTACTTATGTTTGTATCTTTGTGTACTTGTGTTTGTATCTTTGTTTGCTTGTGTTTGTATCTTTGTGTTCTTGTGTTTGTATCTTTGTGTACTTATGTTTGTATCTTTGTGTACTTGTGTTTGTATCTTTGTTTGCTTGTGTTTGTATCTTTGTGTGCTTGTGTTTGTATCTTTGTGTACTTGTGTTTGTATCTTTGTGTACTTGTGTTTGTATCTTTGTGTACTTGTGTTTGTATCTTTGTGTACTTGTGTTTGTATCTTTGTGTGCTTGTGTTTGTATCTTTGTGTGCTTGTGTTTGTATCTTTGTGTGCTTGTGTTTGTATCTTTGTGTACTTGTATTTGTATCTTTGTGTGCTTGTGTTTGTATCTTTGTGTGCTTGTGTTTTTATCTTTGTTTGCTTGTGTTTGTATCTTTGTGTGCTTGTGTTTGTATCTTTGTGTGCTTGTGTTTGTATCTTTGTGTGCTTGTGTTTGTATCTTTGTGTGCTTGTGTTTGTATCTTTGTGTGCTTGTGTTTGTATCTTTGTGTGCTTGTGTTTGTATCTTTGTGTGCTTGTGTTTGTATCTTTGTGTGCTTGTGTTTGTATCTTTGTGTACTTGTGTTTGTATCTTTGTGTGCTCGTGTTTGTATCTTTGTTTGCTTGTGTTTGTATGTGGTTGTGCTTGTGTTTATATCTTTGTTTGCTTGTGTTTGTATCTTTGTGTACTTGTGTTTGTATCTTTGTGTACTTGTGTTTGTATCTTTGTTTGCTTGTGTTTGTATCTGGTTGTGCTTGTGTTTGTATCTTTGTGTGCTTGTGTTTGTGTCTGATTGTGCTTGTGCTTGTATCTTTGTGTGCTTGTGTTTGTATCTGCTTTTACCTGTGTTTGTATCTGCTTGTGCCTGTGTTTGTACCTGTTTGTGTCTGTGTTTTTATCTTTTTGTGCCTGCCTTTGTACCTGCTTGTGCCTGTGTTTGTATCTGCTTGTGCCTGTGTTTGTAACTGCTTGTACCTGTGTTTGTACCTGCTTGTGCCTGTGTTTGTATCTGTTTGTGTCTGTGTTTTTATCTGCTTGTGCCTGTGTTTGTATCTGCTTGTGCCTGTGTTTGTAACTGCTTGTACCTGTGTTTGTATCTGCTTGTGCCTGTGTTTGTATCTGCTTGTGTCTGTGTTTGTAACTGCTTGTACCTGTGTTTGTATCTGCTTGTGCCTGTGTTTGTATCTGTTTGTGTCTGTGTTTTTATCTGTTTGTTCCTGCGTTTGTATCTGCTTGTCCCTATGTTTATCTGCTTGTGCCTGCGTTTGTATGTTTATATGCTTGTGTTTGTATCTGCTTCTACCTGTGTTTGCATCTGCTTGTGCCTGCGTTTGTATCTGCTTGTGCCTGTGTTTGTATCTTTATGTGCTTGTGTTTGTATCTGCTTGTGCCTGTGTTTGTATCTTTATATACTTGTGTTTGTATCTGCTTCTACCTGTGTTTGTATCTGCTTCTACCTGTGTTTGTACCTGCTTCTACCTGTGTTTGTATCTGCTTCTACCTGTGTTTGTATCTGCTTATGCCTGTGTTTGTATCTACACATGCCTGTATTTGTGTGTCTGCGTGTGCTCACGCTTGTACATGCGTGTTCTTCCACTTGTGTGTGATACGAGTCTACTAAAATCTAGTCCTGACTCCTGGTGTAAGCTTGTGTGCCTCTGTACATGCTTATACCTCTTTCTGTAAGTGTCTGTACAGGTGTGTGTGTGTGACAGCATATCACGTTTGCTGGCAACTAGAAAAAATGACCATACCTACACCAACTACTGCATGAAGGCCATTGTAAACAGGTGTGTGTGTTGTAGCAATATTCTAACCTGTTTTACAAATGATCCACAGTTAGGAGAGCAAACTTTAAGTGAGTTTAAAGTCATTTTATACTACTTCAAATCAATGATATGTATTTTTTTTTCTTTCTGCTCAGATTGAATTTCGAAGAGTTATAGAAAAAAAATATCTCTGCTTGTTCGGCAGAAAATACCCTCGAGTTTTGTTGGCCAAACTCGCCGGTTTGGTTTATTCAGCACCACACACACACACATTATATATAAATATATATATATATATATATATATATATATATATATATATATATATATATATATATATATATATATATATATATATATATATATATATATATATATATATATATATATATATATATATATATATATATATATATATATATATATATATATATATATATATATATATATATATATATATATATATATATATATATATATATATATATATATATATATATATATATATATATATATATATAACATATATCAAGGAAAAAATATTGTGACAAAAAAGGAATTCCAAGTTTTGAAAAAGGCAATTTGGTGAACATAGTGAGAGTGTGAAATCTTTCAATTCTGATAGTTAGGGCGACAGTCCCATTGAGTAAGCAACCAGTTGTGTTTCTTGTCAACATGGCCAATTTTCAGTACTATTATTCCTGAGCAATACAGGAAAGAAAGGGTGGGAAGAGCGGAAGGAATGGGGGAAGAGGATGAAGAATGATACTGAGCTACGGAGGCAGTAAATGGGGGAAATTAATAAGGAAGGGAGGGATGGAGGAGGGGGGTAACAGAAAGGTAAATCGAGGTAGGAGCAATAGGAGGGAAAAGGGATTTGAGTTAGGAGAAGTGTCTCCGGAGGGAACGGAGTGCGGCAGAAGGCAAGAGAGAGAGAGAGCGAGAGCGAGAGAGAGCGAGAGAGAGAGCGAGAGAGAGAGAGAGGGGGAGAGAGTGTGAATCTTCAGATATGTATCCCTGACATGCTTATTATCTAAGGTAATGGAGAACATAATCATGAAAATAACGGAGTAACACCTTAGAACACGGGAATCGTGATTGACTGCTGGCTGGCCGTGAAGAAGGTACGTCCCGTGTTCCAGTGTAACAGAGAGAGAGAGAGAGAGAGAGAGAGAGAGAGAGAGAGAGAGAGAGAGAGAGAGAGAGAGAGAGAGAGAGAGAGAGAGAGGAAGACCTGGATTGACTGCATATTCCTGGATTGCAAGAAGGCATTCGACACTGTCCATTGGAATACATAGTAATAAACAGGAAAGACCACACAGGATCTGGAAGCCCACACTGATGTATCTTCAAATATCTAGATATTGGGATCAATTATGTAAAAAAAAGCAGAAGGCTCTCTCGCCTATCCTCTTTTTCCTCTGGCCACTGCCGGCATGGAAACAGGAAGGGAAATATACCATACCTTAATGGAAAAAATCAGGGACTAGTGAGAAAGTTGCTACAAGGAATTCCTGAGGGGCATAGGAGAAAAGGCGATGATTAATATTGACCTATCAAAGCAGGGGTGACAAGAGGGGTCCCTCAGCGTCAGTTCTGAGACTGGTACTCTTCATAGCATGTACAGACTTGGTAGTATATGCATTATTATATCTCGCTATTCATTGAAAGATTGCATAGTAATTTGAACGGATTACACTGATGATCAGACAAATAGCTGCTAGAACT
>NC_091344.1:10676071-10708571 GCF_038502225.1 Cherax quadricarinatus | reverse complement strand
ATTTCTTCAGTCATAGAGTTGTCAGGCAGTGGAATAGCCTAGAAAGTGACGTAGTGGAGGCGGGAACCATACATAGTTTTAAGACGAGGTTTGACAAAGCTCATGGAGCAGGGAGAGAGAGGACTCAGTAGCAACCAGTGAAGAGGCGGGGCCAGGAGCTAAGACTCGACCCCTGCAACCAAAAATAGGTGAGTACACACACGCACACACACACACACACACACACACACACACACGCACACACACACACGCACACACACACACACATACACACACATGAAACTAACGAGGCAAGAGAATGACATAATTTTTGCCTAATTTTAATAGTTGAACAAGTGTATGGTGTGTCCCATTAGCTAAAAGCAATACTTAAAATATATACCACTATGAAAATCAACAGAAAATGAAAGAAAGCAACAGAGAATTCGTGATTTCAGAAACAAATCAATTAACTCGATTAATAGGGGAGTCAGCTTGAATTATAGATCCAACAGGCCCAGGAGCTATAGCCCAACCACAACACAAGTGGCTACACGTTGAGAAGAAGAGTATGACATGTCCTGGATCTCACCTCATACGTGTCGCCTCGTGGAAAATATCTCTTATAATTATCCACCAGCATCATTATTATGGTAACAGAGGAAACACAAGAGTTGTCAGGTGAGTGAGAACCTCGAGGTTCTGGCAGGTGTAATGTGGTGTGAACTAGGACAAGAATGCCTTCTTGTCTTGCCTTTTCAGTCTTTATAGTGGATGCTTCACTAGTGTTCTGTACAGTAAAGTTATTCTGCAGCTTCCGCTTTAAAGTATTACACGCTCCCACGTTTTGTGTGTGTGTGTGTGTGTGTGTTTGTGTGTGTGTACTCACCTCACCTATTTGTACTCACCTATTTGTGGCTGCAGGGGTCGAGTCTTAGCTCCTGGCCCCGCCTCTTCACCGGTTGCTACTGGGCCCTCTCTCTCCCCGCTCCATGAGCTTTATCAAACCTCGTCTTAAAACTGTGTATGGTTCCTGCCTCCACTACGTCATTTTCTAGGCTATTCCAGTGCCTTACAACTCTATGACTGAAGAAATACTTCCTAATATCTCTCTGACTCATTTGTGTCTTCAACTTCCAATTGTGGCCTCTTGTTTCTGTGTGTGTGTGTGTGTGTGTGTGTGTGTGTGTGTGTGTGTGTGTGTGTGTGTGTGTGCATGTTTCAGGCAGTTAACACATGAAGACACAAAGTGTATGCACATAATTCTCCGTCACTCTGAATCATCCCTTACGATTCAAGGAAGGGATTATCCTCAGTCATGACCGTAAATTTAACGGAATAATATCAGTTCACCTTGTCTCATATATCATCTTTCCATGTCCTGTACCTGGAATCCTGAATATGACGGATGATTTCCATGCTGTCATATACTTCATATCTGGCTGGCAACTGATGTTTTTTTTTTAATCTTATCCAGAGAAGGAAAAATGCTGTATCTCTTTTACTGTAAATTTTGTGTTAGAGGCAAGACGTGGTATGTGTTTTTGCTGGTTGGGTGAGTGTCATTACTGGTTGGGTGAGTGTCCTGGATAGTTGGGTGAGTGTCCTTACTGGTTAAGTGAGTGTCTTTGCTGGTTGGGTGAGTGTTCTTGCTGGTTGAGTGAGTGTCCTTGCTGGTTGGGTGAGTGTCCTTGCTCTTCAGGTAATTATTCTCGTCCGTTTGGGAAGTATCCATACCTACCTGGTAAGTATCCATACCTATCTGGTAAGTATCCATGCCTGTCTGGTAAGTATCCATGCCTGTCTGGTAAGTATCCATATCTGTCTGGTAAGTATCCATGCCTGTCTGGTAAGTATCCATACCTGTCTGGTAAGGATCCATGCCTGTCTGGTAAATATCCATACCTGTCTGGTAAGTATCCATATCTGTCTGGTAAGTATCCATACTGTCTGGTAAGTATCCATGCCTGTCTGGTAAGTATTCATGCCTGTCTGGTAAGTATTCATGCCTGTCTGGTAAGTACCTGTGCCTGTCTGGTAAGTATCCATGCCTGTCTGGTAAGTATCCATGCCTGTCTGGTAAGTACCTGTGCCTGTCTGGTAAGTATCCATGCCTGTCTGGAAAGTACCCGTGCCTGTCTGGTAAGTATCCATGCCTGTACGGTAAGTATCCATGCCTGTCTGGTAAGTACCCATACTGTCTGGTAAGTATCCATGCCTGTCTGGTAAGTATCCATGCCTGTCTGGTAAGTATCCATGCCTGTCTGGTAAGTATCCATGCCTGTCTGGTAAGTATCCATGCCTGTCTGGTAAGTATCCATGCCTGTCTGGTAAGTATCCATACTGTCTGGTAAGTATCCATGCCTGTCTGGTAAGTATCCATGCCTGTCTGGTAAGTATTCATGCCTGTCTGGTAAGTACCTGTGCCTGTCTGGTAAGTATCCATGCCTGTCTGGTAAGTATCCATGCCTGTCTGGTAAGTATCCATGCCTGTCTGGAAAGTACCCGTGCCTGTCTGGTAAGTATCCATGCCTGTACGGTAAGTATCCATGCCTGTCTGGTAAGTACCCATACTGTCTGGTAAGTATCCATGCCTGTCTGGTAAGTATCCATGCCTGTCTGGTAAGTATCCATGCCTGTACGGTAAGTATCCATGCCTGTCTGGTAAGTACCTATACTGTCTGGCCAGTATCCATGCCTGTCTGGTAAGTATCCATGCCTGTCTGGTAAGTATCCATGCCTGTCTGGTAAGTATCCATGCCTGTACGGTAAGTATCCATGCCTGTCTGGTAAGTACCTATACTGTCTGGTAAGTATCCATGCCTGTACGGTAAGTATCCATGCCTGTCTGGTAAGTATCCATGCCTGTCTGGTAAGTACCTATACTGTCTGGAAAGTATCCATACCTGTCTGGTAAGTATCCATGCCTGTCTGGTAAGTATCCATGCCTGTCTGGTAAGTATCCATGCCTGTCTCGTAAGTATCCATACCTGTCTGGTAAGTATCCATGCCTGTCTGGTAAGTATCCATACCTGTCTGGTAAGTATCCATGCCTGTTTGGTAAGTATCCATACCCGTCTGATAAGTATCCATACCTGTCTGGTAAGTATCCATGCCTGTTTGGTAAGTATCCATACCTGTCTGGTAAGTATCCTTGCCTGTCTGGTATCCATACCCGTCTGATAAGTATCCATGCCAGTCTGGTAAGTATCCAAGCCTGTCTGGTAAGTATCCAAGCCTGTCTGGTAAGTATCCATGCCTGTCTGGTAAGTATCCATGCCTGTCTGGTAAGTATCCAAGCCTGTCTGGCAAGTACCCATGCCTGTTTGGTAAGTATCCAAGCCTGTCTGGTAAGTATCCAAGCCTGTCTGGTAAGTATCCATGCCTGTCTGGTAAGTATCCATGCCTGTCTGGTAAGTATCCATGCCTGTCTGGTAAGTATCCAAGCCTGTCTGGTAAGTATCCATGCCTGTCTGGTAAGTATCCAAGCCTGTCTGGCAAGTACCCATGCCTGTCTGGTAAGTATCCATGCCTGTCTGGTAAGTATCCAAGCCTGTCTGGTAAGTATCCATGCCTGTCTGGTAAGTATCCATGTCTGTCTGGTAAGTATCCATGCCTGTCTGGTAAGTATCCATGCCTGTCTGGTAAGTATCCATGCCTGTCTGGCAAGTACCCATGCCTGTCTGGTAAGTATCCATGCCTGTCTGGTAAGTATCCAAGCCTGTCTGGTAAGTATCCATGCCTGTCTGGTAAGTATCCATGCCTGTCTGGTAAGTATCCATGCCTGTCTGGTAAGTATCCATGCCTGTCTGGTAAGTATCCATGTCTGTCTGGTAAGTATCCATGCCTGTCTGGTAAGTATCCATGCCTGTCTGGTAAGTATCCATGCCTGTCTGGCAAGTACCCATGCCTGTCTGGTAAGTATCCATGCCTGTCTGGTAAGTATCCAAGCCTGTCTGGTAAGTATCCATGCCTGTCTGGTAAGTATCCATGCCTGTCTGGTAAGTATCCATGCCTGTCTGGTAAGTATCCATGCCTGTCTGGTAAGTATCCATGCCTGTCTGGTAAGTATCCATGCCTGTCTGGTAAGTATCCAAGCCTGTCTGGTAAGTATCCATGCCTGTCTGGTAAGTATCCATGCCTGTCTGGTAAGTATCCATGCCTGTCTGGTAAGTAGCCATGCCTGTCTGATAAGTATCCATGCCTGTCTGGTAAGTATCCATAACTGTCTGGTAAGTATTCATGCCTGTCTTGTAAGTATCCATAACTGTCTGGTAAGTATCCATGCATGTCTTGTAAGTATCCAAGCCTGTCTGGTAAGTATCCATGCCTGTCTGGTAAGTATCCATGCCTGTCTGATAAGTATCCATAACTGTCTGGTAAGTATCCATAACTGTCTGGTAAGTATCCATGCATGTCTTGTAAGTATCCAAGCCTGTCTGGTAAGTATCCATAACTGTCTGGTAAGTATCCATGCCTGTCTGGTAAGTATCCATGCCTGTCTGATAAGTATCCATAACTGTCTGGTAAGTATCCATGCCTGTCTGGTAAGTATCCATGCCTGTCTGGCAAGTATCTATGCCTGTCTGGCAAGTATCCATATCTGTCTGGCAAGTATCCATGACTGTCTGGCAAGTATCCATGCCTGTCTGGCAAGTATCCATGCCTGTCTGGTAAGTATCCAAGCCTGTCTGGCAAGTATCCATGCCTGTCTGGCAAGTATCCATGCCTGTCTGGTAAGTATCCATGCCTGTCTGGTAAGTATCCGTGCCTGTCTGGCAAGTATGCATGCTTGTCTGGTAAGTATCCATGCCTGTCTGGCAAGTATCCATGCCTGTCTGGCAAGTATCCATGCCTGTCTGGCAAGTATCCATGCCTGTCTGGTAAGTATCCATGCCTGTCTGGTAAGTATCCATGCCTGTCTGATAAGTATCCATGCCAGTCTGGTAAGTATCCATAACTGTCTGGTAAGTATTCATGCCTGTCTGGTAAGTATCCATAACTGTCTGGTAAGTATCCATGCATGTCTTGTAAGTATCCAAGCCTGTCTGGTAAGTATCCATAACTGCCTGGTAAGTATCCATGCCTGTCTGGTAAGTATCCATGCCTGTCTGATAAGTATCCATAACTGTCTGGTAAGTATCCATGCCTGTCTGGTAAGTATCCATGCCTGTCTGGCAAGTATCTATGCCTGTCTGGCAAGTATCCATATCTGTCTGGCAAGTATCCATGACTGTCTGGCAAGTATCCATGCCTGTCTGGCAAGTATCCATGCCTGTCTGGTAAGTATCCAAGCCTGTCTGGCAAGTATCCATGCCTGTCTGGCAAGTATCCATGCCTGTCTGGTAAGTATCCATGCCTGTCTGGTAAGTATCCGTGCCTGTCTGGCAAGTATCCATGCTTGTCTGGTAAGTATCCATGCCTGTCTGGCAAGTATCCATGCCTGTCTGGCAAGTATCCATGCCTGTCTGGCAAGTATCCATGCCTGTCTGGCAAGTATCCATGCCTGTCTGGCAAGTATCCATGCCTGTCTGGCAAGTATCCATGCCTGTCTGGCAAGTATCCATGCCTGTCTGGCAAGTATCCATGCCTGTCTGGCAAGTATCCATGCCTGTCTGGCAAGTATCCATGCCTGTCTGGCAAGTATCCGTGCCTGTCTGGCAAGTATCCATGCCTGTCTGGCAAGTATCCATGCCTGTCTGGCAAGATCCATGCTGTCGCAAGTTCATGCCTGCTGCAAGTATCCATGCATCTGCAATATAATCCTGCTGGAAAATATGTGTCTGGAATAAGAGAAAAGTATAAATGTTTAATATCCTGCTAATAGGAAGTATAAATTAAAGCAATATCAGCCGTTATATCCACTTAGAACCGATCAAATTCATGCAAAATTTCTTACTACTTTAAATCAGATCTTAATTAAAGATCAATGGTGTATCATTGTATTGAATTCTTTATCCGTCTCTAATAGATCTATTCTTACGCTTTCTTTTCCGTTGTTTTCAGACCTCTTGAGGTGCTTTTTATTTTAAGGGTTTGTTTCTGTTTTTTTAGTTTTTTTTTTTTTGTTTGTTTGTTCCATCCTCCAGTTAGTGTTTTTCTTTCTTTTTGGTTTGCCAATCTTTCATTTCTTTCACATTTGTCAATGTGTCTCTTTTCTCGTTTGTCTATTATTCATCATTTTCTCATTTGTCTGCCATTTATCACTTTCTCATTTGTCAAGCTCAGCTTTTCGCATTTGTTGACCACTCATTTCTTTCTCATTTACCTACCTTTTGTTACTCTCTCCTGTGTCTGTGTCTGGTATCCTTCCTATTAATCTTTCTCTCACTTTTCTCATTTGTCTTCTTCTCATCTTTCTCCCATATGTCTGTCACTACTCTCTTTCTCACTTGAAGAAGGTCTCACATGTGCAGCACAGATACCCAAATGTGGCACAGGTGTCTCATTCTTCAACTTGTCGGTTTCGAATCCATTTACTTCATATACTATTTCCCAGTTTACTTCTCATTTATATCTCTCTTGTCTACCAATCACTTTCTCATTTTCTTCCACGAGAAACAGTCGTCACGGCAATGTGTGGGAAGTGACCTTTGCTTCGACAAGTGAGCGCTGGAAGTGGAGTGGTCACTCCAGAGGAGACCTTGACCGGGGGGGTGGTGGTTATCGTGCCTCCAGCACTCCGCATAAATTTCTTTCGTTGACCTTTAACATTTCATCTAAAGCAAAATTAATATATGACCTTTTTGAAGAGTCTCAAATTCAACAACATCGTTCTTTCTGCGCTTGGAGAATTGAGTAATTAGTTTAATAATCTATGAGCTTATTTGATAACCATGAGAGGTGAACGCCAGCTGAATGCCTTTTTGAGCTGAGTAAAAAGACGTAAGTGTTTTTCATGAAGGATCGAAGTCACTAACATTAGATATTAGTCTCCTTAGAATACCTTCATACTTAAAGTCTTGAAGGAAGCGGAAAAACTCTAGGGACATTTCTAGACCCTTTTAGTTAAGTCGTCTCTTAATATGACCTAGCCTGACCTCTGTCTGTCTGTCTGTCTGTCTGTCTGTCTGTCTGTCTGTCTGTCTGTCTCTCTCTCTCTCTCTCTCTCTCTCTCTCTCTCTCTCTCTCTCTCTCTCTCTCTCTCTCTCTCTCTCTTTCTCTCTCTCTCTTTCTCTCTCTCTCTCGTCTTGACAGCATCTGACTGCTAATTAAGCATCTTACACTACCATTCAAGGCCCTCCCAAGCCTCTCATTATTCTATTCCGTTGTTGTCACCATCACTAAACACTATTAATTTTCTCAAAGATCTATCAAATCTGTAACATTATAAACAGACCGCCTGTCATTATTTAAGCACAACTATTGATAAAATCTATATAATTATCTTATATCTAATTTGTTAGCCTAGTTTTATCAAATCTTTATCATTATCATAGACACTGACAGTTTTCTCTGATGTAAACCTGAATAACTATCAACCCCATATAATTCTTGTACATGCAGAGTTCTGTGATAATGGAGAAAACATCATCAACCTGTATTTTCTTGATTTACAAGCAGACTGAATTTTATTATTTAAAGCAAACCATCTAACAATTTATTGAATTTAATTCCTTTGATCATGGACCACTTACCATCACCAAGTCAGCCCAAGATTATATTTTATTTTTGCGACGAACAAAGCTCATTAGTGTTGATTAAAATAATAATGCTGTGGAGTATAATACTTTTGTTATATACAACGAACACAAGATTTGATGTTGTCGATAAATGACTCAGAAAATGACAAATTGATGAATGAGACACTTGTTTAATACCTGGGTATCTTCATTGTTGTACTTTTATCAAGACTGGTGGATTGATCACATCAACTCCAGGCTGAGGGACTGATTCCCTCAAACTCATGATCTTCAAGCATTCTTCTCTGTAATGGGCTGAGGAAACCACTGGCTGGAGTAACGTTTCAAGAATAAAGGTTCTCAAGTGTGCACAAGCGTCTCATATATTTGATATACCATGATTTTGCAATATTTGAATTAATGAAAAAGACACATGCCATAACGTAATTTTAGAATTATGAAAATGGTATAAAATACAGACAAACTGATGAATAAGACACATGTGCAAAAGTTGGGTATCTTCATTGCTGACACGTTTTGCCTACACAGTAGACTTCAGTAAAATACAGAGGCGGCTACTCAGCTGACCTATTCTCCAGGCTGAGGGACTGACCGCCTCAGTATCTACTTCTTAAGGGTTTTCTGACTGATCACATTATTAACTCTCCACTGCTTTTGCTGACCTCATACCTTTACTCACCTGTGTATCTGACTGAAGAAACCTACTGTGTAAGCGAGAAGCTTCAGCAATAAAGATACCCAACTGTTTCACACGTGTCTTACTCATCACAACAACCTTTCATTAGCACAACGTTTCGCTCTGTGTAGAGGTTAAGTCATAGCTGATGATCTCGTAAAGTAACATAGAGAGATAACAAGACACAAGTGGTGGCTTGTGGCGACCTTAGTAAATCACAAAGTGGTTTATTCGTCAGGAAAAGGGACTTGTGTTTCCTGACACGGGTCTTAATTCAGTAAATCACAAGCGCAAGGAAGGGAGGAAATGTTTTGACGCTGACGACGAAGTAACTGTACAATACACACAGGCAGTTTGGGAGCCTTCATTTAAATCACCACCAAGACAATGAAGGCAGTGAAAGCCTGACACACCAGTACAGGGAGTCTCTCTCTCACTCTCTCACTCTCGTGACGGACCACACATCCTTCATCATTTTCATATACTGAATAGTCCATTCATGTTTATAGCTTTTGATTCTAACATCAACAACAATAATAACAATCATCATTATCAATCATCATTTTCTATACCAGTGGGACGACGGGATACCTGCAGCCAAGACCAAATATCATCACCACATAAAATTACACAAGATTCCTCGTTGCATATGAAGCGAAAATTTCCACTACAGTAATCATACAGAAATAGTATTGATCTGGGGGAAAAGATTATTTTTATTATATTTTGTTAGTCAGGAAATGCTGCAAATTGTATGAATTATTCCGGGCAAGCAGTGACGGATCCCGGTCGAAAGAAAACTGTTATACTTGTTGTCAAATCATCCTGTTGTAATCTCCGTGACTTATTGGTTACAGCCATAGGCCTGGTATGTACAAGACCACAGTTCGAGTCCCCAAAGCAGGATTCAATTTATTGGACAAAGAAATTGTTTAATCTTGTAGACAATTTGCAAAATAAAATTTTTAGATTAAATCTCGAGCGTGTAGTTTATATCTACGTAGCTGACGTTAGATTAAGAGGTAAACAACGGAGTAATGGTTGCATAAAGATATATCTTGAATAATTTTACTAAAAGTGCCAGAGTATGGGAAGGGTGCCACAACATGGGAAGGGTGCCACAACATGGGAAGGGTGTTACAACATGGGTGGGTGACACAACATGGGAAGAGTGCCACAACATGGGAAGGGTACTACAACATGGGAAGGGTGCTACAACATGGGAAGGGTGCCACAACATGGGAAGGGTGCTACAACATGGGAAGGGTGCTACAACATGGGAAGGGTGCTACAACATGGGAAGGGTGCTACAACATGGGAAGGGTGCCACAACATGGGAATGGTGCTACAACATGGGAAGGGTACTACAACATGGGAAGGGTGCCACAACATGGGAAGGGTGCTACAACATGGGAAGGGTACTACAACATGGGAAGGGTGCTACAACATGGGAAGGGTACTACAACATGGGAAGGGTGCTACAACATGGGAAGGGTGCTACAACATGGGAAGGGTGCTACAACATGGGAAGGGTGCTACAACATGGGAATGGTGCTACAACATGGGAAGGGTACTACAACATGGGAAGGGTGCTACAACATGGGAAGGGTGCCACAACATGGGAATGGTGCTACAACATGGGAAGGGTGCTACAACATGGGAAGGGTGCCACAACATAGGAAGGATATCACAACATGGGAAGGGTGCTACAACATGGGAAGGGTGCCACAACATGGGAAGGGTGTTACAACATGGGAAGGGTGCCACAACATGGGAAGGGTGCCACAACATGGGAAGGGTGTTACAACATGGGAAGGGTGCCACAACATGGGAAGGGTGCCACAACATGGGAAGGGTGCTACAACATGGGAAGGGTGCCACAACATGGGAAGGGTGCCACAACATGGGAAGGGTGTCACAACTTGAAGTGACAGTTCATGGGAATGGTGCCTAAATATTGAAATGAGGAGTCCAGAAAATTATAAGAGGTATCAGAACATAGGGATGAGTGACGAAACCTAGGAATGGATGCTAGAACATGAGAGCTTGTAGAACCTGGAAAAACTGCAAGAACATAGGAAGAGTGCCAGAATATGGAACAGGATGGGCGCCAGAATAGTTTATTCGAAAGAAAGTTTAAGTGCTGAAACGAGTTAGAGCTTACACGGATCTTTGTCAGATCTCTCTAAGTGAAGGTGATGAGTAACGTACTACATATATATATATATATATATATATATATATATATATATATATATATATATATATATATATATATATGTCGTGCCGAATATGTAAAACTGGTCAATTAGCAAGAACTCATTTAAAATTAAGTCCTTTCTAAAATTTTCTTTTATACGTTTAAAGATATATTTTCTTCATTAATGTTAATGTAAAAAAATTTAATTTTGCTCCAAAAGAATCTTAGAAAACTTACCTAACCTTATTATAACAAGAACAATTTATTTTAGCCTAACCCAACTAAATATATTTTAAATACGTTTACAATAATTTAGTACTAAACAAACACAATCAAATATATTTTTTTCATTAGATTCAGAATGATTTTGGTGAAATTATTGCATACACAAATTTTCGCTTGTCCTATATGGCAAGATGAGCGTTGCTATTTAAGCCAAGATGGCAAGTTCTGCCTATTCGGCACGACATATATATATATATATTATATATATATATGTAGTATATATATATATACATATATATATATATATATATATATATATATATATATATATATATATATATATATATATATATATATATATATATATATATATATATATATATATATATATATATATATATGTCGTGCCGAATAGGCAGAACTTGCGATCTTGGCTTAAATAGCAACGCTCATCTTGCCATATAGCACGAGCGAAAATTTGTGTATGCAATAATTTCGTCAAAATCATTCTGAACCTAACGAAAAAAATATATTTCACTGTGTTTGTTTAGACTTAAATTATTGTAAACAAATCTAAAATATATTTAGTTGGGTTAGGCTAAAATAAATTGTTCTTGTTATAATAAGGTTAGGTAAGTTTTCTAAGATTCTTTGGGTGCAAAATTAAAAATTTTTACATTAACATTAATGAAGAAAATATATCTTTAAACGTATAAGAGAAAATTTTAGAAAGGACTTAATTTTAAATGAGTTCTTGCTAATTGACCAGTTTTACATAGTCGGCACGACATATATATATATATATATATATATATATATATATATATATATATATATATATATATATATATATATATATATATATATATATATATATATATATATATATATATATATATATGCAAGGAATTCGCGAGAGCATATATATATATATATATATATATATATATATATATATATATATATATATATATATATATATATATATATATATATATATATATATATATATATATATATATATATATATATATACATATATATATATATATATATATATATATATATATATATATATATATATATATATATATATATATATATACATATATATATATATATATATATATATATATATATATATATATATATATATATATATATATATATATATATATACATATATATATATATATATATATATATATATATATATATATATATATATATATATATATATATATACATGTGTGTGTGTAGTTATTTATTTAATTCAACACGGTGTACATGCCTTGATAAGGAGGCGGGGACCAGAGCTATATATCAACTACTCGCAACCCCAACTGAGTACATGTTCTTACATTCAAATACACACACACACACACACACACACACACACACACACACACACACACCATCCCCTCCCTGAACCTAATTTAGCTTCACTTTTCTCAGCTATTACGCAAGCATGCCAGTTTGGGCCCCACTAAGACTGTCACATTAGTCTGCCTGATATCTGCAGCCTCTTATGAAAAAGTGTAAGTGTCGTCACGCTGCTCTAAGAATAGTGTCTTGGAGAGGTGGAGCAAGGAAGAGTGGGAGGGGGTGAATGGTTGTGTTCGTGAGAAGCAATAGTGGTGGAGTGTTGGAAGTTTGTGGTGGAGTAGGAGTGTTAGGGATGGTCGTGAGTGCAGTAGTTTTACAGGTACTCTTGATAGTATTAGTGGTGAGAGTAGAAGTAATAGCAGTAGTAATAGAGGTGGTGAGAGTAATGCATGGGAGTACATGGGATAAACAGATAGCAGAAGACTTGGAAGTCCACACACAGGCTGTCTGCTGAGATGAGCTTTCCACTTCTACCTAACTTAAGAACCATTGTACATTGTCTAGGTGTGTGAGTCTGATACAGAAGAAGCACCCGAGGACAGAGAAGCAGATAGGCTAGTAGATGTAGTAGCAGTAGCAGTGGTGGGCGTGGTGATGGTAGTAGAGATGTAAATTATAACAGAGGTGTTAGTAGTAACAATAGAAACAAAAGTCGTAGTGGTAGTTGTAGTAGTAGTGGCAGGAGTTATCTTAGTGGAGGCAGCTGCTGTGGAAGTAGTGATGGTGTAGAGAGCAGTAAACAAATAAGTCACATGCAACATTTAGGTATCTTTACTCCGAAACGTTTGGCCTACACAATAGGCTTCTTCAGTCGTGTACAGAGGAGGAAGCTGAAGCTGTGGAGATGTAGAGACGAAGTAATCAGACCGTCACCCTCGAAGACGTAGTTTCGAGGTGGTCAGTCCCTCAGCCTCCTCCATAGTCTGGAGAAGAGTGTCTGTAGATACCATAACTGCTGCTCAAGCAATGATCAGGTGCCAAATTTCGCATAATTCGAATAAAACTTATAAAGAAAAGACATTTCTTGCCTTGTTATCTTGAAGTTATTAATCTCTCACGCTACTTCACATTACAGCCTCTCCTCACTTAGCGACGTACTCATTTACCGACGATTGATTTCCTCTATTCTGCTTATTACAATATACAGTACACTACTGTATAAACATTTAAAAATATACCAGAAATGGTATAAATGGTGCAAATATGACATTAAAACAATATCAAAGATGGTTGACACAAACTCACTACCATTACAGAATGCTCCTCACCTAGCGACGAATTCGTTTACCAACGTGGCCTTAGGAATGGAACTCTGTCGTTAAGTGAGGAGAGGCTGTACTCTATTATCCTCTTTTGTCTATCCAAAACCCGTTGCCACTGCGTTATCCTACCCCAGCCCAAACCTTTCTCTATGGCTATCTCTAAACTAATTATGTAATTGACGTTGATATCACAAATATCACTAAACAGTAATCAATAAACACAAAGTTACAACACAATAAATAATAACGGTTGAATTACCAACAAAATGATAGGTAAATGAACAGAGACGCAAACAATGTGACATTTTATTGTGGCAACGTTTCACTCTCCAGAAGTTATAGGAAGCCGTAACGGCTTAATAAACCTCCAGGAGAGGAAAACGTCGCCACAATAAAATGTCACATTGGTTGCATTTATCTCCATTTATCTACAATACAGTAGTTGGAATAAGTCATACATTACCCACACTTTAGAGACGAAATTTTAGACAACGTTTCGATCCCTCTTGGACAGGTATTCAATCACTACTTATTATGGGGCCCAGGACTGACCGAAACGTTCTAATTGTGGTTTGTGAACACACAAAATGTACACATGTGCTACCTGAGCTGTGGGTAGGATAAGCATCATTGTCTTAGGCTAGTAACTGGATAGGTAACCTTAGCTCGGAAAATTTCAGACTGAAATCAGCATCACCCGCATAGTGGAAAAATAAACACAAATGCAGTATAATGCGATCCTTTATTGACTACGTTTTGCCCACACAGTTGGGTTTAAGTCACATGAGTACATAAGTGTGGAGACTCAGGTGGAGAAAATTGGGTAGGATAGATTTGTCATGTTGTTATGTAAAATAAGTCGACATCCTCGACCAGCAAGATAGAGGATGTGTCGAATGCCTTTTTTTTTTTTTTAATGTTTTTTTTTTTCTTTTTTTTAATGTTTTTTTTTTTTTTTTTTAAAGTTTTTTTTTTTTTTTTATTTTTTTTTTTTTTTTTTTCTTTTTTTTATGTCATTCTGACTTACAGATTCACCGAATGCTCATCGCTTATCTCCCCTCAAGGAAGGTTCCTTGATGTTGGTGAGGGGCTCTTGATTTAGGGAATTGGATCTATGCTCCAGTTCCCCGAATTAAGCCTGAATGCCTTCCACATCCCCCCCCCCAGGCGCTGTATAATCCTCCGGGTTTAGCGCTTCCCCCTTGATTGTAATAATAATAATCATCGCTTATCTTGTTAAGTTTCAAGTCAAGATATTAAAATACGGACACTCACGCCTGTAAAGATAATTTGCTGACATTTCTGAAATACGCTGCCAGACAACTCCAGTAAAACACTCATAGCGAAATCCTATTTATGATGTGATGTTTCGCCCTGACTACAGCTTTATTTAGATTTTTAGATGGATACATCACATAAAAAAAGACTAGCTGCGGAGTCTATATGTATTTGATCTTCCCAAATAACGCTGAGATCCAGTTCCTGGATCCTTCGCTCGCTGAACACTGATGAACACAGCGGGATTTTGGGTGTATATTCTCATCACATAAATAATTTGTTTGTCCATTGTTTTAAAAGTTTTAAATGTTCATTTTGAAGTTCTGCGATTATAATTATTATTATTATTAATATTATTATTATTATTATTATAATTATTATTATTATTATTATTATTATTATTATTATTATTATTATTTTTATTATTATTATTTTTATTATTATTATTATTATTATTATTATTATTATTATTATTATTATTATTATTATTATTATTATTATTATTATTATTATTATTATTATTATTATTATTATTATTTTTATTAACGCTGTTATTGCCATTATTATTACTATTATTATTATTATTATTATTATTATTATTATTATTATTATTATTATTATTATTATTATTATTTTTATTATTATTATTATTATTATTATTATTATTATTATTATTATTATTATTATTATTATTATTATTATTATTATTATTATTATTATTAACGCTGTTATTGCCATTATTATTACTATTATTATTATTATTATTATTATTATTATTATTATTATTATTATTATTATTATTATTATTTTTATTATTATTATTATTATTATTATTATTATTATTATTATTATTATTATTATTATCACTGTTATTTTCATTATTATTATAATAAAATCATCATTATTATTATTTTAATTATTATTGATCAAGCTCTCTCCACGGGCTAGACGCTGTCTTAGTTTTACCCAGCACTAACGGCTCACATTGACCTTAACAAAATAGCAGATAATCCTCAGCAGATAGCCTGTACCTGGAGTCTACCTGGAGGGTGTCCCAGGGGGTTAACGCCCCCGTGGTCCGGTCCTCGACCAGGCCTCCCAGGCCTCCCAGGCCTCGACGTGGACTCCCACCTACAACCCCCATTTACTTGTATTAATTATATATCCAATCAATAAAAAAATATATTGTATATTCGACCTTCCTGGGATATTCAGCTCGACACATTTCATAAAATATCTGAAAAAAAAAACACGAGTCAGGTCCATGAATAAAAATAAAATGATACAAAGTGTCTAATGAAATTTTGTGAACTGAAGTGCACTTATTAAATTGTAGATTTTTTTTATATGCTTCCATTCAGTGTGCGATGAGTCGTTATTTTATATATATATTGAGACAAGCTTTTAGACAGGGAAACTTATCATTTCATGTTTTTTTTCCTCGCTGGTAAAGAGATTTTTCATGTTCGGAGACCCATTTTTCTGCACTTTTGCTTTAATATATATATATATATATATATATATATATATATATATATATATATATATATATATATATATATATATATATATATATATATATATATATATATATATATATATATATATATATACATATATATATATATATATATATATATATATATATATATATATATATATATATATATATATATATATATATATATATATATATATATATATATATATATATATATATATAGGTAGTAGGTTGTTAGACAGCAGCCACCCAGGGAAGTACTACCATCCTGCCAGATGACTGTGAAACAGAAACCTGTAACTGTTTTGAATGATGGTAGGATTGCTGGTGTCTTTTTCTGTCTCATAAACACGCTAGATAACAGGGATATCTTGCTACTCCAACTTACACTTTGGTCACACTTCACAGACATGCACATGCATATATATATATATATATACATACATCTAGGTTTTTCTCCTTTTTCTACATAGCTCTTGTTCTTCTTTATTTCTTCTATTGTCCATGGGGAAGTGGAAAAGAATCTTTCCTCCGTAAGCCATGCGTGTCGTATGAGGCGACTAAAATGCCGGGAGCAATGGGCTAGTAACCCCTTCTCCTGTAGACATTTACTAAAAAAGAGAAGAAGAAAACCTTTATAAAACTGGGATGCTTGAATGTGCGTGGATGTAGTGCAGATGACAAGAAACAGATGATTGCTGATGTTATGAATGAAAAGAAGTTGGATGTCCTGGCCCTAAGCGAAACAAAGCTGAAGGGGGTAGGGGAGTTTCGGTGGGGGGAAATAAATGGGATTAAATCTGGAGTGTCTGAGAGAGTTAGAGCAAAGGAAGGGGTAGCAGTAATGTTGAATGATCAGTTATGGAAGGAGAAAAGAGAATATGAAAGTGTAAATGCAAGAATTATGTGAATTAAAGTAAAGGTTGGATGCGAGAAGTGGGTCATAATAAGCGTGTATGCACCTGGAGAAGAGAGGAATGCAGAGGAGAGAGAGAGAGATTTTGGGAGATGTTAAGTGAATGTATAAGAGCCTTTGAACCAAGTGAGAGAGTAATTGTGGTAGGGGACCTGAATGCTAGGTAGGTAAGTTTGGGGTGCCAGGTGTAAATGATAATGGGAGCCCTTTGATTGAACTTTGTATAGAAAGGGGTTTAGTTATAGGTAATACATATTTTAAGAAAAAGAGGATAAATAAGTATACAAGATATGATGTAGGGCGAAATGACAGTAGTTTGTTGGATTATGTATTGGTAGATAAAAGACTGTTGAGTAGACTTCAGGATGTACATGTTTATAGAGGGGCCACAGATATATCAGATCACTTTCTAGTTGTAGCTACACTGAGAGTAAAAGGTAGATGGGATACAAGGAGAATAGAAGCATCAGGGAAGAGAAAGGTGAAGGTTTATAAACTAAAAGAGGAGGCAGTTAGGGAAAGATATAAACAGCTATTGGAGGATAGATGGGCTAATGAGAGCATAGGCAATGGGGTCGAAGAGGTATGGGGTAGGTTTAAAAATGTAGTGTTAGAGTGTTCAGCAGAAGTTTGTGGTTACAGGAAAGTGGGTGCGGGAGGGAAGAGGAGCGATTGGTGGAATGATGATGTAAAGAGAGTAGTAAGGGAGAAAAAGTTAGCATATGAGAAGTTTTTACAAAGTAGAAGTGATGCAAGGAGGGAAGAGTATATGGAGAAAAAGAGAGAGGTTAAGAGAGTGGTGAAGCAATGTAAAAAGAGAGCAAATGAGAGAGTGGGTGAGATGTTATCAACAAATTTTGTTGAAAATAAGAAAAAGTTTTGGAGTGAGATTAACAAGTTAAGGAAGCCTAGAGAACAAATGGATTTGTCAGTTAAAAATAGGAGAGGAGAGTTATTAAATGGAGAGTTAGAGGTATTGGGAAGATGAAGGGAATATTTTGAGGAATTGTTAAATGTTGATGAAGATAGGGAAGCTGTGATTTCGTGTATAGGGCAAGGAGGAATAACATCTTGTAGGAGTGAGGACGAGCCAGTTGTGAGTGTGGGGGAAGTTCGTGAGGCAGTAGGTAAAATGAAAGGGGGTAAGGCAGCCGGGATTGATGGGATAAAGATAGAAATGTTAAAAGCAGGTGGGGATATAGTTTTGGAGTGGTTGGTGCAATTATTTAATAAATGTATGGAAGAGGGTAAGGTACCTAGGGATTGGCAGAGAGCATGCATAGTTCCTTTGTATAAAGGCAAAGGGGATAAAAGAGAGTGCAAAAATTATAGGGGGATAAGTCTGTTGAGTGTACCTGGTAAAGTGTATGGTAGAGTTATAATTGAAAGAATTAAGAGTAAGACGGAGAATAGGATAGCAGATGAACAAGGAGGCTTTAGGAAAGGTAGGGGGTGTGTGGACCAGGTGTTTACAGTGAAACATATAAGTGAACAGTATTTAGATAAGGCTAAAGAGGTCTTTGTGGCATTTATGGATTTGGAAAAGGCGTATGACAGGGTGGATAGGGTGGCAATGTGGCAGATGTTGCAAGTGTATGGTGTAGGAGGTAGGTTACTGAAAGCAGTGAAGAGTTTTTACGAGGATAGTGAGGCTCAAGTTAGAGTATGTAGGAAAGAGGGAAAATTTTTCCCAGTAAAAGTAGGCCTTAGACAAGGATGTGTGATGTCACCGTGGTTGTTTAATATATTTATAGATGGGGTTGTAAGAGAAGTAAATGCGAGGGTCTTGGCAAGAGGCGTGGAGTTAAAAGATAAAGAATCACACACAAAGTGGGAGTTGTCACAGCTGCTCTTTGCTGATGACACTGTGCTCTTGGAGATTCTGAAGAGAAGTTGCAGAGATTGGTGGATGAATTTGGTAGGGTGTGCAAAAGAAGAAAATTAAAGGTGAATACAGGAAAGAGTAAGGTTATGAGGATAACAAAAAGATTAGGTGATGAAAGATTGAATATCAGATTGGAGGGAGAGAGTATGGAGGAGGTGAACGTATTCAGATATTTGGGAGTGGACGTGTCAGCGGATGGGTCTATGAAAGATGAGGTGAATCATAGAATTGATGAGGGAAAAAGAGTGAGTGGTGCACTTAGGAGTCTGTGGAGACAAAGAACTTTGTCCTTGGAGGCAAAGAGGGGAATGTATGAGAGTATAGTTTTACCAACGCTCTTATATGGGTGTGAAGCGTGGGTGATGAATGTTGCAGCGAGGAGAAGGCTGGAGGCAGTGGAGATGTCATGTCTGAGGGCAATGTGTGGTGTGAATATAATGCAGAGAATTCGTAGTTTGGAAGTTAGGAGGAGGTGCGGGATTACCAAAACTGTTGTCCAGAGGGCTGAGGAAGGGTTGTTGAGGTGGTTCGGACATGTAGAGAGAATGGAGCGAAACAGAATGACTTCAAGAGTGTATCAGTCTGTAGTGGAAGGAAGGCGGGGTAGGGGTCGGCCTAGGAAGGGTTGGAGGGAGGGGGTAAAGGAGGTTTTGTGTGCGAGGGGCTTGGACTTCCAGCAGGCATGCGTGAGCGTGTTTGATAGGAGTGAATGGAGACAAATGGTTTTTAATACTTGACGTGCTGTTGGAGTGTGAGCAAAGTAACATTTATGAAGGGATTCAGGGAAACCGGCAGGCCGGACTTGAGTCCTGGAGATGGGAAGTACAGTGCCTGCACTCTGAAGGAGGGGTGTTAATGTTGCAGTTTAAAAACTGTAGTGTAAAGCACCCTTCTGGCAAGACAGTGATGGAGTGAATGATGGTGAAAGTTTTTCTTTTTCGGGCCACCCTGCCTAGGTGGGAATCGGCCAGTGTGATAATAAAAAAAAAATAAAAAATTATATCCACAGTAATGTGAAATGTCCTCTTGGACTTACCGAGAGAGATGTTAAGATTGGACGGATTCAAAAGGACACCTCAGTGACAAGGAAAAACGGGTGAGATTTAATTTAATATTATTATTATTAATATTATCGCTGTTATTATTATTATTATTATTATTATTATTATTATTATTATTATTATTATTATTATTATTATTATTATTATACTTATTATTATTATTATACTTATTATTATTATTATTATTATTATTATTATTATTATTATTATTATTATTATATTATTATTATTATTATTATTATTATTATTATTATTATTATTATTATTATTATTATTATTATTATTATACTTATTATTATTATTATTATTATTATTATTATTATAATAGGAAAACCTATGGACGCCATTATTTGGAACAAAACTATCAAATTCCTAGAAATTCTCACCTTAATCGGATATCAAGAAAATTCAAGTCTGAACACCATTGCTGAAAAAGTCTCTTACAATTTAGAGAGGAAATTTTAGATGCCATCTTAGACCATTCATTGTTTGCGCAACAAAATATTTGTAACGAATTTCGTAGAATTTTTCGTTACATAGAGCTTTAAAAAAATACTTCTAACAGATATGGAATTTCTTAATCTCCAGAAGGTCTTCGATCGTGTAGTGAATAATGATGGTTAAGACATAGTCATGTAATATCGAAAATATCTTATTTTTGTAGGATACTCTCCTTACCCATTATTTTCTTTGCTTGCAGTATGACCGGTGGGAATGATAAATAGGGAATGAACCTTTTTTTTGTACCATCCCTTTCTTGGATATCTAGACAGTGAAAAGTGGTATAAACCTTGGTAATAAATACCGACGAGCTGGTTTAGGAAAAACATGTAAGCAAACACTATACTGTCTTTTAACCTCAGTTAGAAGTATTCAAGGTCCCAGGACCGAAACGTTTTCTAATAACTATGTCCTAGTATTCGCTAAACCAGAGTGAAAAGTAACTCGAGAATAGATTCTTCTCATCAGATAACTCGTCGTAAAGTATTTTGCAGTCTGTCTTTCCTGTGTACTTGGCAATCACTGTACCAACATATTTACCTGGGTGCCCCAGTGATAATATTAGTTTCCTCAGCGACCTCTCAACCCATTGTGAGATTAAAAGTCAATTACCATCCAGGTGCCACAAGCCAGAGTTATCTGATACTGAAATAGAGAAGCATTACTTCTACTGTCACATGTTAACTGACGTGCGAAGCTATCTGAGTATCGTCGGATAAAGTGAACTATATATAGTGAGAACGTGAATGTGGGATTGGCAGGGTAGTGCTTGGCAAGTCATTAAGGAGATGTGAGCGACGTTTGTAAGGGAGATGTAAGGGAGGGTTTTAAGGGAGGTGAGGTGTAAGTGTTGAGAGGGTGAGAGAGGGAGAGATGGTGATATGGTGGAGATGTGTGAGGAAAGGGTAGTGGAAATGTGGCGAGGGAGTAAACTACACCTGTCATGTAAGGGAAGAAAACTCAAGAGTCCTATTCTTCCCCATATTTAAGTTATTGTTTTAAGAAAATTAAAATACAGTGATATAATTTTGAGTTCTAATATACGTCACTGAAAAACTTTCCTTTCTGTGAGATAGTTCATCGTAAAGATTTATTATTTATAGGATACTATTAAATTTAAGATTCAATAACATTCTCACAACAAACATAATTTCTTGGGGCACAGAGGTACTCATAACAGAAGAATACGAGTGGGCACGATGTTTGAGGTAACTGATGGAATGCGTCTAACTGGTTAGTTGGGATGATCTGGCATTTATAAGGGTTAGGGACGAGTCTCAGTGCCTCTCTTCCTGTGGCTTCTCCAGTTAGAGTTCCGCAAGTAGTTTGTCAGTCCATCTGTTGACGATTGACCTAACCCCCACGCAGAAGAGAAATGGGGGCGAGTACATTTCACCTCTTTATTTCATCTTTTCTTCAGAGAAATTATTTTTTGTTCCTCCACATAATACCAAAACTACGTCGCTCGGCAATAGATTACATGCATACCAGAAGTTTAATTTAAATTCTGCCTTATCTTGGGTTAGATGACTTATGCAGTTCTGCAATGCTCAAGCTGCGACTACACTTCCTCGAGAGACCCCAAAGACAAGTATCAGTGAAGCATTATTAGAGATACTTCTGACGGCCTCTTTATCATAGATACATAACATAAAAGCTAACTATTTCTTCGTCATATTCCGCGGGAGTTTGCACTAAATATATGAGATTTTGTTTTTATGTACAACAATTTTTTTTTTAGCTCTGAGTCGTAAAAAAAACTCATGGGAATCATGGCCAAGTGGACAATGTAACTGTGCCTCAGCCTCTCTAGCATGGACGAGGATGTTATGAAAGTGAGTTTGAGCTCTGGTCACCAGGTGTTACGTTTGATACACATATCAAGCATGCGTGAGCGTATTTGATAGGAGTGAATGGAGACAAATGGCTTTTAATACTTGACGTGCTGTTGGAGTGCTGTTGGAGTGTGAGCAAAGTAACATTTATGAAGGGATTATATATATATATATATATATATATATATATATATATATATATATATATATATATATATATATATATATATATATATATATATATATATATATATATATATATATATATATATATATATATATATATATAAAACACCCGGAAAAAATTCTTACTCTACCAAAAACTCCTGGCCCAAAAAAATGCTTTACCGAATATTTATCAGCATGAAAATTCTATGAATAGAAAATGTACTATGAATCATGTTTGAATACTGAACTCTTACGCTGCTGTGATAGTCACTGTGGTGGTGATAGTGTCGATGGTGTTTGTGGTGTTAGTGGCCGTGATGGCTTTGGTGATAATTTTGGAAATGGCGGCGGTGGTGATAGAGGCTGCATTAGTCTCTATGGTAGTGTTGGTGATCATGACAAAATGTTCTGCTGTACATTCGCCGGTATAATCGCCCTGCCCGGGCCTTTTCCACGAGGTGGCCCGGTATTGGCTCTCTGTCGAGGGAGTGTCTCAGACCAATGTCTGCCATGGGAGGAGGTACAAGTACTTCCTCGTCTTCTGGGATCAGCTGTCCCCAGGCAGAAGCTAGGCACGTTGGGCTGCCACAAACCCCGCCCACACTGGGCTCGAAGGGTGTGGCAGCTGCATAACAGCAGACATGTCAGTAGGTGCAAAGGCAGCAAGCACTACAGGATCCTTTTGGAGCCACACCCCAGCTTTGGGCATTAAGCCCGAGCTTTGGGGAAGCTCAAGAATGCCTCTTGCTGTGTGTGTTGCTGCAGCTACTACTATACTTATGCGTTGCATTCTCCTCATGACAGAAGCTGTATTAATGTTGGTGATTGTGACAGTAGCGGTGATGGTGCTAGGGAAGGAAGCTGACCTTGAGTTAAGTTATATATAAGAGAACTTAAAACGGCAACATCAATGGCGTGCTTGACAGCAGACAGTGTGACAAAACTGGCACTGATGATTACATTTATCCTAATTTTGGGAATAGATATTTATGAAAAAGACAATTATAAAGGAAGTTCCATATTAGGTACTCTCGGGGGAAAATGTTCATTCATTCTCTCTCACACATACACACACATAAGAACATTAAAATATAAGAACAGACGAGCATTGCCATAGACTTTCTGCCACATGCAAGTAATGGCAAGGATTCCATGTATAAGAACAAAAAAAAAGGGGGAGCACTGCGGCAGGCCTACTGGCTTATTCAGGGCTTACATTGTCCATAGGGATAGGGAAGGCCACATCTAAGTAGTTTATACAAAACCTGAACAAGAAAATCAGCAAGCTAGAACATCTCTACCGCCCTGGCCCACATGATAACTGACCATGCCTCGCCATATCCACATCGCAGCATAGCAATCAGGGCGTAAACCTGACCTAACATTTACTTAAACCTGACCTAACATGCTTATACATGACCAGAACTCTCTTACCTCACCTGTTACGTTCGCAATTTATACTGTACAGGACTGTGTTCCAGGTACGCTATGTGCCATGGAAGTGAACACCGTCCCAGGACTAAAAGTTGCCACTTAAAGTGTTTACACTTGTCCTTTTGCACGAATTGAAATGGTATGGCAATAAAGACAAGTTGACGTTAATAAAGATACACAAACATTAACTGGAAATGTTATTAAAACATTCTGCCTGCACAGCAGACTTTATCAAGACTTGATAAGTCTTGCTGTACTGGCGAAATGTCGTCTTAATAAATTTACCACTTGCTGCTTGTGTGTCGTTATCAACTACAATATATCTTTGCTTGAGCCCATGCTAGGCAATGTCTTAGTGGGTTTAAGTTTGAATAGACTTGCCTAGTATGGGCCAGCAGGCCTGCTACACTGTTCCTCGTTTCTTATGTTCTCATATATTTGTCTAACTTATTTTTCAAGCTACCCAGTGTTAATTTCGATGACTAAACTAGATAGATTGTTTCACTCATCCACACATTAAATGATAAACCTGCGCTTTTTTCTCTATACTTTCTAAATCTTGTAGTCATTGTTCCGAGTGTTTTGTAGGTTAGAAATTCTTAGCGTCTATTCGTGTCTTCTTTGCTTACACTTGTCTACCATATCTGGAGTTTCTGGAGTTTATCTGGAGAGAGTTCCGGGGGTCAACGCCCCCGCGGCCCGGTCTGTGACCAGGCCTCCTTAGGTCAGTGTCCCAGGATGCGACCCACACCAGTCGACTAACACCCAGGTACCCATTTTACTGATGGGGAACATAGACAACAGGTGGAAAGAAACACGTCCAATGTTTCTACTCTGGCTGGGAATCGAACCCAGGCCCTCGCCGTGTGAAGCGAGAGCGTTAACCACCAGGCCACCAGAGCCACTCAATCTTTCCACATCTTTTACGTCTTTCAAGAGTATACGTTCAGTCTATCATCATATGAAACGTTAATTTAGGATCAGTTTTGCCATCATTCTGTGTATATTACCCAACGTATTTAGGTTCATGCTGTAGTATGGAGACCTGAACTGAGCCACATAAACCATACCCCGGCCGGGATTGAACCCGCGGTCAGAGAGTCTCAAAACTCCAGCCCGTCGCGGGTTCAATCCCGGCCGGGGTATGGTTTGTTTGCAATCGTGTCATTACGATTTCGTGAGTCATGAGCCACATAAACTAAATGAGGCCTTATTAATAATGTATAGAGCACTAAAATGACATTATCATAATTTTAAAGTTATGTTATGCTACTGGGTAGATGTCTCTTCCTCCAGGGAGTCTGTCAATTTATTAATTTATAATTTTCATGAATTTATAGTCAACGGCAGACGAATCGTCGTTTGAGCGCAAAAAAAAAAAAAACATAATCGACACAATGTCATTATCACAAAAAGAAAAGAATAAACCTTTGAAGTCCTGCCAATTAAACTTATTGATATAAATCATTACACATGTCTGCTTACCACGATTTCCAAATCTTTTTACATTCTGTATGATCAAGGTCTATAGCTCCTAGATTATTAGTGTTAGTGCTACCTGGAGGGTGTTCCAGGGAATCAACGCCCCCAGAACACCCATCCTCACTACCATATCCATCGCCCTCACCACCCTTACACGTCACCCTCGCCACCACCCTCACTAATAACCACAAACTCCCCCACCACCCCAACGCTAACCACCAGCCTCACCACTTCACCATCCTCTCTACTAACACCACCATCACCACCGCAAACTCTACCACCAACACCACCATCACCACCGCAAACTCTACCACTACCACCTACACCACCACTGCCTCCATCACCACGACCACCACCACCACCACTACCACCACCACCACCACCACCACCACCTCTAACACCACCTCCACCACCACCCACACAACCTCCCCCCACCACCATCCTCCCACAATTTAGCCCTCCACGGTTATAACTAAATCTACACACCTCACTTTAGTTTCCAGCTTGGCCCAAGGAAAATATGATGTCATTTATGGCACCATTCATTACTACCATAAAGAATCCTTCCAAGTTATTTGCGGTAGAATTTCTTGTGTTGATTGCCTTTGTGACCAGCTATGTATTTAGGTACATAACTTTGGCGCTTGAGTTAATGTTGTTTGCATATTTGTATTTATGTATGTTACACTTGAGAGAGAGAGAGAGAGAGAGAGAGAGAGAGAGAGAGAGAGAGAGAGAGAGAGAGAGAGTGAAGCAAGTTTCTATACCACAAGACGGGCAGAAAGCAGCAACTTCACTCTGGCTGTACCCTTCTCCAGAACATCACTTCATCTGAGAGCATTTATCCCCAGGATGACTCGAGTATGGAACACATTCGTACAGCATAATGATGTCAACGAAATAAAGTCAGTTGATCAAATGAAAATGCTGGCCCACAGATGGCTCCAACTTCATCCTGTTCCCTACTTGTATGTCTCATAACAATAAAAATGCTTTCAAATGAGCTGATGTAGGTAACAGCTCTTAGCTTGTCAATAAAGTTAGGAATCCTTAACCTGTAAATAGCCTGTCAATAAAGCTAGGGATCCCTAACCTAACCTTGTCAAACCCTGTTTAAGAGAGAGAGAGAGAGAGAGAGAGAGAGAGAGAGAGAGAGAGAGAGAGAGAGAGAGAGAGAGAGAGAGAGAGAGAGAGAGAGAGAGAGAGAGAGAGAGAGAGAGAGAGAGAGAGAGAGAGAGAATCATCTAGAAGTTCTAACCATGTGTGAAACATCATAGAGGAGTACTAATGAGGTATGAAATATCAAAGGATACCAACCGGGTGTGGAGTACCATGAAGAATCACCAACCAGGGATAGAATGGCACATAGGTGTTGCGTATCGTGAAAAGAATGGGAGTGTTAGCGGGTGTAGGGTGTCAACTTTGTAGGAAATGCCAACCAGGTGTGAAACGTCAAGGAGATGTGATGTCCTGAGCTGGTATACACAGTGCCAAGTATGTGTAGCATTTCAACCAGGTGTAAAATGAAATGATGCTTGTGGTGTCACACTTGGTGTCCCTTGCCAGTTGTGGCAGTAACCCAAACAACAATAGTTCATACCATAACCAAGTCTACCCTGACAACCCGGTGTATTACCACTCAGGTGAGAAGTGCAAATCAAAATATAAGTACGAATCAGTGCAACCAGGTTGCGAAGTATCTAACCTAACCTAACAAACCTAACCTAATCTAACCTAACCTAACCTAACCTAACAAACCTAACCTAATCTAACCTAACCTTCCCTAACAAACCTAACCAGATATAAATTAATAATAATAATAATAATAATAATAATAATAATAATAATAATAATAATAATAATAATAATAAAAATAATAATAATAGTAATAATAATAATAATAATAATAATAATAATAATAATTAATAATAATAATAATAATAATAATAATAATAATAATAATAATAATAATAATAATAATAATATAAATAATAATAATTTTGCTGTTTTTATCTTTATTATCATAATTTTTGTTGTTATTATCTTATCATTATTATTAACGTTTTGTATAAATCGATCTATCTTTTATTACGTATATTTCAAGGTTTCCCAAAGGCTTACGATTGATAGTTGGACTTCAAATGTGGGAGGCGAGTAAATCTTCGAACTGATGTCGTCTGTCAGTGGCCTCTGCAGCGCAGCTGACATGCGTTGAGCAGTCATGCAAAATCAATGGAGGTCCACGAGGAATTCCAATGCGTTTTTTCTTTGATTCACGTAGCTGAAGGGACATTGGTGCGCAACAATGAACATTGTTTCGTCCCCAAGTGGCGTAGTAAATAAGAACCAAACCTTAGCTGGAACACCTCACAAGTAGCACATAATTTTGAAGAAACAACAAACTTTATAGACGACGTTTCTGTCGTTCTGGAGCCGTTATCAAGACGAATGTAACTTTATAAATGGTCAAGGATAGACCGAAGCGTCGTCTAATGCTTCTTCTTTAAGCAGTGGGTTAGTGATGAACTAAACCTTGAAGATTCGAGGAGCTGGACTGAAATAACATACAACAACAATAATAATAATAATAATAATAATAATAATAATAATAATAATAATAATAATAATAATAATAATAATAATAATAATAATAATAATAATAACGATAATCTTTATTTTTACAAGTACATGATCCAACTTATTCAGGACGAAAACATTGAAGACAGGTCATTACATATATATAAATATATATATATGTAGTGCCGAATATGTAAAACTGGTCAATTAGCAAAAACTCATTTAAAATTAAGTCCTTTCTAAAATTTTTCCTTATACGTTTATAGATATATTTTTTTCATTAATGTTAGTGTAAAAATTTTTAATTTTGCACCAAAAGAATCTTAGAAAACTTACCTAACCTTATTATAACAAGAACAATTTATTTTAGCCTAACCTAACTAAATATATTTTAAATACGTTTACAATAATTTAATACTAAACAAACACAATCAAATATATTTTTTTCGTTAGGTTCAGAATGATTTTGGCGAAATTATTGTATACACAAATTTTCACTTGTCCTATATGGCAAGATGAGCGTTGCTATTTAAGCCAAGATGGCAAGTTCTGCCTATTCGGCACGACATATATATATATATATATATATATATATATATATATATATATATATATATATATATATATATATATATATATATATATATACATATATGTCGTGCCGAATAGGCAGAACTTGCCATCTTGGCTTAAATATCAACGCTCATCTTGCCATATAGGACAAGTGAAAATTTGTGTATGCAATAATTTCACCAAAATCATTCTGAACCTAACTAAAAATATATATTTGATTGTGTTTGTTTAGTACTAAATTGTTGTAAACGTATTTAAAATATATTTAGTTGGGTTAGGCTAAAATAAATTACACTTGTTATAATAAGGTTAGGTAAGTTTTCTAAGATTCTTTTGTCCCAAAATTATAAATTTTTACATTAATATTGATGAAAAAAATATATCTTTAAACGTATAAGAGAAAATTTCAGAAAGGACTTAATTTTAAATGAGTTCTTGCTAATTGACCAGTTTTACATATTCGGCACGACATATATATATATATATATATATATATATATATATATATATATATATATATATATATATATATATATATATATATATATATATATATATATATATATATATATATATATATATATATATATGTAATTACTCAAGCGTCGTTAAGGCTACGCATCAAGAACACTTTAATCCCCTCAAACAGGGATGCAAATAAATTCCCAGTGAATGTAAAATATCCACTGCAAAAAATAGTGAATTTCCAAGTGCTTTCGTGATTCCTCGCATTATCAAGGAACTGTAAAAAATAATAGAACAGTGGAAGGCTTATAAAGTTGAGATATCTCCTCACAGTATATATATACCACGAGAGAACAAGTCTCTCTTGATTTGTATGTTGTTAAGTAGATGTGGGAGACAGTCATCGCATGCGAGAGATTCTACTCGTGTGAGAGACACTCATCTTTTAGGGAGACATTCACCGCATTGAAAGATATTAAGCGCACGGAGAAACATTCAGCGTATGGCAGAGAGTCACTCGTGTGAGAGACTTTCAGCTTCTGCGGAGACATTCAGGGAATGGGAAGACATTCAGAGCAGCGCATATAGAGACATTCAGGGCAGTGCATGGAGAGACATTCAACTAACGAGGGAAAGATTCAGCTCGTGGGGATTTCCGTACTCGAGAGAATCTTCCACGATGGTGATAATAGTTTGTTCTGTCCTTGTGTGAGAATTTAGAGGCGTGTTTAATTCCCGAAAAGTGTGTTTTTATTCCGGAAAGTGCGTGAATAGAGACTTTTACTCACACCACGAAATGATCAACGTGCCAGTTTGAACGTTTCCTGGTAGCCTTTGACCACCTGCGTTGCCAGACGTGTCCCCCCCCCCTTTTTTTTATAAATTTGCCTATATGTGATTAAATATACTATTTTGCAGTTGTCTGTAAATCGACTTTACCTAAACTAACCTAGTCCAAATCTACCCTAACTTAAAAAATTAAGATTTTTTTATAAGTTTATAGGAAGTGCTAAAAACTGACGTTAAGAAACTCCCGGAAAATTAACGTAGTGAAATGATAAGTAAATGGACACAGATGTAAATAATGTGACATTTTATTGTCACATTATTTGCATCTCCAGGAGCTTTGTCATTTGTTATTGTCACATGTTAATGTGTTATTGTCACATGTTAATGTGTTATTGTCACATGTTAATGTGTTATTGTCACATGTTAATGTGTTATTGTCACTTGTTAATGTGTTATTGTCACATGTTAATGTGTTATTGTCACATGTTAATGTGTTATTGTCACATGTTAATGTGTTATTGTCACTTGTTAATGTGTTATTGTCACATGTTAATGTGTTATTGTCACATGTTAATGTGTTATTGTCACATGTTAATGTGTTATTGTCACATGTTAATGTGTTATTGTCACATGTTAATGTGTTATTGTCACATGTTAATGTGTTATTGTCACATGTTAATGTGTTATTGTCACATGTTAATGTGTTATTGTCACATTATTTCGCTCTCCAGGAGCTTTGTCAAGCCTGGAGAGCGAAACGTTGCAACAATAAAATTGAACACTAGTTGCACCTTTCACCATTTACTGAACATTTTGTCGGTAATTCTACCGTAGTGAAATATGGAGGAAAGAAAGTTTTTATTGTTGTGTCCGGAGGGGGAGAGTTTACTGGGCAACACCTCTCCTGAGACCATACCTTATTGAAGACTCCACTTCACAGCACTAATGGCTATATCAGCTCTATCTTCGTCTACTGTAACATGCAGGTATTACAGTATTTGTCGGCATATAAGGCGCACGAGCATGTAAAACGTATAAGACGATGTTTCTCAGCAATTGTAACGTAACGTTAGTAAACAACTGCTATAGCGTAACCCAAAACCTACCCTTAACAATGACCTTGAGCATATAAGGCGCAGGCTGATTTTCCAACACTTTTGGGGGGAAAAGTGCGCCTTATATGCCGGAAAATGCTAATTATTTTATTATCATATAATTATTGCAAATCCTGCATGAGCTTCTGTATAGTCTGGTCCTTTGAGTACCTGAGAGAGACCAAATTTGATCCTGATTGTAATATATCATCATTGTGGTTGTGATATCATTGTTAAATGATATCGGTGTGTTTGTGATGTCACTATTACATGATGTTAGTGTTACATGATGTCATGTCGGTGTGTCTGTGATATCACTGTTGCATGATGTCAGTGTTTGTGTTATCACTGTTACATAATGTCAGTGTGTTTGTGATGTCAGTGTTACATGATATCGGTGTGTTTGTGAAGTTACTGTTACATGATGTCAGTGCTTGTGATATCACTGTTACATGATGTCAGTGCTTGTGATATCACTGTTATATGATGCCAGTATGTGATACCACTGTTACATTATGTCAGTATGTTTTCTGATATTACTATTAGATGATGTCGCTGTGTTTGTGTTATCAATGTGCACGTGACCGCTGTGGGTTGTGACACCTCTGCAGTGAATTTTCACTCGAATTTCGAGAAAAATCAATTCTAATAACGTTAACAATTTGTCTCCACTGCAAACTATCCTTCACTGTCAACTCCCACAGTGTTTATGGTGAGCTTCCCCTTCCTTGTGTGATTTATAATTTAATTTCTCCTCTGACCCTCGTGATACTGTTTGTATCTTATGTTTTCCTTTATTTTCTGCTTCCTTTCCAGACATAGTTCTTAGTCGTGTTTTTGTTTTAATGTTCCAGTTGTATGGAATTCTTGATGAAAAAAATATCTAATTGTAGACAGTATTGTAGCAAAGGTGAAGAGCAAATTTTTATAGTAATAATATTTTGCTCCATATAGAACTTTATCAAGTCAGTGAGTTGATAAGATTCTACAGAGAGCGAAACGTTGTCACAATAAAAGCTTGCTCTACACAGGTGTCTTTTTGGAAGGATTCTTGAGATGCAGCAGTTTTAGAGGTGCAGCAAACAAAAGTAATAGAAAGATTTAGCTAAAACTAAAACTCTGAAATGAATAGCTTTTCGTCGTGTTGTAGTTAGTAATTCAAAGGCTGGTAGATACTCAGGGTGAGAACTGACATGTGCCTCATGTTGGGTTTAGCAGTCTGGGCTGTCGAGCACATACGAGACCACCGTAATGCTCTTAAGTTTGCTGGTTGCCTGCCTTGCAAGATTCAATGCATGGTTCTTATAGAGGGCAACGACACGACTGGCTTTGCAACTTTCCTGCCTCAAGAACCCTGTCGTGTCTAATATTCAAAGGTGTGTATAGTGTTGCTTGTACTACCTCCTCATCTTATCCATTCATTTAGGAGGGTCAAGTCCTTGTAGGAAGATTCCTGCGTCAGAGGCCCTACTGTATCTTTCCCTAAAAACTCCGCATGGAACTTTTCACACCTCATCTAAGTCATTGATTTAGGAGGGCAGAGCCTTGGCAGGAAAATTCCTGCCTCAGG